>NC_141019.1:34134478-34178269 GCF_052327205.1 Somniosus microcephalus | reverse complement strand
CCTCTCCCCCCCAGTCCCTCTCTCTCCCCCCCCAGTCCCTCTCTCCCCCCCCCGTCCCTCTCTCCCCCCCCCCAGTCCCTCTCTCCCCCCCCCCCCAGTCCCTCTCTCCCCCTCCCCCTCTCTCTCCCCCCCCTCCCTCTCCCTCCCTCCCCCCCCCCTCCCTCTCCCTCCCCTCCCTCTCCCCCTCCCCTCCCTCTCCCCCCCCCTCCCCCCTCCCTCTCCCCCCCCCCTCCCTCTCCCCCCCCCTCCCTCTCCCCCCCCCCCTCCCTCTCCCCCCCCCCTCTCCCCCTCCCCCCCCCTCCCTCTCCCCCTCCCCCCCCCCTCCCCTCCCTCTCCCCCTCCCTCTCCCCCCCCCCCTCCCTCTCAATTCACAATTCAAATCGCTTTATTGGCATGATAAGTTACATCTTATGTTGCCAAAGCATCAAAATACATTTATGGTTTACCACATAAACGCAGTTCTATTCATACAGTGTATAAACAGGTATATCCCTGAGCGTATAAATATACATTCGCATTGTTTATATATATTCTTTTCTTAGTTTACTGGTTGGCTCTCTGTTCATGGCAAGCTGTAACATAGCGTGCCGCCAGTGTTATACAGCTTCTCTCCTCTCCCAGTAGGAATGGGAGTTTTTGGTTGTCATTCAGATTTCTGAAATCAGGGCATATTTGTGAGAATTTTTGGTAGAAATTCTCCCTGATGCCCTGATATTTTCCACAAGCTGTGAGGAAGTGCATCTCTGTCTCCACCACTCCCTGACTGCAGTGCGAGCATATCCTGTCCTCTCTTGGCAGCCTGGTCTGCCTGTGTCTGCCTTTTTCGATCGCTAGGCTATGTTCGCTAAGTCTGTACCTTGTCAAGGTTCTTCTCAGTTTGTTATCCTTTACCATGGTCAGGTAATCAGCTATGTTGTATTGTCTGTTTAGGGCCAAGTAGCAATTGAGTTTGCTTTGGGTTTTTGTTGTTTCTGCCCAATATGTCAGATATTTTTCCTTTTGCTTAGCGACGATTGTGTTGGGTCGAATTCTTTGTGTTACCCTGTCACTGTCCTGGGGCTGGTTATTGTTAGTATTGTTAGTAGTTACTTCACTGAGTCCCAGGACTAGTTGACTGAGAGTATTCTTCTTTATGGTCAGCTCTTGGCATTTCAGGGCGTCGTAGTGATAGCATTGGGGATTGCTCATTTGTAGGTGATTCCAAAATTTGGTGGCTCTTTTTTGGATAGTGATTATTAATGGATATTGGCCTAGTTCCGCCCTGCATGCATTGTTTACTGTTTTCCTTTGAGTCCGGAGGATACTTTTACAGAATTCTGCATGTAGGATCTCAATTGGGTGTTTGTCCCATTTTGCAAATTCTTGTTGAGTTAGCGGTCCCCATACCTCACTGCCATAGAGTGCAATTGGTTCAATTACTGATTTGAAAATTTTGAGCCAAATGCTAATTGGGATTTCTATTTGGATTGATTTTTTGATGGCATAGAAAGCCCTTCTTGCTTTCTCTTTCAGTTCATTCACAGCCAGTTTGAAGTTTCCCGTAGAACTGATTTTTAAGCCCAAGTATGTGTAGTTAGTGGTTTGTTCAATTTTGGTTGTTCCTACTGTGAAATTTATTTTGGGTCCCTGATGTTTGGATCTTTGCTGGAACACAAGGACTTTGGTTTTTTGGGGATTTATTGTCAGGGCCCAAGTCTAACCCTCCCTCCCCTCCCTCTCCCCCTCCCCTCCCTCTCCCCCCCCCTCCCTCTCCCCCCCCCCCTCTCTCTCTCTCTCTCCCCCCCTCCCTCTCCCCCCCCTCCCCCCCAGTCCCTCTCTCCCCCCTCCCTCCCCTCCCCCCCTGTCCCTCTCCCCCCCCCTGTCCCTCTCCCCCCCCCGTCCCTCTCCCCCCCCGTCCCTCTCTCCCCCCCCCCGTCCCTCTCCCCCCCAGTCCCTCTCTCCCCCCCCCAGTCCCTCTCTCCCCCCCCCCAGTCCCTCTCTCCCCCCAGTCCCTCTCTCCCCCCCCAGTCCCCCTCTCCCCCTCCCCCCAGTCCCCCTCTCCCCTCCCCCAGTCCCCCTCTCCCCCTCCCCCAGTCCCCCTCTCTCTCCCCCCCCCCTCTCTCTCCCCCCCTCCCTCCCCCCCCCCTCTCTCTCTCTCTCTCCCCCCCTCCCTCTCCCCCCCTCTCTCTCTCTCTCTCTCCCCCCCTCCCTCTCCCCCCCCTCCCCCCCAGTCCCTCTCTCCCCCCTCCCTCCCCTCCCCCCCTGTCCCTCTCCCCCCCCCCTGTCCCTCTCCCCCCCCCCTGTCCCTCTCCCCCCCCAGTCCCTCTCTCTCCCCCCAGTCCCTCTCTCCCCCCCCCCCCCAGTCCCTCTCTCCCCCCCCCCCCAGTCCCTCTCTCCCCCCCCCCCCAGTCCCTCTCTCCCCCCCCCCCAGTCCCTCTCTCCCCCCCCCCAGTCCCTCTCTCTCCCCCCCCAGTCCCTCTCTCTCCCCCCCCCCAGTCCCCTCTCTCTCCCCCCCCCCCAGTCCCTCTCTCTCCCCCCCCCCCCAGTCCCTCTCTCTCCCCCCCCCCCCAGTCCCTCTCTCTCCCCCCCCCCCCCAGTCCCTCTCTCTCCCCCCCCCCCCAGTCCCTCTCTCTCCCCCCCCCCCCCAGTCCCTCTCTCCCCCCCCCCACCAGTCCCCTCTCTCCCCCCCCCCAGTCCCTCTCTCCCCCTCCCCCCCAGTCCCTCTCTCCCCTCCCCCCCAGCCCCTCTCTCCCCCTCCCCCCCAGCCCCTCTCTCTCTCCCCCCCAGTCCCTCTCCCCCAGTCCCTCTCTCTCTCCCCCCCAGTCCCTCTCCCCCAGTCCCTCTCTCTCTCCCCCCCAGTCCCTCTCCCCCAGTCCCTCTCTCTCTCTCCCCAGCCCCTCTGCCCCTCAGCCCCTCTCCCCCAGCCCAGGGCGGCCTGTCCCGCAGTCTCGGGGCTCCGGGAGTCTGCCGCAGGCGGCCCGGGGTTGTTTGCTGCAGTCCCAGCCTCTCTCCCGCCCAGTCCCGGCCTCTCTCGGCATCTCTCCCCCCAGTCCCCGGGCTGCGAGGCTCCAGGTGCGCTCGACTCACCTGAGGCGGGTCCGGGGCGGCGGAACTTGACATCTTCACCCGCCCCGGGAGAGGGGCCGGCCGGGCGGACAGGCACCCCGGGCTCCGGCTCCGGCTCCGGGCTGGGCGCTGGTCCCGCCGACTGACCTCCCGCTCCCCGGCCCCGGCTAGACTGGCAGACAGGACTGGGACCCGGAGAGAGAGAGGGAAGGAGAGAGAGAGAGAGGAAGAGAGAGAAGGAGCGAGAGAGAGACTGAGAGGAAAGAGAGAGAGAAGGAGCGAGAGAGAGAGGGAAGGAGAGCGAGAGAGAGAGAGAAGGCGAGAGAAAGAGAGAGAGAGAGGGAAGGGGGGAGAGAGAGGGAAGGAGAGACTGGGAGAGGGAAGGAGGGGGAGAGAGAGAGAGAAAGAGAGAGAGGGAAGGGGAGAGAGAGAGAGAGGGAAGGGGGAGAGAGAGAGAGAGAGAGAGAAGGGGAGAGAGGGAAGGAGAGACTGGGAGAGGGAAGGAGGGAGAGAGAGAGAGGAGAGAGGGAGAGAAAGAGAGAGAGAGAGAGGGAAGGAGAGACAGAGAGAGACTGAGAGGGGGGGAGAGAGAGAGAGAAGGGGAGAGAGGGAAGGAGAGACTGGGAGAGGGAAGGAGGGAGAGAGAGAGAGGAGAGAGGGAGAGAAAGAGAGAGAGAGAGAGGGAAGGAGAGACAGAGAGAGACTGAGAGGGGGGAGAGAGAGAGAGACAGAGCGAGAAAGAGAGAGAGAGAGAGAGACAGAGAGAGAGAAGGAGCGAGAGACAGAGAGGGGGAAGGAGAGGGAGAGAGAGGGAAGAGAAAGAGGGAGAGACAGAGAGGGGGGAGAGAGAGAGAGAGAGAGACTGAGACGGGGAGAGAGGGAGGGAGGGAGAGAGCGAGGGAGGGAGAGAAAGACTAAAGGAGAGATAGAGGCAGAGAGAGAGGGAGGGAATGACTGACAGAGAGAGGGAAGGAGAGAGTCAGACGAAGGGAGAGATAGAGGTGGAGAGAAGGAGAGTGGCGAGAATGGGAGAGACATAAAAGCAGAGAGAGAGAGAAGGGAATGACAGACAAAGATAGAGTGGGGATGACGAACGGAGGGCAGGGGAGAGAGACTAAGGGAGAGATAGAAGCAGAGAGATGGAGGGAGGGAATGACGGAGAGATGGCAGGGAATGGGAGGAGACATGGAGGCAGAAAGAGACTAGGGAATGGCCGAGAAAGAAAGAGGGAGGGGGAGACAGACTAAGAGAGATAAACAGCAACAATAACTCGCATTTACAGATCGCCCTTTAATGTAGTAAAACGTCCCAAGGTGCTTCACAGGAGCGTAAATCAGACAAAACTTAACCCCGAGCCAGATCAGGAGATATTAGGACAGGTGACCAAAAGCTTGGTCAAAGAGGTGGGGTTTAAGGAGCGTCTTCAAGGAGGAGAGAGAGAGAGGCGGAGAGGTTTAGGGAGGGAATTCCAGAGCTTGGGCCCAGGCGGCTGAAGGCACGGCCACCAATGGTGGAGCGATGGAAATCGGGGGGATGCTCAAGAGCGCAGAATTGGAGGAGTGCAGAGATCTCGGAGGGTTGTAGGGGGCTGGAGGAGGTTAGAGATAGGGAGGGCTGTAGGGGCTGGAGGAGGTTACAGAGATAGGGAGGGTTGTAGGGGCTAGAGGAGGTTACAGAGATAGGGAGGGTTGTAGGGGCTGCAGGAGGTTACAGAGATAGGGAGGGTTGTCGGGGGCTGGAGGAGGTTACAGAGATAGGGAGGTTTGTAGGGGCTGGAGGAGGTTACAGAGATAGGGAAGGCTGGAGGAGGTTACAGAGATAGGGAGGGTTGTAGGGGGCTGGAGGAGGTTACAGAGATGGGAGGGCTGTAGGGGCTGGAGGAGGTTACAGAGATAGGGAGGGTTGTAGGGGCTGCAGGAGGTTACAGAGATAGGGAGGTTTGTAGGGGCTGGAGGAGGTTATAGAGATAGGGAGGGTTGTATGGGCTGGAGGAGGTTACAGAGATAGGGAGAGTTGTAAGGGGCTGGAGGAGGTTACAGAGATAGGGAGGGTTGTAGGGTGTTGGAGGAAGGTTACAGAGATAGGGAGGGTGTAGGGGCTGGAGGAGGTTACAGAGATAGGGAGGGTTGTAGGGGCTGCAGGAGGTTACAGAGATGGGGAGGGTTGTAGGGGCTGGAGGAGGTTACAGAGATAGGGAGGTTTGTAGGGGCTGGAGGAGGTTACAGAGATAGGGAGGGTTGTATGGGCTGGAGGAGGTTACAGAGATAGGGAGAGTTGTAAGGGGCTGGAGGAGGTTACAGAGATAGGGAGGGTTGTAGGGTGTTGGAGGAAGGCTACAGAGATAGGGAGGGTTGTAGGGGGCTGGAGGAGGTTAAAGAGATAGGGAGGGCTGTAGGGGCTGGAGGAGGTTACAGAGATGGGGAGGGTTGTCGGGGGCTGGAGGAGGTTACAGAGATAGGGAGGTTTGTAGGGGCTGGAGGAGGTTACAGAGATAGGGAGGGTTGTAGGGGCTGGAGGAGGTTACAGAGATAGGGAGGGTTGTAGGGGGCTGGAGGAGGTTACAGAGATAGGGAAGGCTGGAGGAGGTTACAGAGATAGGGAGGGTTGTAGGGGGCTGGAGGAGGTTACAGAGATAGGGAGGGTTGTAGGGGGTTGGAGGAAGGTTACAGAGATAGGGAGTGTTGTAGGGGCTGGAGGAGGTTACAGAGATAGGGAGGGTTGTAGGGGGCTGGAGGAGGTTACAGAGATGGGAGGGCTGTAGGGGCTGGAGGAGGTTACAGAGATGGGGAGGGTTGTAGGGGGCTGGAGGAGGTTACAGAGATAGGGAGGTTTGTAGGGGCTGGAGGAGGTTACAGAGATAGGGAGGGTTGTATGGGCTGGAGGAGGTTACAGAGATAGGGAGGGTTGTAGGGGCTGGAGCAGGTTACAGAGATAGGGAGAGTTGTAAGGGGCTGGAGGAGGTTACAGAGATAGGGAGGGTTGTAGGGCGTTGGAGGAGGTTACAGAGATAGGGAGGGTTGTAGGGGCTGGAGGAGGTTACAGAGATAGGGAGAGTTGTAAGGGGCTGGAGGAGGTTACAGAGATAGGGAGGGTTGTAGGGCGTTGGAGGAGGTTACAGAGATAGGGAGGGTTGTAGGGGGCTGGAGGAGGTTACAGAGATAGGGAGGGTTGTAGGGGGTTGGAGGAAGGTTACAGAGATACACTAGGCAGACGTGCAGCAGCATCTACTTCCGCCTTATGGATCAGAAAATGAAAAAAAAAAATTAATGACTAATTACTAGAAAGAGTTGTAACCAAGTAGTATTAGCATTTATAGACAATTGAGATGATCTTTTCCCCCCATTTAGACACGACAAACACATATCATTCTTTAACCTATCATGGTAAAAGATCAAACTTAACATGAAATCCTTATATATTTCGACCTGGAATATCCAAGGTCTACGCTCTTCGGTGCTCGACATGAAGAGTAGGACCCCAGAGTTCATGGATGAAACTAAAGATCTGGATATTATCATTTTACAGGAAACTTGGTATAGAGGAGAAGGGCATAAAAATAAAACAAAGAAGGTGACCCAACCGTGGCTAACAAGGGAAATTAGGGATAGCATAAGGTCCAAGGAGAGGGCATATAAATTGGCCAGAAAAAGCAATAATCCTGAGGATTGGGAGCAGTTTAGGATTCAACAAAGGAGGACAAAGGGATTAATTAAGAAAGGGAAAATAGAATATGAGAGTAAGCTTGCAGAGAACATAAAAACTGACTGTAAAAGCTTTTATAGATATGTGAAGAGAAAAAGATTGGTGAAGTCAAGCGTAGGTCCCTTGCAGTCAGAATCAGGGGAATTTATAATGGGGAACAAAGAAATGGCAGACCAACTAAATACATATTTTGGTTCTGTCTTCACAAAGGAGGACACAAATAACCTCCCAGAGATGCCGGGGAACAAAGGGTCTGATGAAAGGGTGGAACTGAAAGAAATCAGTATTTGTAGGGAAATGGTGTTAGGAAAATTGATGGGGCTAAAGGCCGATAAATCCCCAGGGCCTGATAATCTACATCCCAGGGTACTTAAGGAAGTGGCCCTAGAAATAGTAGATGCATTGCTGGTCATCTTCCAGAACTCGATAGACTCTGGAACAGTACCCATGGATTGGCGGGTAGCTAATGTTACCCCACTATTCAAAAAAGGTGGTAGAGAAAAGGCGGGGAATTATAGACCGGTAAGCTTGACATCGGTAGTGGGGAAAATGCTAGAGTCCATTATAAAAGATGTAATAGCAGAGCACTTGGAAAACAGTGACTGGATCGGACAAAGTCAACATGGATTTACAAAAGGTAAATCATGCTTGACTAATCTACTGGAATTTTTTGAGGATGTAACTGGTAAAATAGATAAGGGAGAACCAGTGGATGTGGTGTATTTGGACTTTCAGAAGGCTTTCGACAAGGTCCCGCATAAGAGATTATCGTGCAAAATTAAGGCACATGGGATTGGGGGCAAGGTATTGACTTGGATAGAGAACTGGTTGGCGGACAGAAAGCAAAGAGTTGGAATAAACGGGTCGTTTTCCGAGTGGCAGGCAGTGACTAGTGGGGTACCGCAAGGATCGGTCCTAGGGCCCCAGCTGTTCACAATATATATTAATGATCTGGACCAGGGAATTGGATGTAATATCTCCAAATTTGCAGACGACACAAAGCTGGGGGGGAGGGTATGCTGTGAGGAGGATGTCGTGAAACTCCAGCACGATTTGGACAGGTTGGGTGATTGGGCAGAAACGTGGCAAATGCACTATAATGTGGATAAATGTGAGGTTATCCACTTTGGTGGCAAAAATAGGAAGGCAGATTATTATTTGAATGGTAATAGATTGGGAGAAGGGGAAGTGCAAAGAGACCTGGGTGTTCTTGTACACCAGTCGCTGAAGGTAAGCATGCAGGTGCAGCAGGCGGTTAAGAAGGCAAATGGTATGTTGGCCTTCGTAGCAAGAGGGTTCGAGTACAAGAACAAGGATGTCTTGCTGCAGTTGTACAGGGCCTTGGTGAGACCACACCTTGAGTATTGTGTGCAGTTTTGGTCGCCTTACCTGAGGAAGGACGTTCTTGCCATGGAAGGAGTGCAGCGAAGATTCACCAGGCTGAAACCTGGGATGGCAGGAATGACGTATGAGGAGAGATTGGGTCGATTGGGCTTATACTCACTGGAGTTTAGAAGATTGAGAGGGGATCTCATCGAAACGTATAAAATTCTGTCAGGCCTGGACAGACTAGATGCAGGAAGGATGTTTCTGATGGCCGGGGAGTCCAGAACCAGGGGTCATAGTCTAAGGATAGGGGGTAAGCCATTTAGGACTGAAATGAGGAGGAAGTTCTTCACCCAGAGAGTGGTGAACCTGTGGAATTCTCTGCCACAGAGGGCGGTGGAGGCCAGTTCATTAAGTATATTCGAGAAAGAGTTGGATATATTTCTTAAGGCTAAAGGGATCAAGGGATATGGGGAGAAGGCAGGGACCGGGTACTGAATTTGGATGATCAGCCATGATCTCTTGAATGGCGGAGCAGGCTCGAAGGGCCGAATGGCCTACTCCTGCTCCTATCTTCTATGTATCTATGACACACTGGCCGTCCCCAAGGGTACACAGAGCTGGTGGTCCCCTCCAATAAATTGCCAGGAGTAACCCAAGGCAGGGACTCTGGAGGCATACTGATTTGGTTTAAAACAGAGCTTAAGAATTGCATCAAATTTATAAAAAAGGGCGAAAACCATATGTGGCTCAAAATTGAGAGGGGGATTATCTCTAACACTCAAGATGTTTTCATTTGCGCACTCTATATCCCCCCAATGGAATCCCCGTACTTTAAAGAGGACACCTTCTCCAACATTGAGAGAGAGATTATCCAATTCCAGGCCCAGGGGAACGTGTTGATCTGTGGTGATCTCAATTCAAGAACTGGCGAAGAACCAGACTTCACCAATAATCAGGGAAACAATTACATATTCGGGAATAACCACTTCGATATCCCTTCCCATCCATACAGGCATAACTGTGACAAACAGACAAATACTAACGGAAAACAGCTCCTGCAGCTCTGTCGAAGCCTGGGTCTGTACATTGTCAATGGTAGGTTCATGGGAGACCTCCTAGGAAGATCGACCTATTGCTCACCTCTTGGCTGTAGCACCGTAGACTATATGATTACGGATTTGGACCCATCCTCTTTCAGAGCATTCACAGTCAAACCACAAACAACACTGTCAGACCACAGTCAAATTACTATGTATCTTAAAAAGACAGAAACAACCAACACAGAAACACAACCCAGTAAGCTGTACAACACCAAAAAATCGTACAGATGGGCCAAAAACAGCACGGAAAAATACCAGAAAGCAATTAGCAATCAATCAACTCAAGCTCTCTTGGACACCTTTCTGGAAAACATATACACTCACAATAAAAACACACTAAGGCCAGAGCAACACCAAATATGCAAAAAACTGGAAAAGCCATAAAAGATAACCAAAACCCACTAGACTCCATAATAACAGAAAAAGAACTATTTGAAAAACTCAAGGACCTGCGACCAGGAAAAGCTTGCGGTGCAGACGGCATACTAAGCGAGATGATTAAACACACAGACGATAAAATGAAACTGGCTATCCTAAAACTCTTCAATTTGGTTCTGAGTGTCGGTTACTTCCCTGATATCTGGAACAAAGGACTCATAACGCCCATATACAAAAGTGGGGACAAAGTCGACCCAAATAACTATCGAGGCATCTGTGTAAACAGTAACCTGGGGAAGGTATTCTATAGTATCATAAACAAAAGACTTATACACTTCCTTGAGGAGCACAATGTCTTGAGTAAAAGCCAAATTGGATTCCTACCAAACTATAGAACATCAGATCATATCTTCACCCTACAGACCCTAATTGACAAACATGTTCATCAAAACAAAAGCAAAATCTACGCATGCTTTATAGATTTCCAGAAGGCTTTCGATTCCATCTGGCACGACGGTCTATTCCTGAAACTTATCGAAAGCGGGGTAGGGGGAAAAACATATGATGTAATTAAATCAATGTATACAAACAATAAATGTGCAGTTAAAATTGGAGACAAACAAACAAAATACTTCCCACAGGGGCGGGGGGTGACGCAGGGCTCGCCCATCTCACCGACACTCTTTAATATTTAATTAAATGAATTGGCAGAACTACTTGAACAATCTACAGCACCCGGTCTCACCCTATATGAATCCAAGGTTAAATTCCTCCTCTATGCAGATGACCTGGTTCTGCTGTCACCAACTAAGGAGGGTCTACAGCAGAACCTGGATCTGCTGGAGTCGTTCTGCCAGACCTGGGCCCTGACAATAAATCCCCCAAAAACCAAAGTCCTTGTGTTCCAGCAAAGATCCAGACATCAGGGACCCAAAATAAATTTCACACTAGGAACAACCAAAATTGAACAAGCCACTAACTGCACATACTTGGGCTTAAAAATCAGTTCTACGGGAAATTTTCATCTGGCTGTGAATGAACTGAAAGAGAAAGCAAGAAGGGCTTTCTATGCCATCAAAAAATCAATCCAAATAGAAATCCCAATTAGCATTTGGCTCAAAATTTTTAAATCAGTAATCGAACCAATTGCACTCTATGGCAGTGAAGTGTGGGGACAGCTAACACAACACGAATTTGCAAAATGGGACAAACACCCAATTGAGATCCTACATGCAGAATTCTGTAAAAGTATCCTCCGGACTCAAAGGAAAACCGTAAACAATGCATGCAGGGCAGAACTAGGCCAATATCCATTAATAATCACTATCCAAAAAAGAGCCACCAAATTTTGGAAACACCTAAAAATGAGAAACCCCCACTGCTATCATTACGAAGCCCTGAAATGCCAAGAGAGGACCATAAAGAAGAATACCCTCAGTCAACTAGTCCTGGGACTCAGTGAAGTAACTACTAACACTACTAACAATAACCAGCCCCAGGACAGTGACAGCGTAACACAAAGAATTCGACAGAACACAATCGCCACTAAGCAAAAGGAAAAATATCTGTCATATTGGGCAGAAACAACAAAAACCCAAAACAAACTCAATTGCTACTTGGCCCTAAACAGACAATACAACATAGCTGATTACCTGACCAGGGTAAAGGATAGCAAACTGAGAAAAACCTTGACAATGTACAGACTTAGTGAACATAGCCTGGCGATCGAAAAAGGTAGACGCAGGCAGACCCAGCTACCAAGAGAGGACAGGATATGCTCTCACTGCAGTCAGGGAGTGGTGGAGACAGAGATGCACTTCCTCACAGCTTGTAGAAAATATCAGGGCATAAGGGAGAATTTCTACCCAAAATTCACAAAAATATGCCCGGAATTCAGAAATTTGAATGACGACCAAAAACTCCCATTCCTACTAGGGGAAGAGAGAAATTGTGTAACCTTAGCGGCACACTATGTTACAGCTTGCCATAAACAGAGGGACAACCACTAAATATAAGAAAAGAGTATATACAAATTATATGAATCTATATTTATACACTCAGGGATATATCTGTTTATACACTGTATGGATAGATCTGTATTTATGTGTTTAACCATGAATGTTTTTCGATGCTTTGGCAACATAAGATGTACCTTGTCATGCCAATAAAGCAATTTGAATTGAATTGAATTGAATTGATAGGGAGGGTTGTAGAGGCTGGAGGAGGTTACAGAGATAGGGAGAGTTGTAGGGGGCTGGAGGAAGGTTACAGAGATAGGGAGGGTTGTAAGGGGCTGGAGGAGGTTACAGAGATAGGGAGGGTTTTAGGCTGGAGGAGGTAACAGAGCTAGGGAGGGTTGTAGGGAGCTGGAGGAGGTTACAGAGATAAGGAGGGTTGTAGGGGCTGGTGGTGGTTACAGAGATAGGGAGGGCTGTAGGGGCTGGAGGAGGTTACAGAGATAGGGAGGGTTGTAGGGGGCTGGAGGAGGTTACAGAGATAGGGAGGGTTGTAGGGGGCTGGAGGAGGTTACAGAGATAAGGAGGGTTGTAGGGGCTGGTGGTGGTTACAGAGATAGGGAGGGCTGTAGGGGCTGGAGGAGGTTACAGAGATAGGGAGGGTTGTAGGGGGCTGGAGGAGGTTAGAGAGATAGGGAGGGTTGTAGGGGCTGGAGCAGGTTACAGAGATAGGGAGAGTTGTAAGGGGCTGAAGGAGGTTACAGAGATAGGGAGGGTTGTAGGGGGTTGGAGAAAGGTTACAGAGATAGGGAGGGTTGTAGGGGGCTGGAGGAAGTTACAGAGATAGGGAGGGTTGTAGGGGGCTGGAGGAAGGTTACAGAGATAGGGAGGGTTGTAAGGGGCTGGAGGAGGTTACAGAGATAGGGAGGGTTTTAGGCTGGAGGAGGTAACAGAGATAGGGAGGGTTGTAGTGGGCTGGAGGAGGTTACAGAGATAGGGAGGGCTGTAGAGGCTGGAGGAGGTTACAGAGATAGGGAGGGTTGTAGGGGGCTGGAGGAGGTTACAGAGATAGGGAGGGCTGTAGGGGCTGGAGGAGGTTACAGAGATAGGGAGGGTTGTAGGGGCTGGAGGAAGTTACAGAGATAGGGAGGGTTGTAGGGGCTGGAGCAGGTTACAGAGATAGGGAGAGTTGTAGGGGGATGGAAGAGGTTACACAGATAGGGAGGGTTGTAGGGGGCTGGAGGAGGTTACAGAGATAGGGAGGGCTGTAGGGGCTGCAGGAGGTTACAGAGATAGGGAAGGTTGTAGGGGCTGGAGGAGGTTACAGAAATAGGGAGGGTTGTATGGGACTGGAGGAGGTTACAGAGATAGGGAGGGTTGTAGGGGCTGGAGGAGGTTACAGAGATAGGGAGGGTTGTAGGGGACTGGAGGAGGTTACAGAGATAGGGAGGGTTGTAGGGGCTGGAGGAGGTTACAGGGATAGGGAGGGTTGTAGGGGCTGGAGGAGGTTACAGAGATAGGGAGGGTTGTAGGGGGCTGGAGGAGGTTACAGAGATAGGGAGGGTTGTAGGAGCTGGAGGAGGTTAAAGAGATAGGGAGTGGTGTAGGGGCTTGAGGAGGTTACAGAGATAGGGAGGGTTGTAGGGGCTGGAGGAGGTTATAGAGTTAGGGAGAGTTGTAGGAGCTGGAGGAGGTTAAAGAGATAGGGAGGGGTGTAGGGGCTGGAGGAGGTTACAGAGATAGGGAGGGTTGTAGGGGGCTGGAGGAGGTTACAGAGATAGGGAGGGTTGCAGGGGCTGGAGAAGGTTACAGAGATATGCAGGGTTGTAGGGACTGGAGGAGGTTACAGAGATAGGGAGGGTTGTAGGGGGCTGGAGGAGGTTACAGAGATAGGGAGGGTTGTAGGGGCTGGAGGAGGTTACAGAGATAGGGAGGGTTGTAGGGGACTGGAGGAGGTTACAGAGATAGGGAGGGTTGTAGGGGCTGGAGGAGGTTACAGGGATAGGGAGGGTTGTAGCGGCTGGAGGAGGTTACAGAGATAGGGAGGGTTGCAGGGGGCTGGAGGAGGTTACAGAGATAGGGAGGGTTGTAGGGGGCTGGAGGAGGTTACAGAGATAGGGAGGGGTGTAGGGGCTGGAGGAGGTTACAGAGGTAGGGTGGGTTGTAGGGGCTGGAGCAGGTTACAGAGATAGGGAGGGTTGTAGGGGCTGGAGGAGGTTACAGAGATAGGGAGGGTTGTAGGGGCTGGAGGAGGTTACAGAGATAGGGAGGGTTGTAGGGGGCTGGAGGAGGTTACAGAGATAGGGAGGGTTGCAGGGGCTGGAGAAGGTTACAGAGATATGGAGGGTTGTAGGGACTGGAGGAGGTTACAGAGATAGGGAGGGTTGTAGGGGGCTGGAGGAGGTTACAGAGATAGGGAGGGTTGTAGGGGCTGGAGGAGGTTACAGAGATAGGGAGTTTTGCAGGGGCTGGAGGAGGTTACAGAGATAGGGAGGATTGCAGGGGGCTGGAGGAGGTTACAGAGATAGGGAGGGTTGTAGGGGCTGGAGGAGGTTACAGAGATAGGGAGGGTTGTAGGGGCTGGAGGAAGTTACAGAGATAGGGAGGGTTGTAGGGGCTGGAGCAGGTTACAGAGATAAGGACAGTTGTAGGGGGCTGGAGGAGGTTACAGAGATAGGGAGGGTTGTCGGGGGCTGGAGGAGGTTACAGAGATAGGGAGGGCTGTAGGGGCTGGAGGAGGTTACAGCGATAGGGAGGGTTGTAGGGGCTGGAGGAGGTTACAGAGATAGGGAGGGTTGTATGGGGCTGGAGGAGGTTACAGAGATAGGGAGGGTTGTAGGGGCTGGAGGAGGATACAGAGATAGGGAGGGTTGTATGGGACTGGAGGAGGTTACAGAGATAGGGAGGGTTGTAGGGGCTGGAGGAGGTTACAGAGATAGGGAGGGTTGTAGGGGACTGGAGGAGGTTACAGAGATCGGGAGGGTTGTAGGGGCTGGAGGAGGTTACAGGGATAGGGAGGGTTGTAGGGGCTGGAGGAGGTTACAGAGATAGGAAGGGTTGTAGGGGGCTGGAGGAGGTTACAGACATAGGGAGGGTTGTAGGAGCTGGAGGAGGTTAAAGAGCTAGGGAGTGGTGTAGGGGCTTGAGGAGGTTACAGAGATAGGGAGGGTTGTAGGGGCTGGAGGAGGTTACAGAGTTAGGGAGAGTTGTAGGAGCTGGAGGAGGTTAAAGAGATAGGGAGGGGTGTAGGGGCTGGAGGAGGTTACAGAGATAGGGAGGGGTGTAGGGGCTGGAGGAGGTTACAGAGATAGGGTGGGTTGTAGGGGCTGGAGCAGGTTACAGAGATAGGGAGGGTTGTAGGGGCTGCAGGAGGTTACAGAGATAGGGAGGGTTGTAGGGGGCTGGAGGAGGTTACAGAGATAGGGAGGGTTGTAGGGGCTGGAGAAGGTTACAGAGATATGGAGGGTTGTAGGGACTGGAGGAGGTTACAGAGATAGGGAGGGTTGTAGGGGCTGGAGGAGGTTAAAGGGATAGGGAGGGATGTAGGGGCTGGAGGAGGTTACAGAGATAGGGAGGGTTGTAGGGGGCTGGAGGAGGTTACAGAGATAGGGAGGGTTGTAGGGGCTGGAGAAGGTTACAGAGATATGGAGGGTTGTAGGGACTGGAGGAGGTTACAGAGATAGGGAGGGTTGTAGGAGCTGGAGGAGGTTAAAGGGATAGGGAGGGATGTAGGGGCTGGAGGAGGTTACAGAGATAGGGAGGGTTGTAGGGGCTGGAGGAGGTTACAGAGATAGGGAGGGCTGTAGTGGCTGGAGGAGGTTACAGAGATAGGGAGGGTTGTAGGGGGCTGGAGCAGGTTACAGAGATAGGGAGGGTTGTAGGGGACTGGAGGAGGTTACAGAGATAGGGAGGGTTGTAGGGGCTGGAGGAGGTTACAGAGATAGGGAGGGTTGTAGGGGCTGGAGGAGGTTACAGAGATAGGGAGGGTTGTAGGGGGCTGGAGGAGGTTACAGAGATAGGGAGGGTTGTAGGAGCTGGCGGAGGTTAAAGGGATAGGGAGGGGTGTAGGGGCTGGAGGAGGTTACAGAGATAGGGAGGGTTGTAGGGGCTGGAGGAAGTTACAGAGATAGGGAGGGTTGTAGGAGCTGGAGGAGGTTAAAGGGATAGGGAGGGATGTAGGGGCTGGAGGAGGTTACAGAGATAGGGAGGGTTGTCGGGGGCTGGAGGAGGTTACAGAGATAGGGATGGGTGTAGGGGCTGGAGGAGGTTACAGAGATAGGGAGGGTTGTAGGGGGCTGGAGGAGGTTACAGAGATAGGGAGGGCTGTAGGGGCTGGAGGAGGTTACAGAGATAGGGAGGGCTGTAGGGGCTGGAGGATTTTACAGAGATAGCGAGGGTTGTAGAGGGCTGGAGGAGGTTACAGAGATAGGGAGGGTTGTAGGGGCTGGAGGAGGTTACAGAGATAGGGAGGGCTGTAGGGGCTGGAGGATTTTACAGAGATAGGGAGGGTTGTAGAGGGCTGGAGGAGGTTACAGAGATAGGGAGGGTTGTAGGGGCTGGAGGAGGTTACAGAGATGGGGAGGGTTGTAGAGGGCTGGAGGAGGTTACAGAGATAGGGAGGGTTGTAGGGGCTGGAGGAGGTTACAGAGATGGGGAGGGTTGTAGGGGCTGGAGGAGGTTACAGAGATGGGGAGGGTTGTAGGGGCTGGGGGAGGTTACAGAAATAGGGAGGAGGAGCGAGGAGGCCATGGAGGGATTTGAACACAAGGGGTGATGGGTGAACAGGACTCGGTACGAGTTAGGACATGGGCAGCCAGCCAGGAGTGCGTTGGAATAGTCGAGTCTGGAGGTAACAAAGGGCCCGGGTGAGGGTTTCAGCAGCGGATGAGCTGAGGCGGGGGCGGAGATGGGCGATGTTACGGAGGTGGAAGTAGGCGGTATAAGCGATGGAGAGGATATGTGGTCAGAAGCTCATTTCAGGGTCAAATACACCACCAAGTTTGCGAAGAGTGTGGTTCAGCCCCAGACAGATGTTGGGGAGAGGGATGGAGTCAGTGGCGGGGGAACGGAGTTAGTGTTGGGTACCGAAAACAATGGCTTCAGTCTTCCCAATATTTAGTTGGAGGCAATTTCTTCTCATCCAGAACCGGGTGTCGGACCAGCAGTCGGACAGTTTAGAGACCGTGGAGGGGTCGAGAGAGGTGGTGGTGAGGTAGAGCTGGGTGTCGTCAGCGTACATGTGGAAACTGACGCTGTGTTTTCGGATGATGTCGCCAAGTGGCAACATGTAGATGAGAAATAGGAGGGGGGCCAAGGATAGATCCTTGGGGGGACACCAGAGGTAATGATGCGGGAGGGGGAAGAGAAGCCGTTGCAGGTGATTCGCTGGCTACGATTAGATAGATAAGAATGGAACCGGGCGAGTGCAGTCCCACCCAGCTGGACGACGGTGGAGAGGCGTTGGAGAAGGTTGGAGTGGTCAACTGTGTCAAAGGCTGCGGACAGGTCGAAAAAGACGAGGAGGGATAGTTGACCCTTGTCACAGTCACAAAGGATGTCATTTGTGGCTTTGATAAGAGCCGTTTCGGTACTGCGACAGGGGCGGAAACCTTGCTTGATCAGCACCCCATCCACCACCTTAAACATTCACTCCCTCCACCACCGGCGCACCGTGGCTGCAGTGTGTACCATCTACAAGATGCACTGCAGCAACTCGCCAAGGCTTCTTCGGCAGCACCTCCCAAACCCGTGACCTCTTCCGCCTAGAAGGACGAGGGCAGCAGGCGCGTGGGAACACCACCACCTCCAAGTTCCCCTCCGAGTCACACACACAGCATCCTGACATGGAAATATATCGGCCGTTCCTTCATCGCCGCTGGGTCAATATGCTGACATCACTATGAGAGTACCTTCACCACACGGGCTGCAGCGGTTCAAGAAGGCGGCTCACCACCACCTTCTCAAGGGGCAGTTAGGGGGATGGGCAATAAATGGACCAGCCACATAAATACTGTGGCTACAAGAGCAGGTCAGAGACCAGGTATTCTGTGGCGAGTGGCTCACCTCCCGACTCCCCAAAGCCTCCCTTGCCAGTGATGCCCACATCCCCAGAATTAATTTAAAAACCACACATTGTGTCCCCTATGTATCTCCCTCCATCATAATCCCACTCCAGAGACTTGAGCCCCCTAATCCAGGACGACTGGAGGGGCGGTACTGAGGGAATGGCCAGGGGAGAGAGATTATTAGGAAGGAGTCTGCACTTCCTGTGGTGTATGTAACCTGTTCCACCTTAAGAGAACTACCTTAAGAGATGTACTACTTTCTCTTGGCTGCTGTATACTGTAATACCGGTGGTGACCACACCGGTATATAAACGTTGTGTAGGGATTTGCTGGGCAGTTCAGCCCTGACCTCTGAATAGTAAAGACCTGTTAAAAGTTATTCTTGTGGTCTGTGTCCAGTGATTTATAATAAGCATAACTGGGACACACAGACTTAACAGTGGCGACGAGTTCGATCTTACCCTGCGGCAGTTTTACATCCAAGGCAGCTTCGTCCTCAGAACGGGCGTCGAGAAGAGGCATCTGCCCTTATCATCCTGCTGAGCACTACATCGCACGGGAGGCATCGAGAACCCGGGTTTAAAAGAAAAATTCTGACCACGAAGCCCTCCATCAGCGACAGGCAGTGATCATCCCTTCTACCACGGTGGTGGGTAAGCCGATCAGCGACACGAGCAGAAAGTCGGCCGCGTTGACTGTGGAGTGGGGGAGGGAAAATGGAGGAAAAAGGGCGGCGAACTCGACCACGGCCGGTGAAAAGGGCCGGGCTGCAATCGAGGCCGAGAGGCGCAGCGACTGGGGCAGCTTAAGGCACGAGAGCCGCGGGGAACTCAAACGCAGCTGGTGTAAAGGACCGGGCTGCATGCGGGGCTGAGAGGCGCAACAGCAGGGGAAGCGTGAATGCCCACGGGAACCGCGGGGGAGTAAAAGCAGCGTCGGGGAATTGAGAACCGCTGGGGAGGCGAGAACGGCAGCAGCACGGCAATCGCCATTGCAGCCAGCGGGGGAAGAAGGCAAACGCGGGAATCCGCCATTGTAGTCGGCGGGGGAAGAAGACGAGCGCGGGAAAGACCGTCAAGCGTGGGAAGCCGCCATTTTAGTAGGCGGGGGAAGAAGACAAGCGCGGGAAGCCGCCATTTTGAGAAAAAGAAAAATTTTAAAACTTGCAAGGATGCCTAAACATGGGAACATTAATACCTTTGATAGCGATATCGAAGATTGGACCACGTATGTAGAACGCATGGAAGTTTATTGTAAAGCAAATAAGGTACCAGATGATGAGAAAGCACTAACCTTATTAAGCTCAATGGGTGCGAAGACATACGGGCTATTGAAGCATCTTCTATCACCAGATAAACCGGCGGATCAGACTTTCGCGAATATTGTTACTGTCCTGAAAAATCATTTAAACCCCACGCCGCTGATGATAGCGGAACGATTTAAATTTTACAGAAGAACGCAGCTGAAAGACGAAAGCAACACTGAATTTTTAATTGAACTGCGTAAGCTATCAAAGTACTGTCAGTTTGGAACAGGACTAGCAGATGCGCTGAGAGATAAATTTGTGTGTGGATTGTTAAAAGAAGGAACACAAAAGCAACTGCTTGAGGAGAATGATCTTACGCTTGATAAAGCTGTCACTATTGCAGCATCGCACGAAGCCGCAGCGAGAGGCACTGCGGAAATGCAGCTACGGTCACCGGAACTCAGCACCAATCAAATGGTCTTGGGTACAGTAAAATGTTATCGTTGTGGAAAGACAACGCACGATCAGAACCAGTGCTGGTTCAAAAATCAGGAATGCAGAAAATGTGGCAGGCTTGGTCACATAGCTAAAGTATGCCGGTCAGGAAAGAAGACCAGCAACAAAAAGTCACCGCAGGAAAAGTACAGAAAGGTACACAAGGTGACAGAGAACAGTTCGAACGAACAGAAGTCAAATTCAGACTCCAGCAGTAATGAACTGGGTAGTCTAAGAGTACACAATGTTGGTAATGAAGCAGACCTCCAAACAATCTGGGTCACACTTCAGATAGCAGGAGTCCAAGTGAAGATGGAATTGGACACTGGATCGGCATTGACGGTCATGAATAAGCAATGGTGTGGAGATGCCGGAGTTGGACTGGGGTGGACAAATGTAAGAAATCACACAACACCAGGTTATAGTCCAACAGCTTTATTTGAAATCACAAGCTTTCGGAGCGCTGCTCCTTCTTCAGGTGAAGTGGAGAAATGCATAAAGACACAGCTTATATAGTCAGAGAATCATGTCAGATGTTTACAGGTAACCTTTCCAACTGCCATTTATCGCACCTCGGCAGAGAGATAATCACAGCAGTCAAAGGTGTGAATGGTGTCCAAACAGGTCAGTCAGGGAAACATTACATCAAAGAACAATGAGGTGGGGTCACAAGGGGTCAAATATTGCAGATGCTGGGGTCTGTATGAAAAACAAAAAAAGACAAAAAACATTTTTTTTGGCTGGAAATCACAGCAGGTCCAGCCGCATCTGTGTAGAGAGAACAAGCCAATGTCGACTCGAGTCTGGATGACCCTGCATCAGGTGGGGTTACATGTAGCGTGACATGAACCCAAGATCTCGGTTAAGGCCGTCCTCATGGGTGCGGAACTTGGCTATCAGTTTCTGCTCGACGATTTTGCGTTGTCGTGTGTCTCGAAGGCCACCTTGGAGAATGCTTACCCGAAGATCGGAGGCTGAATGTCCTTGACTGCTGAAGTGTTCCCCGACTGGGAGGGAACACTCCTGCCTGGTGATTGTTGCGCGGTGTCCGTTCATCCGTTGTCGCAGTGTCTGCATGGTCTCGCCGATGTACCATGCTCCGGGGCATCCTTTCCTGCAACGTATGAGGTAGACAACGTTGGCCGAGTCACATGAGTATGTACCATGTACCTGGTGGGTGGTGTCCTCACGTGTGATGATGGTATCTGTGTTGATGATCTGGCATGTCTTGCAGAGGTTGCTGTGGCAGGGTTGTGTGGTGTCGTGGTCGCTGTTCTCCTGGAAGCTGGGTAATTTGCTGCGAACGATGGTCTGTTTGAGGTTAGGCGGCTGTTTGAAAGCGAGTAGTGGAGGCGTGGGGATGGCCTTAGCGAGGTGTTCATCGTCATCGATGACATGTTGAAGGCTGCGAAGAACATGGCGTAGTTTCTCCGCTCCGGGGAAGTACTGGACGACGAAGGGTACTCTGTTGGTTGTGTCCCGTGTTTGTCTTCTGAGGAGGTCTATGCGATTTTTCACTGTGGCCCGTCGGAACTGTCGATCGACGAGTCGAGCGTCATATCCCGTTCTTACAAGGGCGTCTTTCAGTGTCTGTAGGTGTCCATCGCGTTCCTCCTCGTCTGAGCAGATCCTGTGTATTCGCAGGGCTTGTCCATAGGGGATGGCTTCTTTAACGTGGTTAGGGTGGAAGCTGGAGAAGTGAAGCATCGTGAGGTTGTCCGTGGGCTTGCGGTAGAGTGAAGTGCTGAGGTGTCCGTCTTTGATGGAGATTCGTGTGTCCAGGAATGAGACTGATTCTGAGGAGTAGTCCATGGTGAGTTTGATGGTGGGATGGAACTTGTTGATGTTATCGTGTAGTCTTTTCAGTGATTCTTCGCCGTGGGTCCATAGGAAGAAAATGTCGTCGATGTATCTGGTGTATAGCGTTGGTTGGAGATCCTGTGCAGCGAAGAAGTCTTGCTCGAACTTGTGCATGAAGATGTTTGTGTATTGGGGTGCGAATTTGGTCCCCATGGCTGTTCCGTGTGTTTGGGTAAAGAACTGGTTGTCGAAGGTGAAGACATTGTGGTCAAGGATGAAGCGGATGAGTTGTAGGATGGCGTCTGGAGATTGGCTGTTGTTGGTGTTGAGTACTGAGGCTGTCGCAGCGATGCCGTCATCGTGGGGGATACTGGTGTAGAGTGCTGAGACGTCCATCGTGGCGAGGAGTGTTCCTGGTTCAACTGGTCCGTGGGTGCTGAGCTTCTGTAAGAAGTCTGTAGTGTCGCGACAGAAGCTGGGGGTTCCCTGTACGATGGGTTTCAGGATGCCCTCGACATATCCAGAGAGGTTCTCACACAGGATTCCGTTGCCTGATGCGATAGGACGTCCAGGTGTGTTGGCTTTGTGTATCTTTGGGAGGCAGTAGAAGTCACCCACGCAGGGATTACGTGGGATGAGAGCATGTAGGATGCTTTGAAGGTCTGGATCGAAGGTTTTGATCAGTCTGTTGAGTTGGCGGGTGTGTTCTTTGGTCGGATCTGCGGGTAACTGCCTGTAGTGTTCCTGGTTGTCCAGTTGTCGGTATACTTCTTTGCAATAGTCCGTTCTGTTCTGTATGACGATGGCACCTCCTTTGTCTGCTGGTTTGATGACGATGTTGCGGTTGGTCTTGAGAGCGTGGATGGCGTTGCGTTGTGCTCGGGTGACATTCTGGACTGTCTTGTGAGTGCGGCTGATGAATCTGGCATTGATGCATCTCCTGACAGCTTGAGCATACATGTCAAGCTTAGGGCAGCGACCCTCCGGAGGGGTCCAATTTGACTCTTTCTTCTTCGGTCGCTGCACTGCGGATCCCTCTGTCTGCTGTTCCGGATCATTGATTGTCTCATTGGGTTCACTGCTGACATCTTGGGATTTGTGGAAGAATTCCCGGAGCCTCATTCTCCTGATGAATTCCTCTGTGTCTGCCGCGAGACCGATGGGGTCCATTTTGGTGGTGGGGCAGAAATTGAGACCTCGGCTGAGAACTTCAATTTCGTCTGGTTGAAGGGTGTGGTCGGACAGGTTGACGATGGATTTCCCTGTGGTTTCAACCGTGGTACCGGGGGAGGCTTGGTTGCTGCTGCTGGTGATGCCAAGTTTCTCAAGCTTCCTGTTCTTGGTGTGCATGTAGGTAGCGTAGTTCCATTGCCTTGTTTGTTTGGCGGTGTCTCGTAGCTGGTCTGCTGCGTCCTGAGCACAGGCTGAGAACATGGACTCCATCTCGGTTTCGAGGTTGCGGTGTCTGCTGTAGAGCTGGTGTACGAGATGGTTGAGGAGTGTGCGAGAGGTACGACGGCAGAGTCTCTCAGCGTAGTCTGTGTTGTAGGTCGACTTGAGTGGGTTAGTGATCTGTAGTCCTTTCAGGATCTTGTCTGCTTTCTTGCATCTCTGTAGAAACTTGATGTCTGTGTCGATATGCGCGATCTTCTTGGAGATCCTCTCCACTTTGAGCCGGCAGTTTGTGGTGTCGATAGTAGCCATGGTGTGGAGATGCCGGAGTTGGACTGGGGTGGACAAATGTAAGAAATCACACAACACCAGGTTATAGTCCAACAGCTTTATTTGAAATCACAAGCTTTCGGAGCGCTGCTCCTTCTTCAGGTGAAGTGGAGAAATGCATAAAGACACAGCTTATATAGTCAGAGAATCATGTCAGATGTTTACAGGTAACCTTTCCAACTGCCATTTATCGCACCTCGGCAGAGAGATAATCACAGCAGTCAAAGGTGTGAATGGTGTCCAAACAGGTCAGTCAGGGAAACATTACATCAAAGAACAATGAGGTGGGGTCACAAGGGGTCAAATATTGCAGATGCTGGGGTCTGTATGAAAAACAAAAAAAGACAAAAAACATTTTTTTTGGCTGGAAATCACAGCAGGTCCAGCCGCATCTGTGTAGAGAGAACAAGCCAATGTCGACTCGAGTCTGGATGACCCTGCATCAGGTGGGGTTACATGTAGCGTGACATGAACCCAAGATCTCGGTTAAGGCCGTCCTCATGGGTGCGGAACTTGGCTATCAGTTTCTGCTCGACGATTTTGCGTTGTCGTGTGTCTCGAAGGCCACCTTGGAGAATGCTTACCCGATGGACGTCTCGGCACTCTACACCAGTATCCCCCACGATGACGGCATCGCTGCGACAGCCTCAGTACTCAACACCAACAACAGCCAATCTCCAGATGCCATCCTACAACTCATCCGCTTCATCCTTGACCACAATGTCTTCACCTTCGACAACCAGTTCTTTACCCAAACACACGGAACAGCCATGGGGACCAAATTCGCACCCCAATACGCAAACATCTTCATGCACAAGTTCGAGCAAGACTTCTTCGCTGCACAGGATCTCCAACCAACGCTATACACCAGATACATCGACGATATTTTCTTCCTATGGACCCACGGCGAAGAATCACTGAAAAGACTACACGATAACATCAACAAGTTCCATCCCACCATCAAACTCACCATGGACTACTCCTCAGAATCAGTCTCATTCCTGGACACACGAATCTCCATCAAAGACGGACACCTCAGCACTTCACTCTACCGCAAGCCCACGGACAACCTCACGATGCTTCACTTCTCCAGCTTCCACCCTAACCACGTTAAAGAAGCCATCCCCTATGGACAAGCCCTGCGAATACACAGGATCTGCTCAGACGAGGAGGAACGCGATGGACACCTACAGACACTGAAAGACGCCCTTGTAAGAACGGGATATGACGCTCGACTCGTCGATCGACAGTTCCGACGGGCCACAGTGAAAAATCGCATAGACCTCCTCAGAAGACAAACACGGGACACAGCCAACAGAGTACCCTTCGTCGTCCAGTACTTCCCCGGAGCGGAGAAACTACGCCATGTTCTTCGCAGCCTTCAACATGTCATCGATGACGACGAACACCTCGCTAAGGCCATCCCCACGCCTCCACTACTCGCTTTCAAACAGCCGCCTAACCTCAAACAGACCATCGTTCGCAGCAAATTACCCAGCTTCCAGGAGAACAGCGACCACGACACCACACAACCCTGCCACAGCAACCTCTGCAAGACATGCCAGATCATCAACACAGATACCATCATCACACGTGAGGACACCACCCACCAGGTACATGGTACATACTCATGTGACTCGGCCAACGTTGTCTACCTCATACGTTGCAGGAAAGGATGCCCCGGAGCATGGTACATCGGCGAGACCATGCAGACACTGCGACAACGGATGAACGGACACCGCGCAACAATCACCAGGCAGGAGTGTTCCCTCCCAGTCGGGGAACACTTCAGCAGTCAAGGACATTCAGCCTCCGATCTTCGGGTAAGCATTCTCCAAGGTGGCCTTCGAGACACACGACAACGCAAAATCGTCGAGCAGAAACTGATAGCCAAGTTCCGCACCCATGAGGACGGCCTTAACCGAGATCTTGGGTTCATGTCACGCTACATGTAACCCCACCTGATGCAGGGTCATCCAGACTCGAGTCGACATTGGCTTGTTCTCTCTACACAGATGCGGCTGGACCTGCTGTGATTTCCAGCCAAAAAAAATGTTTTTTGTCTTTTTTTGTTTTTCATACAGACCCCAGCATCTGCAATATTTGACCCCTTGTGACCCCACCTCATTGTTCTTTGATGTAATGTTTCCCTGACTGACCTGTTTGGACACCATTCACACCTTTGACTGCTGTGATTATCTCTCTGCCGAGGTGCGATAAATGGCAGTTGGAAAGGTTACCTGTAAACATCTGACATGATTCTCTGACTATATAAGCTGTGTCTTTATGCATTTCTCCACTTCACCTGAAGAAGGAGCAGCGCTCCGAAAGCTTGTGATTTCAAATAAAGCTGTTGGACTATAACCTGGTGTTGTGTGATTTCTTACATGAATAAGCAAGATTACAAAAGGTTATTCCCACATATTCCCCTACGGGAGACAGAGATTGTATTGAAAACATACACGGGGCAAAGAGTATACCCCATTGGGAAGATAGAGGTAAAGGTGGTCCACAAGGGCAAAGAAAGCCGAGGAATGGACTTATATGTGCTACCTGAGGGAGGTCCACCACTGCTGGGACGGGAGTGGATTAGGAAAATAAATATGGACTGGCATTCCTTAAAAGCACTAACGGTAGATTCCGGTAAAAAAGATGTCAAACCTAAACGATTGTCCAGAATATTGGACGATGCTAAAGAGGTGTTCCAACAGGGACTGGGAACACTGAGAGGAATTACGGAAAACATCAAGGTTGAAGAACATGCAAACCCAAAATTTTTCAATGCGATACGACCTGCTGTGGAAGCTGAGCTGGAAGGGCTAGAACGTTCAGGAGTACTGTCTAAGGTAGACTGGAGTGAGTGGGCCACGCCCATTGTCCCCATCATGAAGCGTTCATCGAGCAACAAGCCGGGGGAACCAGGGAAGGTTCGCATCTGTGGAGATTTCAAGATCACTGTTAATCCGGTGCTTCACACGGTGCAGTATCCGCTTCCGCGGATTGAGGATATCTTCGCTTCGTTGTCTGGTGGGAAACACTTCACCAAGATAGACCTGGCGCAGGCGTACTTACAGATGGAAGTTGAGGAAGAGTCACGCCAGTATCTCACGATCAACACGCATAGAGGCTTGTACCGGTATAATAGACTGGTTTTTGGAGTGGCATCGGCTCCAGCAATTTGGCAGAGGGCCATGGAGCAGGTATTACAGGGAATTCCAGGCACACAATGTTACCTGGACGATATTCTGATTACAGGAGATGATGACGAGGAACACCTTGCAAATTTGGAACTGGTGCTCACCAGATTGAAAGAATATGGACTTCGAGTTAATCGCCAGAAATGTGAGTTCTTTCAGAAGCGGATCTCGTACTGTGGTCATGTCATTGACCAGGAGGGGCTTCATAAGTCTCCTGACAAGATCGAAGCTGTTGTGAAGGCTCCCGCTCCGGATAATGTATCCCAGTTGAGGTCGTTCCTAGGGTTGATTAACTATTACCATAAGTTTCTGCCAAATTTATCCACGGTGCTGCACCCGCTGAACGCTCTTTTGCAGAAGGGAGTACCATGGAAGTGGAGCGAGGACTGTAAGAGGGCCTTTCGCAAAAGCAAGGCATTGATCACCTCAGAGGAAGTGTTGGCTCACTTCAACCCAACGCTGCCTATTCGTTTGGCTTGTGATGCTTCTCCATATGGTATTGGGGCAGTACTCTCACACAAGTTGCCAAATGGCCTGGAGAGGCCAGTTGCGTTCGCATCCAGATCATTGACCTCCGCTGAGCGCAACTATGCTCAGATAGAAAGGGAGGCTCTCAGCCTTGTGTGGGGAGTAAAGAAGTTTAATCATTACCTGCAGGGCCAAAAGTTTACGCTTCTGACAGACCACCAGCCGTTGGTATCCATTTTTAACCCTAAGAAGGGTGTTTCGGTGATGACAGCACAGAGACTCCAGAGATGGTCCCTTTTCCTAGGGGCACATCAATATCAGATCGAATTCAAAGGT
The DNA here is from genome assembly GCF_052327205.1 of Somniosus microcephalus. NCBI lineage: Eukaryota > Metazoa > Chordata > Chondrichthyes > Squaliformes > Somniosidae > Somniosus > Somniosus microcephalus. The sequence goes on along the minus strand of NC_141019.1, from coordinate 34,151,431 downwards.
ACAAAGCAGCATGGTAATGCTGATGGGCTGTCGCGCCTGCCACTACCTACAGAGGAGGAGGCACCGACGGTTGACCCTGTTGAGTTATTTCACTCGACCATCATCGAATGTTTACCAGTCACCAATGCAAGTATTGAAAGAGAAACCAGGAACAACCCGACACTGTCCCGGGTCTACGAAGTGACAGTGAAGGGATGGCCAGCACATGGTGATCCACTGTTACCGGCATTCTCAGCAAGACGAGAACAGCTGTCCGTCTGTCAAGGAACATTGATGTATGGAACAAAGGTGATTATTCCTCCTAAGTTAAGAGAGAGAGTTCTAAAGGAACTGCATGAAGGTCATCTGGGGGGAGTCAAGATGAAAAGCCTTGCTAGGGCTTATGTGTGGTGGCCGGGTATCGACCAACAGATAGAGGATCTGACAAAAAGCTGCTCAGGGTGCCAAAAAGTGCAAAATGCACCTCCGATTGCACCGCTGCATCCATGGGAATGGCCTTCAACCCCATGGCAACGTGTACATATTGACTTTGCTGGTCCATTCATGGACTCCATGTTTTTAATTGCGGTGGACGCACATTCTAAATGGCCAGAAGTGATTAAGATGACTACCACTACCTCGGAAAAGACGATCGCGGTGCTAAGAACGATATTTGCAAGAAATGGATTGCCAGAACAAATATGTTCAGACAACGGACCGCAGTTCGTGTCAGAAGAATTCCAGAAATTCATGAAGAAGAATGGGGTGAAACATTATACCTCTGCCCCATATCATCCGGCTACAAACGGGTTGGCCGAGAGATTTGTACAAACGTTCAAAAAAGCAATAAAGGCCATGAGCGAAGATCAGATTCCACTACAACACAAGGTGGACAAATTCCTACTGGCATATCGAAACGCCACTCATGCAGTGACAAACCAAAGTCCTGCCATGATGTTCTATAACAGGAGGTTGCGGTCCAGGTTGGACTTGTTAAAACCAAATGTGCGGAGGGAAGTTGAAAACAAACAGTTCCAGCATATAAATAACAAGACCACTCGGAGTTTCGAAATAGGACGGCCAGTGTTAGCCCGGGACTATAAAAACGAGAAATGGCAATCTGGAACAATTCGGGCCAGATAAGGACCCCTGATGTACACGGTAGATATTGGTGAAAATGTAATACGGCGTCATGCTGACCAACTGGTAGAATCGAGAACAAGGGTCGAACCCAGGGTTACGGCAGAGACAACCGTGGAAGAAGTTAGTGAACCTGAAGCATCTACCTCAGAAGTGAATGTACCTGAGGATGATGTCCAATCCATAAGAGATCAACTAGATGAGTCACCCCAGCAACGAGAATCAGAGACCCCTGAAAGGCGTTATCCAACTCGAATCAGGAGGCCTCCTCAGAGACTGAATCTTTGAACTGTTTTGCATGAAGTTGTATATATATATATCTATATGTTATTATGTTATGTTAAATGGGGATATAACTGTTAAGCTAAAAAGGGAGGATTGTGGTGTATTTAACCTGTTCCACCTTAAGAGAACTACCTTAAGAGATGTACTACTTTCTCTTGGCTGCTGTATACTGTAATACCGGTGGTGACCACACCGGTATATAAACGTTGTGTAGGGATTTGCTGGGCAGTTCAACCCTGACCTCCGAATAGTAAAGACCTGTTAAAAGTTATTCTTGTGGTCTGTGTCCAGTGATTTATAATAAGCAAAACTGGGACACACAGACTTAACACTTCCTACACCTGGTTTTTGACCCTGAAAGGCGCTATATAAATGCAAGTCCTTTCTTTGTCTATGTGTTTGTGTACCGATGTGTGCGTGTGTGTGAGTGCGTCTGTGTGCATGTGTCTGTGTTTGTGTGTGTGTGTGCATGTGTCTGTGTGTGTGTCTGTGTGCGTGTGACTGTGTGTGTGTGTGCGTGTCTGTGTGTGTGTCTGTGTGTGCGTGTTTGTGTGACTGTGGGTGTGCGTTTGTGTGCGTGTGTCTGTCTGTATGTGTGTCTGTGTGTTTGACTGTGTCTGTGTGTGTGTGTCTGTGTGTATTTGTGTGACTGTGTGTGCATGTGTGTGTGTCTGTGTGCGGGTCTGTGTTTGTGTCTCTGTGTGAGCGTGTGTGCGTGTGTCTGTGTTTGTGTGGCTGTGTGTGTCTGTGTGTGTGCGTGTGTCTCTGTGTGTGACTGTGTGTGTGAGTGTGTGGATAGAATTGGCCACGGCTGTGATGCCCCTTGTGCTGGAATAGTCAGATGGAATCGCCAATCGGGCGAGATACCACCCACCCACCCCCCGCACCCCCAGGGGCTAGTGTGTCCCTGAAAACCGATTACCCAGAATCAGCCCAGGGCTGCAAGAGAATGAATGGGAGAAACCAGCGGGAGGGGTGGGGAGGGGCGAGGGGGAGTGGGAGATTTTTCAGGTGCAGTCGTAACCCAGAGAAACCCCCAAACCAGCCCGGACCCCTGAGCCCGGACCTCTCAGCCCGGACCCCTCAGCCCAGACCCCTCAGCCCAGACCCCTCAGCCCGGACCCCTCAGCCCAGACCCCTCAGCCCAGACCCCTCAGCCCGGACCCCTCAGCCCAGACCCCTCAGCCCAGACCCCTCAGCCCGGACCCCTCAGCCCGGACCCCTCAGCCCGGACCCCTCAGCCCGGACCCCTCAGCCCAGACACCTCATCCCGGACCCCTCAGCCCGGACCCCTCAGCCCGGACCCCTCAGCCCGGACCCCTCAGCCCGGACCCCTCAGCCCGGACCCCTCAGCCCGGACACCTCAGCCCGGACACCTCAGCCCGGATCCTCAGCCCAGACCCCTCAGCCCGGACCCCTCAGCCCAGACCCCTCAGCCCGGACCCCTCAGCCCGGACCCCTCAGCCCGGACCCCTGAGCCCGGACCCCTCAGCCCGGACCCCTCAGCCCAGACCCCTCAGCCCAGACCCCTCAGCCCGGACCCCTCAGCCCAGACCCCTCAGCCCGGACCCCTCAGCCCAGACCCCTCAGCCCGGACCCCTGAGCCCGGACCCCTCAGCCCGGACCCCTCAGCCCAGACCCCTCAGCCCGGACCCCTCAGCCCAGACCCCTCAGCCCGGACCCCTGAGCCCGGACCCCTGAGCCCGGACCCCTCAGCCCGGACCCCTCAGCCCGGACCCCTCAGCCCGGACCCCTCAGCCCGGACCCCTCAGCCCAGACCCCTCAGCCCGGACCCCTCAGCCCGGACCCCTCAACCCGGACCCCTCAGCCCGGACCCCTCAGCCCAGACCCCTCAGCCCAGACCCCTCAGCCCAGACCCCTCAGCCCGGACCCCTCAGCCCGGACCCCTCAGCCCGGACCCCTCAGCCCGGACCCCTCAGCCCAGACCCCTCAGCCCGGACCCCTCAGCCCGGACCCCTCAACCCGGACCCCTCAGCCCGGACCCCTCAGCCCAGACCCCTCAGCCCAGACCCCTCAGCCCAGACCCCTCAGCCCGGACCCCTCAGCCCAGACCCCTCAGCCCGGACCCCTCAGCCCGGACCCCTCAGCCCGGACCCCTCAGCCCGGACCCCTCAGCCCAGACCCCTCAACCCGGACCCCTCAGCCCGGACCCCTCAGCCCAGACCCCTCAGCCCAGACCCCTCAGCCCAGACCCCTCAGCCCGGACCCCTCAGCCCAGACCCCTCAGCCCGGACCCCTCAGCCCAGACCCCTCAGCCCAGACCCCTCAGCCCAGACCCCTCAGCCCAGACCCCTCAGCCCGGACCCCTCAGCCCAGACCCCTCAGCCCAGACCCCTCAGCCCAGACCCCTCAGCCCAGACCCCTCAGCCCGGACCCCTCAGCCCAGACCCCTCAGCCCAGACCCCTCAGCCCAGACCCCTCAGCCCGGACCCCTCAGCCCGGACCCCTCAGCCCGGACCCCTCAGCCCAGACCCCTCAGCCCAGACCCCTCAGCCCGGACACCTCAGCCCAGACCCCTCAGCCCGGACCCCTCAGCCCGGACCCCTCAGCCCAGACCCCTCAGCCCGGACACCTCAGCCCGGACACCTCAGCCCAGACCCCTCAGCCCGGACCCCTCAGCCCAGACCCCTCAGCCCAGACCTCTCAGCCCGGACCCCTCAGCCCAGACCCCTCAGCCCGGACACCTCAGCCCGGACACCTCAGCCCAGACCCCTGAGCCCGGACCCCTCAGCCCGGACCCCTCAGCCCAGACCCCTCAGCCCGGACACCTCAGCCCGGACCCCTCAGCCCGGACCCCTCAGCCCAGACCCCTCAGCCCAGACCCCTCAGCCCGGACCCCTCAGCCCAGACCCCTCAGCCCGGACCCCTCAGCCCAGACCCCTCAGCCCGGACCACTCAGCTCCCCGAACATTTTCCCCCTGATTCCACTTCAGTTCTGCCAAGTGTCCACCAGAGGGGGACCAAGTCCTGTAAAGAGGCTGTTCTCTCTGACCAGGAGACACAGGCTGGAGTCAGTCCTGCAAAGGTTGCTTCTTCACAGCCTGAGAGTTTTAAAAAATTGCTGATAATTTACGAACGCTTTTGTCCTTAAAGGAGATTCGCTCCTCTCACCTTCCTCGCGCTCGATGCTGCAGAGAGAGAGAGAGAGAGCAGTCCGGGCATCCTTAACCCTCCGTAGTCCTCGCCACCCAACTCCCTATCTCTGTAACCTCCTCCAGCCCCTACAACCCTCCCTATCTCTGTAACCTCCTCCAGCCCCTACAACCCTCCCTATCTCTGTAACCTCCTCCAGCCCCTACAACCCTCCCTATCTCTGTAACCTCCTCCAGCCCCCTACAACCCTCCCTATCGCTGTAACCTCCTCCAGCCCCTACAACCCTCCCTATCTCTGTAATCTCCTCCAGCCCCCGCCCCCCCTCCCTATCTCTGTAACCTCCTCCAGCCCCCTACAACCCTCCCTATCTCTGTAACCTCCTCCAGCCCCTACAACCCTCCCTATCTCTGTAACCTCCTCCAGCCCCCTACAACCCTCCCTATCTCTGTAACCTCCTCCAGCCCCTACAACCCTCCCTATCTCTGTAACCTCCTCCAGCCCCCTATAACCCTCCCTATCTCTGTAACCTCCTCCAGCCCCTACAACCCTCCCTATCTCTGTAACCTCCTCCAGCCCCTACAACCCTCCCTATCTCCGTAACCTCCTCCAGCCCCCTACAACCCTCCCTATCTCTGTAACCTCCTCCAGCCCCCTACAACCCTCCCTATCTCTGTAACCTCCTCCAGCCCCTACAACCCTCCCTATCTCTGTAACCTCCTCCAGCCCCCTACAACCCTCCCTATCTCTGTAACCTCCTCCAGCCCCCCACAACCCTCCCTATCTCTGTACCCTCCTCCAGTCCCCTGCAACCCTCCCTATCTCTGTAACCTCCTCCAGCCCCCTACAACCCTCCCTATCTCTGTAACCTCCTCCAGCCCCTACAAACCTCCCTATCTCTGTAACCTCCTCCAGTCCCCTACAACCCTCCCTATCTCTGTAACCTCCTCCAGCCCCTACAACCCTCCCTATCTCTGTAACCTCCTCCAGCAGCCTACAACCCTCCCTATCTCTGTAACTTCCTCCAGCCCCTACAACCCTCCCTATCTCTCTATACTCCTCCAGCCCCTACAACCCTCCCTATCTCTCTAACCTCCTCCAGCCCCTACAACCCTCCCTATCTCTGTAACCTCCTCCAGCCCCTACAACCCTCCCTATCTCTGTAACCTCCTCCAGCCCCCTACAACCTTCCCTATCTCTGTAACCTCCTCCAGCCCCCTACAACCCTCCCTATCTCTGTAACCTCCTCCAGCCCCCTACAACCCTCCCTATCTCTGTAACCTCCTCCAGCCCCCTACAACCCTCCCTATCTCTGTAACCTCCTCCAGCCCCTACAACCCTCCCTATCTCTGTAACCTCCTCCAGCCCCTACAACCCTCCCTATCTCTGTAAACTCCTCCAGCACCCTACAACCCTCCCTATCTCTGTAACCTCCTCCAGCCCCTACAAACCTCCCTATCTCTGTAACCTCCTCCAGCCCCCTACAACTCTCCCTATCTCTGTAACCTCCTCCAGCCCCCTACAGCCCTCCCTATCTCTGTAACTTCCTCCAGCCCCTACAACCCTCCCTATCTCTGTAACCTCCTCCAGCCCCCCACAACCCTCCCTATCTCTGTAACCTCCTCCAGCCCCTACAACCCTCCCTATCTCTGTAACCTCCTCCAGCCCCTACAACCCTCCCTATCTCTGTAACCTCCTCCAGTCCCCTGCAACCCTCCCTATCTCTGTAACCTCCTCCAGCCCCCTACAACCCTCCCTATCTCTGTAGCCTCCTCCAGCCCCTACAACCCTCCCTATCTCTGTAACCTCCTCCAGTCCCCTACAACCCTCCCTATCTCTGTAACCTCCTCCAGCCCCTACAACCCTCCCTATCTCTGTAACCTCCTCCAGCAGCCTACAACCCTCCCTATCTCTGTAACTTCCTCCAGCCCCTACAACCCTCCCTATCTCTCTATACTCCTCCAGCCCCTACAACCCTCCCTATCTCTCTAACCTCCTCCAGCCCCTACAACCCTCCCTATCTCTGTAACCTCCTCCAGCCCCTACAACCCTCCCTATCTCTGTAACCTCCTCCAGCCCCCTACAACCTTCCCTATCTCTGTAACCTCCTCCAGCCCCCTACAACCCGTCCTATCTCTGTAACCTCCTCCAGCCCACTACAACCCTCCCTATCTCTGTAACCTCCTCCAGCCCCCTACAACCCTCCCTATCTCTGTAACCTCCTCCAGCCCCTACAACCCTCCCTATCTCTGTAACCTCCTCCAGCCCCTACAACCCTCCCTATCTCTGTAAACTCCTCCAGCACCCTACAACCCTCCCTATCTCTGTAACCTCCTCCAGCCCCTACAACCCTCCCTATCTCTGTAACCTCCTCCAGCCCCCTACAACTCTCCCTATCTCTGTAACCTCCTCCAGCACCTACAACCCTCCCTACCTCTGTAAACTCCTCCAGCACCCTACAACCCTCCCTATCTCTGTAACCTCCTCCAGCCCCTACAACCCTCCCTATCTCTCTAACCTCCTCCAGCCCCTACAACCCTCCCTATCTCTGTAACCTCCTCCAGCCCCTACAACCCTCCCTATCTCCGTAACCTCCTCCAGCCCCCTACAACCCTCCCTATCTCTGTAACCTCCTCCAGCCCCCTACAACCCTCCCTATCTCTGTAACCTCCTCCAGCCCCTACAACCCTCCCTATCTCTGTAACCTCCTCCAGCCCCCTACAACCCTCCCTATCTCTGTAACCTCCTCCAGCCCCCTACAGCCCTCCCTATCTCTGTAACCTCCTCCAGCCCCTACAACCTCCCTATCTCTGTAACCTCCTCCAGCCCCCCACAACCCTCCCTATCTCTGTACCCTTCTCCAGTCCCCTGCAACCCTCCCTATCTCTGTAACCTCCTCCAGCCCCCTACAACCCTCCCTATCTCTGTAACCTCCTCCAGCCCCTACAACCCTCCCTATCTCTGTAACCTCCTCCAGTCCCCTACAACCCTCCCTATCTCTGCAACCTCCTCCAGCCCCTACAACCCTCCCTATCTCTGTAACCTCCTCCAGCAGCCTACAACCCTCCCTATCTCTGTAACTTCCTCCAGCCCCTACAACCCTCCCTATCTCTCTATACTCCTCCAGCCCCTACAACCCTCCCTATCTCTCTAACCTCCTCCAGCCCCTACAACCCTCCCTATCTCTGTAACCTCCTCCAGCCCCTACAACCCTCCCTATCTCTGTAACCTCCTCCAGCCCCCTACAACCTTCCCTATCTCTGTAACCTCCTCCAGCCCCCTACAACCCTCCCTATCTCTGTAACCTCCTCCAGCCCCCTACAACCCTCCCTATCTCTGTAACCTCCTCCAGCCCCCTACAACCCTCCCTATCTCTGTAACCTCCTCCAGCCCCTACAACCCTCCCTATCTCTGTAACCTCCTCCAGCCCCTACAACCCTCCCTATCTCTGTAAACTCCTCCAGCACCCTACAACCCTCCCTATCTCTGTAACCTCCTCCAGCCCCTACAACCTCCCTATCTCTGTAACCTCCTCCAGCCCCCTACAACTCTCCCTATCTCTGTAACCTCCTCCAGCCCCCTACAGCCCTCCCTATCTCTGTAACTTCCTCCAGCCCCCCACAACCCTCCCTATCTCTGTAACCTCCTCCAGCCCCTACAACCCTCCCTATCTCTGTAACCTCCTCCAGCCCCTACAACCCTCCCTATCTCTGTAACCTCCTCCAGTCCCCTGCAACCCTCCCTATCTCTGTAACCTCCTCCAGCCCCTACAACCCTCCCTATCTCTGTAGCCTCCTCCAGCCCCTACAACCCTCCCTATCTCTGTAACCTCCTCCAGTCCCCTACAACCCTCCCTATCTCTGTAACCTCCTCCAGCCCCTACAACCCTCCCTATCTCTGTAACCTCCTCCAGCAGCCTACAACCCTCCCTATCTCTGTAACTTCCTCCAGCCCCTACAACCCTCCCTATTTCTCTATACTCCTCCAGCCCCTACAACCCTCCCTATCTCTCTAACCTCCTCCAGCCCCTACAACCCTCCCTATCTCTGTAACCTCCTCCAGCCCCTACAACCCTCCCTATCTCTGTAACCCTCCTCCAGCCCCCTACAACCTTCCCTATCTCTGTAACCTCCTCCAGCCCCCTACAACCCTCCCTATCTCTGTAACCTCCTCCAGCCCCCTACAACCCTCCCTATCTCTGTAACCTCCTCCAGCCCCCTACAACCCTCCCTATCTCTGTAACCTCCTCCAGCCCCTACAACCCTCCCTATCTCTGTAACCTCCTCCAGCCCCTACAACCCTCCCTATCTCTGTAAACTCCTCCAGCACCCTACAACCCTCCCTATCTCTGTAACCTCCTCCAGCCCCTACAAACCTCCCTATCTCTGTAACCTCCTCCAGCCCCCTACAACTCTCCCTATCTCTGTAACCTCCTCCAGCCCCCTACAGCCCTCCCTATCTCTGTAACTTCCTCCAGCCCCTACAACCCTCCCTATCTCTGTAACCTCCTCCAGCCCCCCACAACCCTCCCTATCTCTGTAACCTCCTCCAGCCCCTACAACCCTCCCTATCTCTGTAACCTCCTCCAGCCCCTACAACCCTCCCTATCTCTGTAACCTCCTCCAGTCCCCTGCAACCCTCCCTATCTCTGTAACCTCCTCCAGCCCCCTACAACCCTCCCTATCTCTGTAGCCTCCTCCAGCCCCTACAACCCTCCCTATCTCTGTAACCTCCTCCAGTCCCCTACAACCCTCCCTATCTCTGTAACCTCCTCCAGCCCCTACAACCCTCCCTATCTCTGTAACCTCCTCCAGCAGCCTACAACCCTCCCTATCTCTGTAACTTCCTCCAGCCCCTACAACCCTCCCTATCTCTCTATACTCCTCCAGCCCCTACAACCCTCCCTATCTCTCTAACCTCCTCCAGCCCCTACAACCCTCCCTATCTCTGTAACCTCCTCCAGCCCCTACAACCCTCCCTATCTCTGTAACCTCCTCCAGCCCCCTACAACCTTCCCTATCTCTGTAACCTCCTCCAGCCCCCTACAACCCTCCCTATCTCTGTAACCTCCTCCAGCCCACTACAACCCTCCCTATCTCTGTAACCTCCTCCAGCCCCCTACAACCCTCCCTATCTCTGTAACCTCCTCCAGCCCCTACAACCCTCCCTATCTCTGTAACCTCCTCCAGCCCCTACAACCCTCCCTATCTCTGTAAACTCCTCCAGCACCCTACAACCCTCCCTATCTCTGTAACCTCCTCCAGCCCCTACAACCCTCCCTATCTCTGTAACCTCCTCCAGCCCCCTACAACTCTCCCTATCTCTGTAACCTCCTCCAGCACCTACAACCCTCCCTACCTCTGTAAACTCCTCCAGCACCCCTACAACCCTCCTATCTCTGTAACCTCCTCCAGCCCCTACAACCCTCCCTATCTCTCTAACCTCCTCCAGCCCCTACAATCCTCCCTATCTCTGCAACCTCCTCCAGCCACTACAACCCTCCCTATCTCTGTAACCTCCTCCAGCCCCCTACAACCCTCCCTATCTCTGTAACCTCCTCCAGCCCCTACAACCCTCCCTATCTCTGTAACCTCCTCCAGCCCCTACAACCCTCCCTATCTCCGTAACCTCCTCCAGCCCCCTACAACCCTCCCTATCTCTGTAACCTCCTCCAGCCCCCTACAACCCTCCCTATCTCTGTAACCTCCTCCAGCCCCTACAACCCTCCCTATCTCTGTAACCTCCTCCAGCCCCCCACAACCCTCCCTATCTCTGTACCCTTCTCCAGTCCCCCTGCAACCCTCCCTATCTCTGTAACCTCCTCCAGCCCCCTACAACCCTCCCTATCTCTGTAACCTCCTCCAGCCCCTACAACCCTCCCTATCTCTGTAACCTCCTCCAGTCCCCTACAACCCTCCCTATCTCTGTAACCTCCTCCAGCCCCTACAACCCTCCCTATCTCTGTAACCTCCTCCAGCAGCCTACAACCCTCCCTATCTCTGTAACCTCCTCCAGCCCCTACAACCCTCCCTATCTCTGTAACCTCCTCCAGCCCCTACAACCCTCCCTATCTCTGTAACCTCCTCCAGCCCCCTACAACCTTCCCTATCTCTGTAACCTCCTCCAGCCCCCTACAACCCTCCCTATCTCTGTAACCTCCTCCAGCCCCCTACAACCCTCCCTATCTCTGTAACCTCCTCCAGCCCCCTACAACCCTCCCTATCTCTGTAACCTCCTCCAGCCCCTACAACCCTCCCTATCTCTGTAACCTCCTCCAGCCCCTACAACCCTCCCTATCTCTGTAAACTCCTCCAGCACACCCTACAACCCTCCCTATCTCTGTAACCTCCTCCAGCCCCTACAAACCTCCCTATCTCTGTAACCTCCTCCAGCCCCCTACAACTCTCCCTATCTCTGTAACCTCCTCCAGCCCCCTACAGCCCTCCCTATCTCTGTAACTTCCTCCAGCCCCCCACAACCCCTCCCTATCTCTGTAACCTCCTCCAGCCCCTACAACCCTCCCTATCTCTGTAACCTCCTCCAGCCCCTACAACCCTCCCTATCTCTGTAACCTCCTCCAGTCCCCTGCAACCCTCCCTATCTCTGTAACCTCCTCCAGCCCCCTACAACCCTCCCTATCTCTGTAGCCTCCTCCAGCCCCTACAACCCTCCCTATCTCTGTAACCTCCTCCAGTCCCCTACAACCCTCCCTATCTCTGTAACCTCCTCCAGCCCCTACAACCCTCCCTATCTCTGTAACCTCCTCCAGCAGCCTACAACCCTCCCTATCTCTGTAACTTCCTCCAGCCCCTACAACCCTCCCTATCTCTCTATACTCCTCCAGCCCCCTACAACCCTCCCTATCTCTGCTAACCTCCTCCAGCCCCTACAACCCTCCCTATCTCTGTAACCTCCTCCAGCCCCTACAACCCTCCCTATCTCTGTAACCTCCTCCAGCCCCCTACAACCTTCCCTATCTCTGTAACCTCCTCCAGCCCCCTACAACCCTCCCTATCTCTGTAACCTCCTCCAGCCCCTACAACCCTCCCTATCTCTGTAACCTCCTCCAGCCCCTACAACCCTCCCTATCTCTGTAACCTCCTCCAGCCCCTACAACCCTCCCTATCTCTGTAACCTCCTCCAGCCCCTACAACCCTCCCTATCTCTGTAAACTCCTCCAGCACCCTACAACCCTCCCTATCTCTGTAACCTCCTCCAGCCCCTACAACCCTCCCTATCTCTGTAACCTCCTCCAGCCCCCTACAACTCTCCCTATCTCTGTAACCCTCCTCCAGCACCTACAACCCTCCCTACCTCTGTAAACTCCTCCAGCACCCTACAACCCTCCCTATCTCTGTAACCTCCTCCAGCCCCTACAACCCTCCTATCTCTCTAACCTCCTCCAGCCCCTACAATCCTCCCTATCTCTGTAACCTCCTCCAGCCACTACAACCCTCCCTATCTCTGTAACCTCCTCCCCCTACAACCCTCCCTATCTCTGTAACCTCCTCCAGCCCCCTACAACCCTCCCTATCTCTGTAACCTCCTCCAGCCCCTACAACCCTCCCTATCTCTGTAAACTCCTCCAGCACCCTACAACCCTCCCTATCTCTGTAACCTCCTCCAGCCCCTACAACCCTCCCTATCTCTGTAACCTCCTCCAGCCCCCTACAACTCCCCCTATCTCTGTAACCTCCTCCAGCACCTACAACCCTCCCTATCTCTGTAAACTCCTCCAGCACCCTACAACCCTCCCTATCTCTGTAACCTCCTCCAGCCCCTACAACCCTCCCTATCTCTCTAACCTCCTCCAGCCCCTACAACCCTCCCTATCTCTGTAACCTCCTCCAGCCACTACAACCCTCCCTATCTCTGTAACCTCCTCCAGCCCCCTACAACCCTCCCTATCTCTGTAACCTCCTCCAGCCCCCTACAACCCTCCCTATCTCTGTAACCTCCTCCTGTCACTACAACCCTCCCTATCTCTGTAACTTCCTCCAGCCCCCTACAACCCTCCCTATCTCTGTAACCTCCTCCAGCCCCTACAACCCTCCCTATCTCTGTAACCTCCTCCAGCCCCCTACAACCCTCCCTATCTCTGTAACCTCCTCCAGCCCCTACAACCCTCCGAGATCTCTGCGCTCCTCTAATTCTGACCTCTTGAGCATCCCCCCGATTTCCATCGCTCCACCATTGCCGGCCGTGCCTTCAGCCGCCTGGACCCCGAGCTCTGGAATTCCCTCCCTAAACCTCTCCGCCTCTCTCTCCTCCTTTAAGACACTCCTTAAAACCCACCTCTTTGACCAAGCTTTTGGTCACCTGCCCTAATATCTCAAGTTTGTGTCTGATTTACGCTCCTGTGAAGCACCTTGGGATGTTTTACTACATTAAAGGCGCTGTGTAAATGTAAGTTGTTGTTATATGTGGTAAAAATGTATCACGGTGCGATTATGGTGGAGCGATGAAAATCAGAGATGTGCAAGAGGCCAGAATTGAAGGAATGCAGAAATCTCAGAGGGTTGTTGGGCTGGGGAAATCTCAATGGACCCAGCCCCTTCCCGATCTCTCCCATTGCACAGAATCCCAACAGATCCCGCTCCTTCCCATCCACTCCCATTGTACAGAATCCCAATGGACCCAACCTCTTCCCATTCAGTCCCACTGTAGAGAATCCCAATGGACCTAACCCCTTCCCGATCTCACCCATTGTACAGAATCCCAATGGGCCAACCCCATCCCATCCACCCACATTGTACAGAATCCCAATGGACCCAGCCCCTTCCCGATCTCTCCCATTGTACAGAATCCCAACGGATCCAGCTCCTTCCCATCCACTCCCAGTGTACACAATCCCAATGGACCCAGCCCCTTCACATCCACTCCCACTGTACAGAATCCCAATGGATCCAGCACCTTCCCATTCACTCCCACTGTACAGATTCCCAATGGACCCAACCTCTTCCCATTCACTCCCACTGTACAGATTCCCAATGAACCCAACCCCTTCCCATCCACTCCCATTGTACAGAATCCCAATGGACTCAGCCCCTTCCCATTCACTCCCACTGTACAGATTCCCAATGGGCCCAACCTCTTCCCATTCACTCCCACTGTACAGAATCCCAATGGACCCAACCCCTTCCCATTCACTCCCACTGTACAGAATCCCAATGGACCCAACCCCTTCCCATTCACTCAGTTTACATAGAAACATAGAAGATAGGAGCAGGAGTAGGCCATTCGGCCCCTCGAGACTGCTCCACCATTCAATGAGATCATGGCTGATCATCCAAACTCAGTACCCTGTCCCTGCTTTCTCCCCATATCCCCTGATCCCTTTAGCCTTAAGAAATATATCTAACTCCTTCTTGAATATATTTAATGAATTGGCCTCAACTGCCTTCTGTGGTAGAGAATTCCACAGGTTCACCACTCTCTGGGTGAAGACATTCCTCCTCATCTCTGTCCTAAATGGCTTACCCCTTATCCTTAGACTGTGACCCCTGGTTCTGGACTCCCCCGCCATCGGGAACATCCTTCCTGCATCTAGTCTGTCTAGTCCTGTTAGAATTTTATAAGTTTCAATGAGATCCCCTCTCATTCTTCTAAACTCCAGCGAGTATAAGCCCAATCGACCCAATCTCTCCTTATACATCATTCCTGCCATCCCAGGTATCAGTCTGGTGAATCTTCGCTGCACGCCCTCCATGGCAAGAACATCCTTCCTCAGATAAGGCGACCAAAACTGCACACAATACTCAAGGTGTGGTCTCACCAAGGCCCTGTACAACTGCAGCAAGACATCTTTGTTCCTGTACTCGAATCCTCTCGCTACGAAGGCCAACATACCATTTGCCTTCTTAACCGCCTGCTGCACCTGCATGCTTACCTTCAGCAACTGGTGCACAAGGACACCCAGGTCTCGTTGCACTTCCCCTTCTCCCAATCTATTGCCGTTCAGATAATAATCTGCCTTCCTGTTTTTGCCACCAAAGTGGATAACCTCGCATTTATCCACATTATACTGCATCTGCCACACATCTGCCCAATCGCCCAACCTGTCCAAATCATCCTGGAGTTTCTTGGCATCCTCCTCACAGCACACACGCCCATCCAGCTTTGTGTCGTCTGCAAACTTGGAGATATTACATCTAGTTCCCTCGTCTAGGTCATTTGTACAGAATCCCAATGGAACAAACCCTTCCCATTCACTCCACTTCCAGACAGTAATCCTTATCAGTGTTGGGTTAACGTGTGACCCTCACAGATTTGTCCAAGCAACAATGTGAAATAACTCCTGGAGCTGGCTCCTGATGGACGCGGTATGTTTCAGGAAACAAGATCATAAATTGAGCGAACAGTAAATCTCTCGTTCCAAACCTAAAACTTACAATTCAAATTTGGAAGTACAAAGTGTGACTGAAAGTTAATGATTCCTCTCAAAATTGCGCCCTCAATCTTTGGGGCTCAATTCACCTCATCACCTTATAAAGAGGGTCAAGGAATTACTCTGTCTGAGGGGCAGAGGGTTAACATTCTCGCGAGTGTGTGTCTGAGTGTGTGTGTATCTAAGTGTGTGTATCTGAGTGTGTGTATCTGAGTGCGTTTGTGTGTCTGAGTGTGTGTTTGTGTGTCTGAGTGTGTGTCTGAGTGTGAG
The DNA here is from genome assembly GCF_052327205.1 of Somniosus microcephalus. Lineage (NCBI taxonomy): Eukaryota > Metazoa > Chordata > Chondrichthyes > Squaliformes > Somniosidae > Somniosus > Somniosus microcephalus. The sequence goes on along the minus strand of NC_141019.1, from coordinate 34,136,258 downwards.
TCTGAGTGTATGTGTGTGTGTCTGAGTGTGCGTGTGTGTCTGAGTGTGTTTGTGTCTGAGTGTGTTTATGTCTGATTGTGTCTGAGTGTGTTTGTGTGTCTGAGAGTGTATTTGTGTGTCTGAGTGTGTGTCTGAGTGTGTGTCTGAGTAGGTTTGTGTGTCTGAGTGTGTGTGTCTGAGTGTGTGTCTGAGTGTGTCTGAGTGTATGTGTGTGTGTCTGAGTGTGTGTGTGTGTCTGAGTGTGTTTGTGTCTGAGTGTGTTTATGTCTGAGTGTGTTTGTGTGTCTGAGAGTGTATTTGTGTGTCTGAGTGTGTGTGTCTGAGTTTGTGTCTGAGTGTGTTCAGTATTGTGTGCAGTTTTGGTCGCCTTATCTGAGGAAGGATGTTCTTGCCATGGAGAGAGTGCAGCGAAGATTCACCAGACTGATACCTGGGATGGCAGGAATGACGTATGAGGAGAGATTGGATCGATTGGGCTTATACGCGCTAGAGTTTAGAAGAATGAGAGGGGATCTCATTGAAACTTATAAAATTCTAACAGGACTGGACAGACTAGATGCAGGAAGGATGTTCCCGATGGCGGGGGAGTCCAGAACCAGGGGTCACAGTCTAAGGATAAGGGGTAAGGCATTTAGGACAGAAATGAGGAGGAATGTCTTCACCCAGAGAGTGGTGAACCTGTGGAATTCTCTACCACACAAGGCAGTTGAGGCCAATTCATTCAATATATTCAAGAAGGAGTTGGATATATTTCTTAAGGCTAAAGGGATATGGGGAGAAGGCAGGGACAGGGGACTGAGTTTGGATGCTCAGCTACTGAATGGTGGAACAGGCTCGAGGGACGGAATGGCCTCCTCTTCCTCCTGCTCCTATCTTCTATGTTTCTATTTGAGTGTGTGAGTGTATCTGTGTGAGTGTGAGGACATCCGGTGAAGGATAGGTTTGAACCTCTGGTCAGACACTGCACAGAATCTTGGGGCTGGATGTCGGAGGTCTATTACCCTCCCTCCCCCGGCAAGGAATGGTAGAGAAGGGACAGAGGGAGAGGGAAAAGGTGCAAAGTGTGTGTGTGTGTGTAGGGGAGGAGGGAGATCAATCAGCTGGGCTGCAGATGCCACCTTTGCAGAATTGGAAGCCAATCCCCCGGGAGCTCGTTACAAGACGAAGATTGAAATTTTTAATTATTTTTCTTCACCCACCCCCCCAACACCGAAAAAAATCCAAATTGCCCAAAATAAAATCTCACCACTTTCAAAGGCCAATTGCGTGCATCAGTCAAGATTGCAAATTGCAATGTTTTATTAAACAAGTTTCCGGATTACAGTGGGATTGTGATGTTGCATTTAACATCTAATAGCCTCTCTCTTATTTTATATATATAAATAAACAATTTGCATTCTATACAGCGTCAAAAAATAACGTGGATTTTATTCTGTCTCAGACACACACAGATTCCTTGCAAAACATCTTGAATCTCACCCTTTGCAATAACGCCACCGCGCTAGCATTTAATAACATATTTTATAAAGCATCTACTAAATGTCTCTCTCTCTCTCTCTCTCCCTGGCAAGCGTGCCTGTAGCTTTAAGAGTTGCGACAAGAGTGGCTTATTTTTTAGACATTATTATAGATCCGGGGTAAAGGGCGTTTTCTCTGTACGAGAGAGAGAGAGAAAGAGGGAGGGAGAGGGGGAAAGGAGAGAGAGAGAGAGAAGGGAGGACTTGGTGTAATTTATAATCAATTAATAGTCTCCAGAGGGTAGACGTAGTTTGCAAGAAGG
>NC_141019.1:33916370-34133978 GCF_052327205.1 Somniosus microcephalus | reverse complement strand
GCGGTGGTGTTGCCTTATCCGGTGCTGGTGCCTTATCCGGTGTTGATGCTGGTGTTTGCGTGGTCGGCGAGGGCTCGTGGGGTTCCGGCATGCCGTCTACCTGGGCTGGGGTTGGGGGGGGTGGTGGCGGTGTTTCCGGATCGGCTGAGGGTGCGAGGTCTCGTAGGGAGACAGTGTCCTCCCGCCCGTCTGGGTACGCCACGTAGGCGTACTGGGGGTTGGCGTGCAGGAGGTTCACCCTCTCGACCAGGGGGTCCGTTTTATGGGCCCTCACGTGTTTCCGCAGCCAGACCGGCCCTGGGGCGGTCAGCCAGGTTGGTAGAGTGGTTCCCGTAGTCGACTTCCTGGGGAAAACGAACATTCGTTCATGGGGGGTGGTGTTAGTGGCCGTGCAAAGTAATGACCGGATGGAGTGCAGCGCTGTCGGGAGGACTTCTTGCCAGCGGGAGGTTGGGAGGCCCTTAGACTTTAAGGCTAAGAGGACGGCCTTCCATACCGTCGCGTTCTCTCTTTCCACCTGACCGTTACCTCTGGGGTTGTAGCTGGTGGTCCTGCTTGCTGCAATACCTCTCTCTAGGAGGAATTGCCGGAGTTCCTCGCTCATGAAGGAGGAGCCCCGGTCGCTGTGTATATAGTTCGGGAACCCGAACAAGGCGAAGAGGGCATTCAGGCACTTAATGACCGTGCTACTGGTCATGTCGGGGCAGGGGAAGGCAAAGGGGAAACGGGAGTACTCATCAACGATGTTGAGGAAGTACACATTACGGTCAGAGGACGGGAGGGGCCCCTTAAAGTCGATGCTCAGGCGCTCGAAGGGGCGGGTGGCCTTGATCAGGCTTGCTCGGTCCGGCCTATAGAAGTGCGGTTTGCACTCCGCACAGGTCTGGCAGTTCCTGGTCATGGTCCTGACCTCCTCGATGGAGTAGGTCAGGTTGCGGGCCTTAATGAAATGGTAGAGTCTGGTGACTCCGGGGTGGCAGAGCTGGTCGTGGAGGGTCTGAAGCCTATCGATATGCGCGCTGGCGCATGTCATTCGTGAAAGGGCATCAGGGGATTCGTTCAGCTTGCCTGGCCGGTACAAGATCTCATAATCGTAGGTGGAGAGCTCGATTCTCCATCTCAAAATCTTGTCATTCTTGATTTTGCCCTTCAGCTTGTTATTAAACATGAAAGCCACCGAACGCTGGTCGGTGAGGAGGGTAAATCGTTTGCCTGCCAGGTAGTGCCTCCAGCGCCGTACTGCCTCCACGATCGCCTGGGCCTCTTTCTCGACCGACGAATGTCGGATCTCGGGGCCCTGTAGGGTCCTTGAGAAGAAGGCCACTGGCCTCCCCTCCTGGTTTAGGGTGGCGGCTAAGGCGAAGTCGGATGCGTCGCTCTCCACCTGGAAGGGGATGGACTCGTCCACTGCGTGCATCGTGGCCTTGGCTATGTCTCCCTTAATGAGGGAGAAGGCCGTGCACGCCTCCTCCGTGAGGGGGAAGGAAGTGGCTTTCAGGAGGGGTCTGGCTTTGTCCGCGTAATTGGGTACCCATTGGGCATAGTAGGCGAAAAGCCCCAGGGTTCTCCTAAGTGCTTTAGGGCAGTGGGGGAGGGGTAGCTCCATGAGGGGGCGCATTCTTTCTGGGTCGGGGCCGATGATTCCGTTCTCCACTACGCAGCCGAGGATGGCAAGGCGCGTGGTGTTAAACACGCATTTCTCCTTATTGTAGGTGAGGTTCAGCCGTTGGGCCGTACGGAGGAATTTCTCCAGATTCGCGTCATGTTCCTGCCGGTCGCGGCCGCAGATAGTGACGTTATCTAGGTAGGGGAATGTAGCCTGCAGTTCGTTCTGGTCAACCATCTGGTCCATCTCCCTTTGGAAGACCGAGACCCCATTAGTGACACCGAAGGGGACCCTAAGGAAGTGGTATAGGCGCCCATTCGCCTCGAAGGCGGTATACTGGCGGTCCTCAGGGTGGATAGGGAGTTGGTGGTAGGCCGACTTCAGGTCGATGGTCGAGAATACTTTATACTGTGCAATCTGATTGACCATGTCAGATATGCGGGGGAGGGGGTATGCGTCCAGCTGGGTATATCTGTTTATGGTCTGGCTGTAGTCGATGACCAGGCGGTTTTTATCGCCGGTCTTTACGACTACGACCTGGGCACGCCAGGGGCTGCTGCTCCCCTCGATAATGCCCTCTTTCAGGAGGCGCCGCACCTCAGAGCTAATGAAGGCTCTGTCCCCGGCGCTATACCGCCTGCTCTTGGTAGCGACGGGTTTGCAGTCAGGGGTAAGGTTAGCAAACAGAGAGGGTGGCGGGACCTTGAGGGTGGAGAGGCTGCAGGTGTTACGCGGTGGGCGGTTTAACGTTTGCTGGTTGTTGACTGTGAGTGGGGGGAGGGGTCCACCGTATGCTAGGGTTACGCTTTGGAGGTGGGATTGGAAGTCCAGCCCTAGTAGGACGGCAGCGCAGAGATGGGGGAGGACGAGGAGTTTAAAGTTTTTATACTCCGTGCCCTTAACCGACAGGGTCACGACACAGTAGCCGCTGATGTCCGTGGCATGGGACCTCGATGCCATCGAGATTCGGCTGCGCGTTGGTAGGACAGAGAGGGAGTAGTGGCTCACCGTGTCTGGGTGGATGAAGCTCTCCGTGCTTCCGCTGTCGAACAGGCAGGTCGTGGCGTGGCCGTTCACTTTGATGTCCATCATTGACTTGGACAGATGGTGCGGGCGGGCTTGGTCCAGGGTGACGGAAGCTAGTGTGTAGCTGAGCGAGTCGTTGTCATCTGCGGGCGAGGCGGTCGGGCGTGGTGAGTAAAATGGCGTCTCCCACGAGGTAGGGCAAAATGACGGAGAAGATGGCTGCCCCCGTAGCTCACATGAGGCACTATTGGGGTCGGTTGCCTTAATCAAAGATGGCCGCCCCCATGACTCATGTGTGGGGATGCTGGCCTCAGTTGCCCTAAACAAAGATGGCCGCCCCCATGACTCATGTGTGGGGATGCTGGCCTCAGTTGCCCTAAACGAAGATGGCCGCCCCCATAGTTCGCATGCGGCACTGCTGGCCTCTGAGGATCCGCTCCTGCAGGCCTTGGAGAAGTGGCCTTTCTTCAGGCAGGTTCTGCATATGGAGTTCTTGGCTGGGCAGCGCGACCTCGGGTGCTTCTCCTGGCCACAAAAAAAACAGCCGGCGGCCCGATCGCGGATGCCCGATGTCGGGGCCGGTGCCGGGGGTGGCGGGGCCGGTCGGGTCCGGGATGCCGACGCAGAGGTAGGTCCCGGGGGCGGTGCTGGGAAGGGTGCTGTGGTAGGGGTCGGGCCCGAGTCCCAGGGTCGCGAGCAGTACCTGGTGAATGCTTCCTGATCTTGGTGGGCCACTTCCAGGGAGATAGCGAGGGCTTCAGCTTTTTCCATGCTGAGGTCTTTAGCTTCCAGCAGTCTTTGCCGTGAGTACTCGGACCGTAGGCCTTTCAGGAATGCGTCGCGGATATTATCTTCAGTATTTTCGGCTGCCGACACCGATTTAAAGTCACAGTTCCTGGCGAGTGCATATAGCGCCTGTGAGAATTCGGCTACTGATTCTCCTGGCTGTTGCGGCCGTGATCTTAGGAGGTGCCTAGCGTACATGTAGTTTACCGGGGTCCGGTACTTCTGTTTCAGCAGGTTGATGGCGGTCTCGTAGGTAGTCATGTCCTCGATGAGAGTGTATACTCTCGGGCTCAGTTGCGCCTGCAGGACACTTAGTTTGGATGCCTGAGGGACGCTGGATTCTCTCAGGTATGATTCGAAGCAGACCAGCCAGTGTTTAAAGTCTGCGGCTGAGTTTGCTGCTCGTGGGTTCAGGTCCAGGTACGGCGGTCTGAGGGCTCGCAGCCAAGCTGGCTGGTGTGGCTGTGCTCCTGGGAGCTGCGCTGGTGGCTCCTCCGCCGGTTGTGACTCGTTGTCGGACATCATTAAATTTAGTCAATAAAATTGATATACCTATCAATTCCTCCAATAAAAGGCGAAGAGTTACGAAGGTGACTAAAGGTTTTTATTGACTAAATAACAGAGCCCACTCTCGTGGGTGATCCGATCCAAGCAGGAGGAATACCAGTCAGTCGCTCACCTTTATACCTGGCCTGGTGGGTGGAGCCAAGGCGGAGTCGGCAGTGGTCATCCCAGGTATAGCAGTGTGGCAAGAGGCGACCTCGTACCGTGATACAATAGTGGTCAGTGATACAGTTATAACGAACAGTGGTGAACAGTGCTAACTACTAACAGTGATACGATAGTGAACGTGGTTTACCACATCTACTATTTAGAATACTGCAGAATAACTTCCCTAGACAACTGTTGACACAGATGCCGCGGTAGTTATTTGGGTCTGATTTGTTTCCACTTTTATATATGGGGGAGATTAGTCCTTGGCACCAGATATCGGGAAAACAGCCTGAGCGTAATATGATGTTGAATAGTTTGAGTATCGCACCCTGCATCTCCATATTGCTGAACTTTAGCATTTCATTTTTGATGTTGTCTGGGCCACAGGCTTTCTTTAGGTGGAGAGATTTTGTTTTTGTGGCCAGTTCTTTCCATGTGATTGGGGAGTCTAGAGGGTTTTGGTTGTCTTTAATTGTTGCTTCTAATGTGTGGAGTTTTTCTGTGACCTGATGTTGACTTGGGTTTGTTTTGTTTATTGGGATGTCTTTGTAGAGGTTTTCAAAATGTGTTCTCCAGATGTCGCCATCTTGGATTGGTAATGCTTGCAATTGTGTTGTACTCAGGTTATTCCACATTTCCCAGAATTGTTTTGGATTGGTGGAGTTTTCAATTTCTTCGAGTATTTTGTGGGTATAGTTTTGTGTTTTGTTCCTAATGGTGTGTTTATATCTTTTGAGGGTTTCATTGTATCTAGTACGTAGGTCCGGATTGTTTGGTTGCCGGTGCTTTTGGTTTGATATTTTTCTCAGGTCTTTTCTGGCATTTTTGCATTCGTGGTCAAACCATTTCATATTTTTATTTTGTCTTTTGTGATGCTTCCTCTTCTGTTTCACGAGGTCGGCTTTTACAGCTGCCTCATGGAAGATCATATTTATATCCTCTATGGCCGTGTTTACACCATCTCTGGTGATCTCATATAGATTTTCTTTAAATTTTGAAATTTTACTTGTGAGATCAGGTGACTTTAGTGCTGTGATGAATTTATCTCCACTGTCTGGGGCCCATCTGTATGTCTGGTTTATTTTATGTAGCTTACTGTGTTCCTTTTTTGTGTCTGTAGTTTGGGCAGAAAGTTTAAGGTACACATTTATTTGGTTATGGTCTGAGAGGGGGGATTGCTGTCTGACAGTGAATGCGTTGATATCGCAGGGGTCCAGGTCAGTGATTGTATAGTCCACCACACTAGACCCAAGAGTTGAGGAGTATGTGAGTCTCCCTAGGGAGTCCCCTCTGAACCTACCATTAACTATGTACAGGCCTAAGGCTCGGCAGAGTTGCACTACCTCCCTACCGCTTTTATTTATTTCACGATCAAGGTTGTTCCGATTTGCGATGGCTGGTGTGACATCTAAAGGGGTCTGGCCAAACACATGGTTGTTTCCCTGTGGGTCTATGAAGTCAGGTTCACAACCGGTCCTTGCATTTAGGTCCCCACATATTATCACCTTTCCTTGGGCCTGGAAATGGCTGATTTCCATGTGGAGAGTATCAAATAACTCCTCTTCGAAATATGGCGAATCTATTGGAGGTATGTAGATCGCACATAAGTAAACATCTTTTTTTGCTATTCCTATATTTTTATCTAGTTTTAGCCATACGTGTGATTTCCCCTGTTTTACCGGTGAGATGTGTTTGTCCAGTTCTCCCTTATACCACACCAATATTCCCCCGGAGGTTCTGCCCTTGCGTGTTTTAGTGTTCTTTACTGAGGGCACTCTCTGTCTCTCTCTCTCTCTCTCTGTCTCTCTCTCTCTCTCTCTCTGTCTCTCTCTCTGTCTCTGTCTCTCTCTCTGTCTCTCTCTCTCTCTCTCTGTCTCTCTCTCTGTCTCTCTGTCTCTCGCGCTCTCTCTCTCTCTCGCTCTCTCTCTCTCTGTCTCTGTCTCTCTGTCGCTCTCGGTCTCTTTCTTCTTAACAAATCTTATGGTAAATTTTGTGTTTGTTGATGCAGTTTAAAAAAGCAATACGGGATCCTGGGCTTTATTAATAGTGTCGTACTGGACAAAAGCAAAGAAGTTCTGCTAAACCTTTATAAATCTCAGGTTAGGCCTCAGCTGGAGTCGTGTGTCCAACTCTGGGCACTGCACTTTAGGAAGGATGTGAAGACCTTGGAGAGGGTGCAGAGGAGATTGACCAGAATGGTACCAGGGGATGAGGGACTTCAGTGACGCGGAGAGACTGGAGAAACTGGGTTTGTTCTCCTTAGAGCAGAGAAGGTTAAGGGGGAGATTGACCAGAATGGTACCAGGGGATGAGGGACTTCAGTAACGTGGAGAGACTGGAGAAGCTGGGGTTGTTCTCCTTAGAGCAGAGAAGGTTAAGGGGGAGATTGACCAGAATGGTACCAGGGGATGAGGGACTTCAGTGACGTGGAGAGACTGGAGAAGCTGGGATTGTTCTCCTTAGAGCAGAGAAGGTTAAGGGGGAGATTGACCAGAATGGTACCAGGGGATGAGGGACTTCAGTTACGTGGAGAGACTGGAGAAGCTGGGGTTGTTCTCCTTAGAGCAGAGAAGGTTAAGGGGGAGATTGACCAGAATGGTACCAGGGGATGAGGGACTTCAGTTACGTGGAGAGACTGGAGAAGCTGGGGTTGTTCTCCTTAGAGCAGAGAAGGTTAAGGGGGAGATTGACCAGAATGGTACCAGGGGATGAGGGACTTCAGTGACGCGGAGAGACTGGAGAAGCTGGGATTGTTCTCCTTGGAGCAGAGAAGGTTAAGGGGGAGATTGACCAGAATGGTACCAGGGGATGAGGGACTTCAGTGACGTGGAGAGACTGGAGAAGCTGGGGTTGTTCTCCTTAGAGCAGAGAAGGTTAAGGGGGAGATTGACCAGAATGGTACCAGGGGATGAGGGACTTCAGTTATGTGGAAAGACTGGAGAAGCTGGGGTTGTTCTCCTTGGAGCAGAGAAGGTTAAGGGGGAGATTGACCAGAATGGTACCGGGGGATGAGGGACTTCAGTGACGTGGAGAGACTGGAGAAGCTGGGGTTGTTCTCCTTGGAGCAGAGAAGGTTAAGGGGAGATTGACCAGAACGGTACCAGGGGATGAGGGACTTCAGTGACGTGGTGAGACTGGAGAAGCTGGGGTTGTTCTCCTTAGAGCAGAGCAGGTTAAGGAGGAGATTTAATAGAGATGTTCAAAATCATGAGACGTTTTGATCGAGTAGAGAGGGAGAAACTGTTCCTAGTGGCAGGAGGGTCGGTAACCAGAGGACACAGATTGAAGATAATCGGTAAAAGAACCAGAGGGGAGATGAGGAGAATGTTTTTAACGCAGCGAGTTGTTGTGATCTGGAACGCGCTGCCTGAAAGGGCGGTGGGAGCAGATTCAATAGTAACTTTCAAAAGGGGAATTGGAAAAGGAAATATTTGCAGGGTTATAGGGGACAGAGCAGGGGGGAGTGGGGACTAATTGGAGAGCTCGTTCAAAGAGCCGGCACAGGCACGAAGGGCCGAATGGCCTCCTCCTGCTCTGCTGTGTGATTCTGTGATTAAGGTACTGATAGACAAACGGCAGCTTGTGACGAGGCAGAGGGGTGTGCGAGCGATGAGCTTTCACAATCTGAGCTGTACCAGCACTGGCAATATGCAGTGTTGGACTCCCCGTGAGTCTGTCTCTCTCTCTGTCTCTCTCCCAGACCTGCCGCTCAAGCTGTCCATGCCCACCAGCTACAGTGAACAGCGGAGGCCCTTGCTGCTAATTGTGTGAGTATAAAATAATCCTTCGCTCACCATCAGACTTCAGCCTCTCTCCATCACAGCCTCTCTCTCTCTCTATATATCCTGCTCTGGTGGGTGGGGTGTGGGGGGAGTCCAGAACAAGGGGGTGCACTGAGGTAAGAAAACTACTAGGCACCTGGTCTAAGCGTTAAACAAAGCTTTAATCAACTGTTTTACTACATGGAGGTCTCGTTGTGTCCTTCACTAGTTCCTGTTAAAGAATGTCCTGCGCAAGCTGGGCCCGTGCCCGAGTATTTATACTCTCCCTGGACAGCGCCACCCGTAGGCCCCCTCAGTATTATTTCATAAGTCTTTCTTTCACGAATGACCGATTCATGTCGGGCACCATCTTCAAATTAGGGCTGTTCCGGAGCGAAATCAGGAAGCAAAGACTCGAGGGGGACTGAATGGCCTCCTCCTGGTCCTAATGTAACAGGCTCGAGGGGCTGAATGGCCTCCTCTTGTTCCTACGGTCAGTTCTGCTGTAAAGTTTCCCCTCTTGCTCCCAATCCCCCATCTTCAGCCACTCGCCCTCCTCCCTACATCCTCATGTGTTGAAATCCAAGAACCTATCATACCCTCCTCCTCCTCGAACAGGCATTGGAGACGCCTTCTGCAGTCGAATAGCCCACCACCCCCATACTGTCTGCAGCTCTGACACACCAGGAACAGCCACTAGGGGCACCTTCTGTGCCGTATGATTCTCTGATTCAATGAAGACCGAACCGGGGCTAGGCTGCTATGCCTGCTATAGTCGAATAGCTCACCGCCCCCTTCTGCCATTCGTGCTGAAGGGTCACTTGCCCAGGGTCTGGCCGGGGCCTGGATGTTATGGCGAGCCTGTTAGCGTAAGGAGAGTGGGGAGAGAGAGCGAGAGAGCTGGATGACCCCTTCCTTCCTTCTGTCCATCTGTTTCACGCCCGCAGTGATGGCGAGCCAGGCGGTCAGCTGGTGGACGACAGGTTCCACCTGGACTGGGAAGCGGTGATGGTGGCTTCGCTCGGCGCAGTGGTGGCGCAGCTGGATGGCAGAGGGAGCGGCTACCAGGGTCTGAGGCTGCAGCACCAGGTCAACCGCAGGCTGGGGTCGCTCGAGGTCAAAGATCAACTGGCCGCGATGGAGTACGTACCGGGAGTTGTGAGGGGGGAGGGGGACTGACCGCTGACCAGACAGGGGACTCACCGCTGACCAGACAGGGGACTGACCACTGACCAGACAGGGGACTGACCGCTGGCCAGACAGAGAGAGAGGGGACTGACCGCTGACCAGACACAGGACTGACCACTGACCAGACAGAGAGACAGGGGACTGACCACTGACCAGACAGGGGACTGACCACTGACCAGACCACTGACCGGAGGGAGAGAGAGGGACTGACCGCTGACTGGAGGAAGAGAGAAGGACTGACCACTGACTGGAGGGAGAGAGGGACTGACCACTGACCGGAGGGAGAGAGAGGGACTGACCGCTGACTGGGGACAGAGAGAGGGACTGACCACTGACCGGAGGGAGAGAGGGACTGATCGCGGACCAGAGGGAGAGAGAGGGACTGACCGCTGACCGGAGGGAGAGAGAGAGACTGACCACTGACCAGAGGGAGAGAGAGGGACTGACCGCTGACCGGAGGGAGAGAGAGGGACTGACCACTGACCGGAGGGAGAGAGAGGGACTGACCGCTGACTGGGGGCAGAGAGAGGGACTGACCACTGACCGGAGGGAGAGAGGGACTGATCGCGGACCAGAGGGAGAGAGAGGGACTGACCGCTGACCGGAGGGAGAGAGAGAGACTGACCACTGACCAGAGGGAGAGAGAGGGACTGACCGCTGACCGGAGGGAGAGAGAGGGACTGACCACTGACCGGAGGGGGAGAGAGAGACTGACCACTGACCAGAGGGAGGGAGAGGGACTGACCGCTGACCGGAGGGAAAGAGAGGGACAGACCACTGACCGGCGGGAGAGAGAGGGTCTGACCACTGACCGGAGGGAGAGAGAGACTGACCACTGACCGGAGGGAGAGAGAGGGACTGACCACTGACCGGAGGGAGAGATGGACTGATCGCTGACTGGAGGGAGAGAGAAAGACTGACCGCTGACCGGAGGGAGAGAGAGAGAGACTGACCACTGACCAGAGGGAGAGAGAGGGACTGACCGCTGACCGGAGGGAGAGAGAGGGACTGACCACTGACCGGAGGGAGAGAGAGGGACTGACCGCTGACTGGGGGCAGAGAGAGGGACTGACCACTGACCGGAGGGAGAGAGGGACTGATCGCGGACCAGAGGGAGAGAGAGGGACTGACCGCTGACCGGAGGGAGAGAGAGAGACTGACCACTGACCAGAGGGAGAGAGAGGGACTGACCGCTGACCGGAGGGAGAGAGAGGGACTGACCACTGATCGGAGGGAGAGAGAGGGACTGACCACTGACCGGAGGGGGAGAGAGAGACTGACCACTGACCAGAGGGAGGGAGAGGGACTGACCGCTGACCGGAGGGAAAGAGAGGGACAGACCACTGACCGGCGGGAGAGAGAGGGTCTGACCACTGACCGGAGGGAGAGAGAGACTGACCACTGACCGGAGGGAGAGAGAAGGACTGACCACTGACCGGAGGGAGAGATGGACTGATCGCTGACTGGAGGGAGAGAGAAAGACTGACCGCTGACCGGAGGGAGAGAGAGAGAGACTGACCACTGACCAGAGGGAGAGAGAGGGACTGACCGCTGACCGGAGGGAGAGAGAGGGACTGACCACTGACCGGAGGGAGAGAGAGGGACTGACCGCTGACTGGGGGCAGAGAGAGGGACTGACCACTGACCGGAGGGAGAGAGGGACTGATCGCGGACCAGAGGGAGAGAGAGGGACTGACCGCTGACCGGAGGGAGAGAGAGAGACTGACCACTGACCAGAGGGAGAGAGAGGGACTGACCGCTGACCGGAGGGAGAGAGAGGGACTGACCACTGACCGGAGGGAGAGAGAGGGACTGACCACTGACCAGAGGGGGAGAGAGAGACTGACCACTGACCAGAGGGAGGGAGAGGGACTGACCGCTGACCGGAGGGAAAGAGAGGGACAGACCACTGACCGGCGGGAGAGAGAGGGTCTGACCACTGACCGGAGGGAGAGAGAGACTGACCACTGACCGGAGGGAGAGAGAGGGACTGACCACTGACCGGAGGGAGAGATGGACTGATCGCTGACTGGAGGGAGAGAGAAAGACTGACCGCTGACCGGAGGGAGAGAGAGAGAGACTGACCACTGACCGGAGGGCTAGAGAGAGACTGACCACTGACTGGAGGGAGAGAGAGAGATTGGCTGCTGACCGGAGGGCGGGAGAGGGACTGACCGCTGACCGGAGCGAGATAGAGACTGACCACTGACCGGAGGGAGAGAGACGGACTGACCATTGACTGGAGGGAGAGAGAGGGGCTGACCACTGACCGGAGGGAGAGGGAGACTGACCACTGACCGGCGGGTGAGAGAGGGACTGACCGCTGACCAGAGGGAGAGAGAGGGACTGACCGCTGACCAGGGGGAGAGAGAGGGACTGACCACTGACCGGAGGGAGAGAGAGGGACTGACCACTGACTGGAGGGAGAGAGAGAGACTGACCACTGACCGGAGGGAGAGAGAGACTGACCACTGACCGGAGGGAGAGAGAGAGACTGACCACTGACCGGAGGGAGAGAGAGACTGACCGCTGACCGGAGGGAGAGAGAGGGACTGACCACTGACCGGGGGGAGAGAGAGGGACTGACCACTGACCGGAGGGAGAGAGAGGGACTGACCACTGACCGGAGGGGGAGAGAAAGACTGACCACTGACCAGAGGGAGAGAGAGGGACTGACCGCTGACCGGAGGGAGAGAGAGAGACTGACCGCTGACCGGAGGGAGAGAGAGGGACTGACCACTGACCGGAGGGAGAGAGGGACTGACCACTGACCGGAGGGAGCGAGAGGGACTGACCGCTGACCGGAGGGAGAGAGAGAGACTGACCGCTGACCGGAGGGAGAGGGAGACTGACCACTGACCGGAGGGAGAGAGGGACTGACCACTGACCGGAGGGAGAGAGAGAGACTGACCACTGACCGGAGGGAGAGAGAGAGAGACTGACCACTGACCGGAGGGAGAGAGAGGGACTGACCACTGACCGGAGGGAGAGAGAGACTGACCACTGACCGGAGGGAGAGAGAGGGACTGACCACTGACCGGAGGGAGAGGGACTGACCACTGACCGGAGCGAGAGGGACTGACCGCTGACCAGAATGAGAGAGAGAGGGACTGACCACTGACCGGATGGAGAGAGAGGGACTGACCACTGACCGGAGGGAGAGGGACTGACCGCTGACCAGAATGAGAGAGAGAGGGACTGACCGCTGACCGGAGGGAGAGAGAGAGAGACTGACCACTGACCGGAGGGAGAGAGAGGGACTGACCACTGACCGGAGGGAGAGAGAGGGACTGACCACTGACCGGAGGGAGAGAGAGACTGACCACTGACCGGAGGGAGAGAGAGAGACTGACCACTGACCGGAGGGAGAGAGAGGGACTGACCACTGACCGGAGGGAGAGAGAGAGACTGACCGCTGACCGGAGGGGGAGAGAGGGACTGACCACTGACCGGAGGGAGAGAGAGACTGACCACTGACCGGAGGGAGAGAGAGGGACTGACCGCTGACCAGAATGAGAGAGAGAGGGACTGACCACTGACCGGAGGGAGAGAGAGGGACTGACCGCTGACCGGAGGGAGAGGGACTGACTGCTGACCAGAATGAGAGAGAGAGGGACTGACCACTGACCGGATGGAGAGAGAGGGACTGACCGCTGACCGGAGGGAGAGAGAGAGAGACTGACCACTGACCGGAGGGAGCGAGAGGGACTGACCGCTGACCGGAGGGAGAGGGACTGACTGCTGACCAGAATGAGAGAGAGAGCGACTGACCACTGACCGGATGGAGAGAGAGGGACTGACCGCTGACCAGAATGAGAGAGAGAGGGACTGACCACTGACTGGAGGGAGAGAGAGGGACTGACCACTGACCGGAGGGAGAGAGAGGGACTGACCACTGACCGGAGGGAGAGAGAGGGACTGACCACTGACCGGAGGGAGAGAGAGGGACTGACCACTGACCGGAGGGAGAGAGAGGGACTGACCACTGACCGGAGGGAGAGAGAGAGACTGACCACTGACCGGAGGGAGAGAGAGGGACTGACCACTGACCGGAGGGAGAGAGAGGGACTGACCACTGACCGGAGGGAGAGAGAGGGACTGACCACTGACCGGAGGGAGAGAGAGGGACTGACCACTGATCGGAGGGAGAGAGAGGGACTAACCGCTGACCGAAGGGAGAGAGAGAGAGACTGACCACTGACCGGAGGGAGAGAGAGGGACTGACCGCTGACGGAGGGAGAGGGACTGACCGCTGACCAGAATGAGAGAGAGAGGGACTGACCACTGACCGGATGGAGAGAGAGGGACTGACCGCTGACCAGAATGAGAGAGAGAGGGACTGACCACTGACCGGAGGGAGAGAGAGGGACTAACCGCTGACCGAAGGGAGAGAGAGGGACTAACCGCTGACCGAAGGGAGAGAGAGGGACTGACCGCTGACCGGAGGGAGAGAGAGGGACTGACCACTGACCGGAGGGAGAGAGAGGGACTGACCGCTGACCGGGGGGGGGGGGGGGGGGGAGAGGCACTGACCGCTGACCGGAGGGTGAGAGAGGGACTGACCGCTGACCGAAGGGAGAGAGAGGGACTGACCACTGACCGGAGGGAGAGAGAGGGACTGACCGCTGACCGGGGGGAGAGCGGGACCGACCGCTGACCGGGGGGTTAATCACTGACAGATCGGGAGCGCTGACCCAGTCTGTCTGGTTTCAGAGTCTTGCTGAGCCTGGAGTTTGTGGACAAGAGAAGAGTGGCCGTGTTCGGGAAGGTGGGAGAATCGTGGGGTCTCGGCGGCAGCTCGTTTGACCCCAGTGACCCTTGCACTCTGACCCCATGTACTCTGACCCTCTGCTCTGATACCTGCCCTCTGACCCCCTGCACTCTGACCCCATGCTCTGACCCCGTGCACTCTGACCCCATGCTCTGACCCCCTGCACTCTAACCCTGTGCACTCTGACCCCCTGCACTGTAACCCTGTGCTCTGACCCCCTGCACTCTGGCCCCATGCTCTGACCCCATGCACTCTGACCCCATGCTCTGACCCCATTGCACTCTGACCCCCTGCACTCTGACCCCCTGCACTGTAACCCTGTGCTCTGACCCCCTGCACTCTGACCCCCTGGCCCCATGCACTCTGACCCCATGCTCTGACCCCATTGCACTCTGACCCTGCACTCTGTCCCCCTGCACTGACAGGGTCTGCTCTGTTAATATTCCAGGCATACGGTGGGTTTCTCACACTGAAACTCTTGGCTGCCACCGACAGACTGTTTAAATGTGGAACCGCCGTGTCTCCAATTACAGACTTCAAACTGCACGGTGAGAGGGTTTCCAGCTAATCACTGTGGTGTGTCTGTGTCTGAGTGTCTGTGTGTGTGTGTGTCTGTGTCTGAGTGTGTGTCTGAGTGTGAGAGTGTGTGGGGGTGTGAGTGTGAGTGTGTGAGTTGAGGGTGGGGGTGTCTGATTATTTGTTCTGGGGGTGTGGGTGATCCTGTGAGGCTGTTATTCCCCTCTGTGGTGTATGTAACCTGTTCCACCTTCAGAGAACTTAAGCCTGTTCCACCTTAAGAGATGTACTACTTTCTCTGGCTGCTGTATACGTAATACCGGTGGTGACCACACCGGTATATAAGCACTGTGTAGTAATATTGTATTCAGTATAGTCCCTACCTCCAACCAGTAAAGACCTGTTGAATTTACTCTTGTGGTCTGTGTAGTAATTATCACTATAACACACAGACTTAACAGTGGCGACGAGTCCGATTCTTACCCTGCGGCAGTTATTTCCACGGCGGCTTCATCCACAGACAGGACGTCGAAGAGAGGTTTCCACCCTCATCACCCTACTGGAAGACACGTCGAGCGGCAGGCATCGAGAAACCGGAGTGCAGAAGACATCCTGACCTCGAAGCCTCCATCAGCGACTGTCAGCTTTCTTCTTCTCCCTCGGTGGTGGGTAAGCCGGGCAGCGACGCGACAGAAAGTCAACCGCGTTGGCTGTACAGACGGGGCTGGGAAGACAGAGGAATAAGGGCGGTGAGATCGATCGCGACCGGAGATAAGGGCCGGGCCGCTTTCGAGCGAGAGGCGCAGCGCGGGGACATCGATCGCGACCGGAGATAAGGGCCGCATTCGGGCTAAAAGGCGCAGCGTCTGGGGAAACTGAAGGCGCGAGAGCCGCGGTGAAGCGGAGACAGCATCGGGGGACGGTTGAAGACCGCCAAGCGCGGGAAAACCGCCATTTTGTGGGCGGAGGACGACGACAAAGAGCGGGAAGCCGCCATCTTGGATAACATAAAAATACAATAAATTGCAACGATGCCTAAACATGGGAACATTAATACCTTTGATAGTGACATCGAAGATTGGGCCATGTATGTAGAACGCATACAAAATTATTGTAAGGCAAATAAAATTCCTGATGCAGATAAAGCACTAACATTATTAAATTTAATGGGTGCGAAGACATACGGGCAATTGAAACACCTGTTATCACCAGATGAACCGGCGGATAAGACGTTCGATGAGATTGTTACTGTCCTGAAAAATCATCTAAACCCCACGCCGCTGATGCTAGCGGAACGATTTAAATTTTATGACAGAAGGCAGCTGCAGAATGAAAGCAATGCTGAATATTTGATGGAATTACGTAAGCTAGCAAAATGTTGTCAGTTTGGAACGGGACTGACAGAGGCACTACGAGATAAATTTGTGTGTGGTTTATTTAAACAGGATACACAAAAGCGACTGCTCGAGGAGAATGAGCTGACGCTTGAGAAGGCGGTCACTATGGCAGCAGCACACGAAGCCGCAGCGAGAGGCACGGCAGTAATGCAGCTACGGTCACCGGAACTCGGTACAAACAAATTGGGTTTGAGTTCTGTCAAATGTTATCGTTGTGGAAAGACAACGCACGATCAGAACCAGTGTTGGTTTAAAAACCAAGAATGCAGAACGTGTGGCAGGCTTGGCCACATAGCTAAAGTATGCCGGTCAGGAAAGAAGACCAGCAACAAAAAGTCACCGCAAGGAAATACGCAAAAGTACACAAGGTGACAAAGAACAGTTTGACCGAACAGAAGTCAGATTCAGACGCTAGCAGTAATGAACTGGATAGCTTAAGAGTACACAACGTTGGTAAGGATGCAGATCTCCAGACAATTTGGGTCACTCTTCAGATA
This sequence comes from Somniosus microcephalus, assembly GCF_052327205.1. Taxonomy (NCBI): domain Eukaryota; kingdom Metazoa; phylum Chordata; class Chondrichthyes; order Squaliformes; family Somniosidae; genus Somniosus; species Somniosus microcephalus. The sequence continues at coordinate 34,117,716 of NC_141019.1, read as the reverse complement.
GCAGGAGTCCAAGTAAAAATGGAATTGGACACTGGATCGGCATTGACGGTCATGAATAAGAAAGATTACAGAAGGTTATTCCAACATATTCCCCTACAGGATACGGAGATTATATTGAAAACATACACGGGGCAAAGAGTGTACCCCATCGGAAAAATAGAGGTAGAAGTGGTCCACAAGGGCGAAGAAAGCCAAGTAATGGACTTATATGTGCTACCTGAAGGAGGTCCACCACTACTAGGACGGGAGTGGATTAGGAAAATGAATATGGACTGGCACTCCTTGAAGGCACTAACGGTAGATTCCGGGGAAACAGATGTCAAACCTAAACGATTGTCCAGAATATTGGATGATGCTAAAGAGGTGTTCCAGCAGGGACTGGGAACACTGAGAGGAATTACGGCAAACATCAAGATTGATGAACATGCACAACCAAAACTTTTTAAAGCCAGACCGGTACCCTATGCAATACGACCTACTGTTGAAGCGGAACTGGAAGCACTAGAACGTTCAGGTGTACTGTCTAAGGTAGATTGGAGTGAGTGGGCTACGCCCATTGTTCCCGTTATGAAACGTCCTGCGAGCAACAAGCCAGGAGATCCAGGGAAGGTTCGCATCTGTGGAGATTTCAAAATCACCGTTAATCCGGTGCTTCACACGGTGCAGTATCCGCTTCCACGGATTGAGGATATTTTCGCTTCATTGTCTGGCGGGAAACACTTCACCAAGATAGACCTGGCGCAGGCGTACTTGCAGATGGAGGTTGAGGAAGAGTCACGCCAATACCTCACGATCAACACGCATCGAGGGTTGTACCGGTACAATAGGCTGGTTTTTGGAGTGGCATCGGCTCCAGCAATTTGGCAGAGGGCCATGGAGCAGGTATTACAGGGAATTCCAGGCACACAATGTTACCTGGACGATATTCTGATCACAGGTGATGGTGATGAACAACATCTCGCAAACTTGGAACTGGTGCTCAACAGACTGAAAGAGTATGGACTTAGAGTAAATCGGCAGAAATGTGAGTTCTTCCAGAAGCGGATCTCGTACTGTGGTCATGTCATTGACCGGGAGGGGCTTCATAAGTCTCCTGACAAGATTGAGGCAGTTGTAAAGGCTCCCGCTCTGGAGAATGTCTCTCAGTTGAGGTCGTTTCTAGGATTAATTAACTATTACCATAAATTTCTGCCAAATCTATCCACGGTACTGCACCCGTTAAACGCTCTTTTACAGAAAGGGGTACCATGGGAATGGGGCGAAAACTGTAAGAAGGCATTTCGCAAAAGCAAAGAATTGATCACCTCAGAGGAAGTGTTGGCTCACTTCAACCCGACACTGCCTATTCGGTTGGCTTGTGATGCTTCTCCATATGGTATTGGGGCAGTACTCTCACACAAGTTGCCAAATGGCACGGAAAGGCCAGTCGCGTTTGCATCCAGATCATTGACCTCCGCTGAGCGCAACTATGCGCAGATCGATAGGGAGGCTCTTAGCCTTGTATGGGGAGTGAAGAAGTTTAATCAGTACCTGCAGGGCCAAAAATTCACACTTCTGACAGACCATCAACCGTTGGTATCCATTTTTAACCCTAAGAAGGGTGTTTCGGTGATGACAGCGCAGCGTCTCCAGAGATGGTCTCTTTTCCTAGGGGCACATCAATATCAAATAGAATTCAAAGGTACGAAACAGCATGGCAATGCTGATGGGCTGTCGCGCCTGCCACTACCTGAAGAAGAAGACACGACGAAAGTTGACCCTGTTGAGTTATTTCATTCGACCATCATCGAGTGTTTACCAGTCACCAATGCAAGTATTGAAAGAGAAACCAGGAACGACCCGACACTGTCCAGAGTCTACGAGGTGACAGTGAAAGGATGGCCAACACGGGGTGATCCTCTGTTACCGGCATTCTCGGCAAGGCGAGACCAGCTGTCCGTCTGCCATGGTACCTTGATGTACGGGACAAGAGTGATTATTCCTCCCAAGTTAAGGGAAAGAGTTCTAAAGGAACTGTATGAAGGTCATCTGGGGGGAGTTAAGATGAAAAGTCTTGCTAGGGCTTATGTATGGTGGCCGGGTATTGACCAACAGATTGAGGAGTTAACGAAAAGCTGCGCTGGGTGCCAAAAAGTGCAAAATGCACCTCCGATAGCACCGCTACACCCATGGGAATGGCCTTCAGCCCCATGGCAACGCATACACATTGACTTTGCTGGTCCATTCATGGACTCCATGTTCCTAATCGCGGTGGACGCACATTCCAAATGGCCAGAAGTCATCAAGATGAATACCACTACTTCAGAAAAGACAATTGCGGTGTTAAGAACAATATTCGCAAGGAACGGATTGCCAGAACAGATCTGTTCGGACAACGGACCACAGTTTGTATCGGAAGAATTCCGACAATTCTTAAAGAAGAATGGAGTTAAACATTATACCTCTGCCCCATATCATCCGGCGACAAACGGGTTGGCTGAAAGATTTGTCCAGACATTCAAAAAGGCTATTAAGGCCATGAACGATGATCAGATTCCGCTGCAACACAAGGTCGACAAGTTCCTGATGTCATATCGAAACGCCGATCATGCAGTGACTAACCAAAGTCCTGCCATGATGTTTTATAACAGGAGGTTGCGGTCCAAGTTGGACTTGTTAAAACCAAATGTGCGGAGGGAAGTGGAAAACAAACAGTTTTGGCATATTAACAACAAGACCACTCGAACTTTCGACGTAGGACAACCAGTGTTGGCAAGGGGCTATGGAAACGAAAAATGGCAGTCCGGAACAATCCGGGCCAGACAAGGACCTCTGATGTACACAGTAGATATTGGTCATAATGTGATAAGGCGTCATGCAGATCAACTGGTAGAATCAAGAGCAAGGGTCGAACCCATGGTTGTGACAGAGACAACTGTGGAAGACGTTAATGAACCTGAAGCATCTACCTCGGCAGGGAATGTACTTGATGATGATGACACCCAATACATTGGAAACCAAATAGAGGAGGCACCTCAACAACAAGAATCAGAGACTACTGAGAGGCGTTATCCAAGCCGCATCAGAAAGCCTCCTGAGAGACTGAACCTTTGAACTGTTATACCTGAAGTTATATATGTATATATGTTGTTATGTTCTGTTAAATGGGGATATGACTGTTAAGCTAAAAAGGGAGGATTGTGGTGTATGTAACCTGTTCCACCTTAAGAGAACTTAAGCCTGTTCCACCTTAAGAGATGTACTACTTTCTCTGGCTGCTGTATACGTAATACCGGTGGTGACCACACCGGTATATAAGCACTGTGTAGTAATATTGTATTCAGTATAGTCCCGACCTCCAACCAGTAAAGACCTGTTCAATTTACTCTCTTAGTCTGCGTAGTAATTATCACTATAACACACAGACTTAACACCCAGCAAGGTGTTGCCGGTGTTGCCGGTGCGGAGCCTCCGCCGTCTCTCGGCGCTCCTCGTCTCTCACTTCTGGTAGAGCTGGGATGGGAGGTCAGTGCCCTGCGCCTCGCTCCATCCCCCCGCTGGCTCTGTCCTAGGGTGCAGCTGGCCTGGGGGAGTGGGGCTGGGACGGCCCGTCAATACCTCGCCCAAGAGGCCAGTGTCCATGCGTGAGGCCAGCCAGCGATTGTCAGCGGGTCAATCGACTGTGGGAGGCATCGCCACCGAGCCCGATCCTGCCAATATCCCCAGACATTTGGCGGCGGGCGGGGGAGAAGCAGGGGGCGAGTGGTGACCTGGATCAGGAAAGTCTGTCCCCAATCCCAGCGCTGCCCTGACTGGAGGTCAGCGCAAGACTGGCGATCGAATCGTGGGGCTCTCTGCCGCTCAGTCCCGGACTGAGTCACCAGGGCGCGAGGGGAGGGGGAGCAAAGCATCTGAAGACCATCAACCTTCTCTTTCTCCACAGCTTCAGCCTTTTCAGAGAGGTACCTTGGCCAGCCCTCCCGGGAGGACAGTGTTTACACGGTGAGTGACCGCAGGCACAGCGGGAGGAGGGACAGTACTGAGGGAGCGCCACATTGTCGGAGGGGCAGTACTGAGGGAGCGCCTCACTGTCTGAGAGGGCAGTGCTGAGGGAGCGCCGCACTGTCGGAGGGGCAGTACTGAGGGAGCGCCGCACTGTCGGAGGGGCAGTACTGAGGGAGCGCCTCACTGTCTGAGAGGGCAGTGCTGAGGGAGCGCCGCACTGTCGGAGGGGCGGTACTGAGGGAGCGCCGCACTGTCGGAGAGGCGGTACTGAGGGAGCGCCGCACTGTCGGAGGGGCGGTACTGAGGGAGCGCTGCACTGTCGGAGGGGCGGTACTGAGGGAGCGCCGCACTGTCGGAGGGGCAGTACTGAGGGAGCGCCGCACTGTCGGAGGGGCAGTACTGAAGGAGCGCCGCACTGTCGGAGGGGCAGTACTGAGGGAGCGCTGCACTGTCGGAGGGGAGTACTGAGAGAGCGCCGCACTGTCGGAGGGGCTGTACTGAGGGAGCGCCGCACTGTTGGAGGGGCGGTACTGAGGGAGCGCCGCACTGTTGGAGGGGCGGTACTGAGGGAGCGCCGCACTGTCGGAGGGGAGTACTGAGAGAGCGCCGCACTGTCGGAGGGGCAGTACTGAGGGAGCGCCGCACTGTCGGAGGGGAGTACTGAGAGAGCGCCGCACTGTCGGATGGGCAGTACTGAGGGAGCGCCGCACTGTCGGAGGGGCGGTACTGAGGGAGCGCTGCACTGTCGGAGGGGCAGTACTGAGGGAGCGCCGCACTGTCGGAGGGGCAGTACTGACGGAGTGCCGCACTGTCGGAGGGGCAGTACTGAGGGAGCACCGCACTGTCGGAGGGGCAGTACTGAGGGAGCGCTGCACTTTCGGAGGGGCAGTACTGAGGGAGTGCCGCACTGTCGGAGGTGCCGTCTTTCGGATGAGATGTTAAACCGAGGCCCCGTCTGCCCTCTCAGGTGGAGGTAAAAGATCCCAGGGCCACTATTTCGAAGAAGAGCAGGGGAGGGTGGAGTTCTCCCCGGTGTCCTGAGGCCAATATTTATCCCTCAACCAACATCACTAAAAAACAGATGATCCGGTCATTTATCACATTGCTGTGTGTGGGAGCTTGCTGTGCGCAAATTGGTTGCCGTGTTTCCTACATTACAACAGCGACCACACTTCAAAAAAAGTACTTCATTGGCTGTAAAGCGCTTTGGGACGTCCTGAGGTGGTGAAAGGTGCTGAGAAATGTGAGATCTTTCTTTAATGCGCAAAGCCGCAGTGCAAACAAGCGCCAGATGGTGGCAGTGCTGAGTCTACCCTAAGCTGGGCGGCACCACCACCAGGTGGGCTGCAGTACTGCAACAGCATGCAACAAGCAAAAGCATGAAGAACAGAAATGTTGTGGGTTCCTGGCAAATGTACCTTCTAGTTATAGTAGGGCAGTCTGCGTTAAACAGCAGGACTGTTCCCCGGACTGCTTCAGCTGTTGAGGATAACTCAATTCACAATTCAATTCAAATCGCTTTATTGGCATGATAAGTTACATCTTATGTTGCCAAAGCATCAAAATACATTTATGGTTTAGCACATAAACGCAGTTCTATTCATACAGTGTATAAACAGGTATATCCCTGAGTGTATAAATATACATTCGCATTGTTTATATATATTCTTTTCTTAGTTTACTGGTTGTCCCTCTGTAACATAGTGTGCCGCCAGTGTTATACAGCTTCTCTCCTCTCCCAGTAAGAATGGGAGTTTTTGGTTGTCATTCAGATTTCTGAAATCAGGGCATATTTGTGAGAATTTTTGGTAGAAATTCTCCCTGATGCCCTGATATTTTCCGCAGGCTGTGAGGAAGTGCATCTCTGTCTCCACTACTCCCTGACTGCAGTGAGAGCATATCCTGTCTTCTCTTGGCAGCCTGGTCTGCCTGTGTCTGCCTTTTTCGATCGCTAGGCTATGTTCGCTAAGTCTGTACCTTGTCAAGGTTCTTCTCAGTTTGTTATCCTTTACCATGGTCAGGTAATCAGCTATATTGTATTGTCTGTTTAGGGCCAAGTAGCAATTGAGTTTGCTTTGGGTTTTTGTTGTTTCTGCCCAATATGTCAGATATTTTTCCTTTTGCTTAGCGACGATTGTGTTGGGTCGAATTTTTTGTGTTACCCTGTCACTGTCCTGGGGCTGGTTATTGTTAGTATTGTTAGTAGTTACTTCACTGAGTCCCAGGACTAGTTGACTGAGGGTATTCTTCTTTATGGTCAGCTCTTGGCATTTCAGGGCGTCGTAGTGATAGCATTGGGGATTGCTCATTTGTAGGTGATTCCAAAATTTGGTGGCTCTTTTTTGGATAGTGATTATTAATGGATATTGGCCTAGTTCCGCCCTGCATGCATTGTTTACTGTTTTCCTTTGAGTCCGGAGGATATTTTTACAGAATTCTGCATCTAGGATCTCAATTGGGTGTTTGTCCCATTTTGCAAATTCTTGTTGAGTTAGCGGTCCCCATACCTCACTGCCATAGAGTGCAATTGGTTCAATTACTGATTTGAACATTTTGAGCCAAATGCTAATTGGGATTTCTATTTGGATTGATTTTTTGATGGCATAGAAAGCCCTTCTTGCTTTCTCTTTCAGTTCATTCACAGCCAGTTTGAACTTTCCCGTAGAACTGATTTTTAAGCCCAAGTATGTGTAGTTAGTGGTTTGTTCAATTTAGTTTGCTCCTACTGTGAAATTTATTTTGGGTCCCTGATGTTTGGATCTTTGCTGGAACACAAGGACTTTGGTTTTTTGGGGATTTATTGTCAGGGCCCAAGTCTCTCACAGGATAACCAGGAGGAGATTCAATGGGTGCGTAGAGTCCGTGATAGGGGAGAGTGTACACGGGCTGTGGGAGGAGATTAAATGGGTGGGGAGAGTCCGTGATAGGGGAGAGTGTACATGGGCTGTGGGAGGAGATTAAATGGGTGGGGAGAGTCCGTGATAGGGGAGAGTGTACATGGGCTGTGGGAGGAGATTAAATGGGTGGGAAGAGTCTGTGATAGGGGAGAGTGTACACGGGCTGTGGGAGGAGATTAAACGGGTGGGGAGAGTCCGTGATAGGGGAGAGTGTACATGGGCTGTGGGAGGAGATTAAATGGGTCGGTAGAGTCTGTGATAGGGGAGAGTGTACATGGGCTGTGGGAGGAGATTCAATGGGTGGGTAGAGTCAGTGATAGGGGAGAGTGTACATGGGCTGTGGGAGGAGATTAAATGGGTGGGTAGAGTCTGTGATTGGGGAGAGTGTACACGGGCTGTGGGAGGAGATTAAATGGGTCGGTAGAGTCTGTGATAGGGGAGAGTGTACATGGGCTGTGGGAGGAGATTCAATGGGTGGGTAGAGTCCATGATAGGGGAGAGTGTACATGGGCTGTGGGAGGAGATTCAATGGGTGGGTAGAGTCCGTGATAGGGGAGAGTGTACACGGACTGTGGGAGGAGATTAAATGGGTGGGTAGAGTCTGTGATAGGGGAGAGTGTACATGGGCTGTGGGAGGAGATTAAATGGGTGGGTAGAGTCCATGATAGGGGAGAGTGTACATGGGCTGTGGAAGGAGATTAAATGGGTGGGTAGAGTCTGTGATAGGGGAGAGTGTCCATGGGCTGTGGGAGGAGATTAAATGGGTGGGTAGAGTCTGTGATAGGGGAGAGTGTACATGGGCTGTGGGAGGAGATTAAATGGGTGGGTAGAGTCCGTGATAGGGGAGAGTGTACACGGGCTGTGGGAGGAGATTAAATGGGTGGGTAGAGTCCGTGATAGGGGAGAGTGTCCATGGGCTGTGGGAGGAGATTAAATGGGTGGGTAGAGTCTGTGATAGGGGAGAGTGTACAGGGGCTGTGGGAGGAGATTAAATGGGTGGGGAGAGTCCGTGATAGGGGAGAGTGTACATGGGCTGTGGGAGGAGATTAAATGGGTGGGTAGAGTCTGTGATAGGGGAGAGTGTACACGGGCTGTGGGAGGAGATTAAATGGGTGGGTAAAGTCCGTGATAGGGGAGAGTGTCCATGGGCTGTGGGAGGAGATTAAATGGGTGGGTAGAGTCCGTGATAGGGGAGAGTGTACACGGACTGTGGGAGGAGATTAAATGGGTGGGTAGAGTCCGTGATAGGGGAGAGTGTACAGGGGCTGTGGGAGGAGATTGAATGGGTGGGTAGAGTCTATGATAGGGGAGAGTGTACATGGGCTGTGGGAGGAGATTAAATGGGTGGGTAGAGTCCATGATAGGGGAGAGTGTACACGAACTGTGGGAGGAGATTAAATGGGTGGGTGGAGTTCGTGATAGGGGAGAGTGTACAGGGCTGTGGGAGGAGATTAAATGGGTGGGTAGAGTCCATGATAGGGGAGAGTGTACATGGGCTGTGGGAGGAGATTAAATGGGTGGGTAGAGTCTGTGATAGGGGAGAGTGTACACGGGCTGTGGGAGGAGATTAAATGGGTGGGGAGAGTCCGTGATAGGGGAGAGTGTACATGGGCTGTGGGAGGAGATTAAATGGGTGGGAAGAGTCTGTGATAGGGGAGAGTGTACACGGGCTGTGGGAGGAGATTAAATGGGTGGGGAGAGTCCGTGATAGGGGAGAGTGTACATGGGCTGTGGGAGGAGATTAAATGGGTGGGTAGAGTCTGTGATTGGGGAGAGTGTACACGGGCTGTGGGAGGAGATTAAATGGGTCGGTAGAGTCTGTGATAGGGGAGAGTGTACATGGGCTGTGGGAGGAGATTCAATGGGTGGGTAGAGTCAGTGATAGGGGAGAGTGTACATGGGCTGTGGGAGGAGATTAAATGGGTGGGTAGAGTCTGTGATTGGGGAGAGTGTACACGGGCTGTGGGAGGAGATTAAATGGGTCGGTAGAGTCTGTGATAGGGGAGAGTGTACATGGGCTTGTGGGAGGAGATTCAATGGGTGGGTAGAGTCCATGATAGGGGAGAGTGTACATGGGCTGTGGGAGGAGATTCAATGGGTGGGTAGAGTCCGTGATAGGGGAGAGTGTACACGGGCTGTGGGAGGAGATTAAATGGGTGGGTAGAGTCTGTGATAGGGGAGAGTGTACATGGGCTGTGGGAGGAGATTAAATGGGTGGGTAGAGTCCATGATAGGGGAGAGTGTACACGGGCTGTGGAAGGAGATTAAATGGGTGGGTAGAGTCTGTGATAGGGGAGAGTGTACATGGGCTGTGGAAGGAGATTAAATGGGTGGGTAGAGTCTGTGATAGGGGAGAGTGTACACGGGCTGTGGGAGGAGATTAAATGGGTGGGTAGAGTCTGTGATAGGGGAGAGTGTACATGGGCTGTGGAAGGAGATTAAATGGGTGGGTAGAGTCTGTGATAGGGGAGAGTGTCCATGGGCTGTGGGAGGAGATTAAATGGGTGGGTAGAGTCTGTGATAGGGGAGAGTGTACATGGGCTGTGGGAGGAGATTAAATGGGTGGGTGGAGTCCGTGATAGGGGAGAGTGTACACGGGCTGTGGGAGGAGATTAAATGGGTGGGTAGAGTGCGTGATAGGGGAGAGTGTCCATGGGCTGTGGGAGGAGATTAAATGGGTGGGTAGAGTCTGTGATAGGGGAGAGTGTACATGGGCTGTGGGAGGAGATTAAATGAGTGGGTAGAGTCCGTGATAGGGGAGAGTGTACACGGGCTGTGGGAGGAGATTAAATGGGTGGGGAGAGTCTGTGATAGGGGAGAGTGTACATGGGCTGTGGGAGGAGATTAAATGGGTGGGTAGAGTCCGTGATAGGGGAGAATCACAGAATCACAGAAACCTCACAGTACAGATAGAGGCCATTTCGGCCCATCGAGCCTGCACCGACACATATCCCACCCGATCCCCGTAACCCCTACACCAACACATATCCCACCCTATCCCCGTAACCCCACGTATTTAATCCCCCTAACACTAAGGGTCAATTTATCACAGCCAATCAACCTAACCCGCACATCTTTGGACTGTGGGAGGAAACCGGAGCACCCGGAGGAAACCCACGCAAACACGGGGAGAATGTGCAAACTCCACACAGACAGTCGCCCGAGGCCGGATTCGAACCCGTGTCCCTGGCGCTGTGAGGCAACAGTGCTAACCACTATGCCACCGTGCTGCCCTCTCCCCTATCTGTGATAGGGGAGAGTGTACACGGGCTGTGGGAGGAGATTAAATGGGTGGGTAGAGTCTGTGATGGGGAGAGTGTACACGGGCTGTGGATGGGGATTTAACAAAAATTGGTTAACAGACAGGAAACAGAGAGTAGGAATAAATGGGTCTTTTTCGGGATGGCAGGCGGTGACTAGTGGGGTACCACAGGGATCAGTGCTTGGGCCCCAGCTATTCACAATATATATCAATGATTTGGATGAGGGAACCAAATGTAATATTTCCCAGTTTGCTGACGACACGAAACTAGGTGGGGTTGTGAGTTGTGAGGAGGGCGCAAAGAGGCTTCAAGGCGATTTAGACAAGTTGGGCGAGTGGGCAAATACATGGCAGATGCAGTATAACGTGGATAAATGTGAAGTTATCCACTTCGGTAGGAAAAACCGAAAGGCAGAATATTATTTAAATGGTGGTAGATTGGGGAATGTTGATGTACAGAGGGACCTGGGTGTCCTTGTACACCAGTCACTGAAAGCAAACATGCAGGTGCAGCAAGCAGTTAGGAAGGCAAATGTTATGTTGGCCTTCATTGCAAGAGAATTCGAGTACAGGAGCAAGGATGTCTTACTACAGTTATACAGGGCCTTGGTGAGACCACACTTGGAGTACTGTGTGCAGTTTTGGTCTCCTTACCTAAGAAAGGATATACTTGCCATAGAGGGAGTGCAGCGAAGGTTCACCAGACTGATTCCTGGGATAGCAGGACTGTCGTATGAGGAGAGATTGGGTCGACTAGGCCTGTATTCACTAGAGTTTAGAAGAATGAGAGGGGATCTCATTGAAACGTATAAAATTCTGACAGGGCTAGTCAGACTGGATGCAGGGAGGATGTTTCCCCTGGCTGGGGGGTCCAGAACGAGGGGTCACAGTCTCAGGATACGGGGTAGGACATTTAGGACTGAGATGAGGAGAAATGTCTTCAATCAGAGGGTGGTGAACCTGTGGAATTCACTACCACAGAAGGCTGTGGAGGCCAAGTCACTGAATATATTTAAGAGGGAGATAGATAGATTTCTAGACACAAAAGGCATCAAGGGGTATGGGGAGAGAGCGGGAATATGGTATTGAGATAGAGGATCAGCCCTGATCGTATTGAATGGCGGAGCAGACTCGAAGGGCCGACTCCTGGCTCCTGTTTGTCTATGTTTCTATGTTTCATTGGTTTTACTGACTCCGTGTTGTTTAATTCCAGGTGGTGTCTGTTCTGGGGGACGCTGAGAAGCTGAGGGCCAAACACTTTCTTCTGGCCCACGGGACTGCGGACAGTAAGCGTGGCGGTTTGTCACATCGCCGCTCTCGCTCTGAGCCTCTGCTATTGAACGAGCCGCCCCCGCGGTCTGTCATTGCTTCCAATCCGACAGGTCCGGTATCGATGAAACCGTTCCTGCTCCACTCTCCGGGTCCCTGTAAACAGGAGTCATTTTTCGGGAGCCCGAGCGTCGTTCATTCCGTGACGTCAGTTAGAGAACGACTGCCTTTGGTGTGACCGCATAATCTCAGGCTCATTTCCAGTCCGTACAAAGAATGATATCGTTTTTAATGTTTTTATAAACTTGTAGAATGGGCATATCCCTTCTTCGTCTTCTTAGGCAGTCCCTCGGAACCAAGAATGACTTGCTTCCACATTAAAAATGAGTTCTCAGGTGACTGATTCTCAGGTGACTGATGAGTCCAGTGCTGGACCTACAGTCTCTGTCACAGGTGGGGCAGACAGTGGTTGAAGGGGCGGGTGGGTGGGGTGCTTGGGTTGACGTGCGCTCCTTGCGCTGCCTGCGCTTGGCTTCCGCTTGCTCCCGGCGAAGAGACTCGAGGTGTTCGGCGCCTTCCCGGATGCTTCTCCTCCACTTTGTGCGGTCTTGGGCCAGGGATTCCCAGGTGTCGGTGGGGATGTTACACTTTTTCAAGAAGGCTTTGAGGGTGTCCTTGAAGCGTTTCCTCTGCCCACCTGGGGCTCTCTTGCCGTGTCGGAGCTCCGAGTAGAGCGCTTGTTTTGGGAGTCTCGTATCGGGCATGCGGACAATGTGGCCTGTCCATCGGAGCTGATCGAGCGTGGTCAAAGCTTCGATGCTGGGGATGTTGGCCTGAGCAAGAACACTGACGTTGGTGCGCCTGTCCTGCCAATGGATTTGCAGGATCTTGCAGAGGCAGCGTTGGTGGTACCTCTCCAGTGCTTTGAGATGCCTGCTGTACATGGTCCATGTCTCTGAGGCATACAACAGGGCGGGTATCACTGCTGCTCTGTAGACCATGGGCTTAGTGCCAGGTTTGAGGTCCTGGTCTTCAAACACTCTCTTCCTCAGGCGACCGAAGGCTGCACTGGCACACTGAAGGCGGTGTTGGACTTTGTCATCGACGTCTGCCCTTGTTGACAGTAGGCTCCCGAGGTATGGAAAGTGGTCCACGTTGTCCAAGGCCTTGTCGTGGATTTTGATAATCGGGGGGCAGTACTGTGTGGCGGGGGCAGGTTGGTAGAGGACCTTTGTCTTACAGATGTTTAGTGTAAGGCCCATGCTCTGGTACGCTTCGGTGAAGGTGTTGACGATGGTTTGGAGTTCGACCTCAGAATGGACATATAATTAGCAAATGAAGTTCAACACAGATAAATGTGAGGTATTACGTTTTGGTAGGAAGAATAGGGGGGTCACTTATCACTTGGAGGGTGCGAGTCTGGGTGGGGTAGAGGAAGAAAGGGATCTCGGAGTACAAATACACAGATCACTAAAAGTTGCGACACAGGTTAACAAGGCCATAAAACAGCAAACCAAGCACTCGGGTTTATTTCTAGAGGGATAGAATTGAAAAGTAGGGAAGTTATGCTAAACCTGTATCGAACCTTGGTTAGACCACACTTGGAGCACTGTGCACAGTTCTGGTCTCCATATACCTTGGTTAGACCACACTTGGAGCACTGTGCACAGTTCTGGTCTCCATATACCTTGGTTAGACCACACTGGGAGCACTGTGCACAGTTCTGGTCTCCGTATACCTTGGTTAGACCACACTTGGAGCACCGTGCACAGTTCTGGTCTCCATATACCTTGGTTAGACCACACTTGGAGCACTGTGCACAGTTCTGGTCTCCGTATACCTTGGTTAGACCACACGTGGAGCACTGTGCACAGTTCTGGTCTCCATATACCTTGGTTAGACCACACTTGGAGCACCGTGCACAGTTCTGGTCTCCATATACCTTGGTTAGACCACACTTGGAGCACCGTGCACAGTTCTGGTCTCCGTATACCTTGGTTAGACCACACTTGGAGCACTGTGCACAGTTCTGGTCTCCGTATACCTTGGTTAGACCACAGTGGGAGCACTGTGCACAGTTCTGGTCTCCCTATACCTTGGTTAGACCACACTTGGAGCACTGTGCACAGTTCTAGTCTCCATATACCTTGGTTAGACCACACTGGGAGCACTGTGCACAGTTCTAGTCTCCATATACCTTGGTTAGACCACACTTGGAGCACCGTGCACAGTTCTGGTCTCCGTATACCTTGGTTAGACCACACTTGGAGCACTGTGCACAGTTCTGGTCTCCCTATACCTTGGTTAGACCACACTTGGAGCACTGTGCACAGTTCTGGTCTTCATATACCTTGGTTAGACCACACTTGGAGCACTGTGCACAGTTCTGGTCTTCATATACCTTGGTTAGACCACACTTGGAGCACTGTGCACAGTTCTGGTCTTCATATACCTTGGTTAGACCACACTTGGAGCACCGTGCACAGTTCTGGTCTCCATATACCTTGGTTAGACCACACTGGGAGCACCGTGCACAGTTCTGGTCTCCCTATACCTTGGTTAGACCACACTTGGAGCACTGTGCACAGTTCTGGTCTTCATATACCTTGGTTAGACCACACTTGGAGCACTGTGCACAGTTCTGGTCTTCATATACCTTGGTTAGACCACACTTGGAGCACTGTGCACAGTTCTGGTCTTCATATACCTTGGTTAGACCACACTTGCAGCACCGTGCACAGTTCTGGTCTCCATATACCTTGGTTAGACCACACTGGGAGCACCGTGCACAGTTCTGGTCTCCCTATACCTTGGTTAGACCACACTTGGAGCACTGTGCACAGTTCTGGTCTTCATATACCTTGGTTAGACCACACTTGGAGCACTGTGCACAGTTCTGGTCTCCATATACCTTGGTTAGACCACACTTGGAGCACTGTGCACAGTTCTGGTCTCCGTATACCTTGGTTAGACCACACTTGGAGCACCGTGCACAGTTCTGGTCTCCGTATACCTTGGTTAGACCACACTTGGAGCACTGTGCACAATTCTGGTCTCCGTATACCTTGGTTAGACCACACTTGGAGCACTGTGCACAGTTCTAGTCTCCATATACCTTGGTTAGACCACACTGGGAGCACTGTGCACAGTTCTAGTCTCCATATACCTTGGTTAGACCACACTTGGAGCACCGTGCACAGTTCTGGTCTCCGTATACCTTGGTTAGACCACACTTGGAGCACTGTGCACAGTTCTGGTCTCCCTATACCTTGGTTAGACCACACTTGGAGCACTGTGCACAGTTCTGGTCTTCATATACCTTGGTTAGACCACACTTGGAGCACTGTGCACAGTTCTGGTCTTCATATACCTTGGTTAGACCACACTTGGAGCACTGTGCACAGTTCTGGTCTTCATATACCTTGGTTAGACCACACTTGGAGCACCGTGCACAGTTCTGGTCTCCATATACCTTGGTTAGACCACACTGGGAGCACCGTGCACAGTTCTGGTCTCCCTATACCTTGGTTAGACCACACTTGGAGCACTGTGCACAGTTCTGGTCTTCATATACCTTGGTTAGACCACACTTGGAGCACTGTGCACAGTTCTGGTCTTCATATACCTTGGTTAGACCACACTTGGAGCACTGTGCACAGTTCTGGTCTTCATATACCTTGGTTAGACCACACTTGGAGCACTGTGCACAGTTCTGGTCTTCATATACCTTGGTTAGACCACACTTGGAGCACTGTGCACAGTTCTGGTCTCCATATACCTTGGTTAGACCACACTGGGAGCACTGTGCACAGTTCTGGTCTCCGTATACCTTGGTTAGACCACACTTGGAGCACCGTGCACAGTTCTGGTCTTCATATACCTTGGTTAGACCACACTTGGAGCACTGTGCACAGTTCTGGTCTCCATATACCTTGGTTAGACCACACTTGGAGCACTGTGCACAGTTCTGGTCGCCATATTATAAAATGGATATAGAGGCACTGGAGAGGGTGCGGAGAAGATTTACAAGGATGATACCAGAAATGCGAGGGTGTACATATCAGGAAAGTTTGAACAGGCTGGGGCTCTTTTCTCTAGAACAGAGAAGGCTGAGGGGTGACCTGATAGAGGTCTTTAAAATTATGAAGGGATTTGATTAGAGTGGATACAGAGAGAGTGTTTCCACTTGTGGGGAAGAGCATAACTAGAGGCCATCAATATAAGACAGTCACTAATAAATCCATTCGGGAATTCAGGAGAAACTTCTTTACCCAGAGAGTGGTGAGAATGTGGAACTCGCTACCACAGGGAGTGGTGGAGGTGAATAGTATCGATACATTTAAGGGGAGGCTAGACAAGCATATGAGGCAGAAGGGAATAGAGGGTTACGCTGATAGATTTAGATGAGGAAAGACAGGAGGAGGCTCAAGTGGAGCATAAACGCCGGCATGGAGTGGTTGGGCCGAATGGCCTCTTTCTGTGCCGTATATCCTGTGTAATTTGCTGTAAAATAAGAAAAGGTTTTTTTTTTCGATCAAGTGTATCTTTTCGCCCCTCTTCCTCTTCTAAAGAATAATTTTTTTTTAATGTTTTAAAAAAATGTTCATGTTCATGTTCCAGTCCAGGCGCCAATCAAACTCCAGAACCTCACCCGAACCTCACGGGTGGGACGAGCCGGCGATGCGTTGGCAGGCTGTTCGACCTTGGAAGGGGGCACACAGTCGCGGGTGCTGGGACAGAGCTGGGAGGGAGCACAGTAAGACGGAGGGGGAGAGGGGGAAAAGGGGGAAACGCAGCTTCCCTACCTCACCACCACCTCTCTCCACCCCTCCACGGTCTCTGAACTGTCCGACTGATGGTCCGACATCCGGTTCTGGATCAGCAGAAATTTTCTCCAATTAAATATTGGGAAAACCGAAGCCGTTGTTTTCAGTCCCCGCCACTAACTCCGTTCCCCCGCCACTGACTCCATCCCTCTCCCCAACATCTGTCTGGGGCTGAACCACACTGTCCGCAACCTTGGTGGTGTATTTGACCCTGAAATGAGCTTCCGACCACATCTCCTCTCCATCGCTTATACCGCCTACTTCCACCTCCGTAACATCGCCCATCTCCGCCCCCGCCTCAGCTCATCCGCTGCTGAAACCCTCACCCGGGCCCTTTGTTACCTCCAGACTCGACTATTCCAACGCACTCCTGGCTGGCTGCCCTGTGTCCTAACTCGCACCGAGTCCTGTTCACCCATCATCCCCTGTGCTCGCTGACCCACACTGGCTCCCAGTCCGGCAACGACTCTATTTTAAAATTCACATCCTCCTGTTCAAATCCCTCCATGGCCTCCTCGCTCCCCCTCCCTATCCCTGTAACTTCCTCCAGCCACTACAACCCTCCCTATCTCTGTAGCCTCCTCCAGCCCCCTACCACCCTCCCTATCTCTGTAACCTCCTCCAGCCCCTACAACCCTCCCTATCTCTGTAACCTCCTCCAGCCCCCTACAACCCTCCCCATCTCTGTAACCTCCTCCAGCCCCTACAACCCTCCCTATCTCTGTAACCTCCTCCAGCCCCTACAACCCTCCCTATCTCTGTAACCTCCTCCAGCCCCCTACAACCCTCCCTATCTCTGTAACCTCCTCCAGCCCCTACAACCCTCCCTATCTCTGTAACCTCCTCCAGCCCCTACAACCCTCCCTATCTCTGTAACGTCCTCCAGCCCACTACAACCCTCCCTATCTCTGTAACCTCCTCCAGCCCATACAACCCTCCCTATCTCTGTAACCTCCTCCAGCCCCCTACAACCCTCCCTATCTCTGTAACCTCCTCCAGCCCCCTACAACCCTCCCTATCTCTGTAACCTCCTCCAGCCCCTACAACCCTCCCTATCTCTGTAACCTCCTCCAGCCCCCTACAAACCCCCCTATCTCTGTAACCTCCTCCAGCCCCCTACAACCCTCCCTATCTCTCTAACCTCCTCCAGCCCCCTACAACCCTCTCTATCTCTGTAACCTCCTCCAGCCCCTACAACCCTCCCTATCTCTGTAACCTCCTCCAGCCCCTACAACCCTCCCTATCTCTGTAACCTCCTCCAGCCCCCTACAACCCTCCCTATCTCTGTAACCTCCACCAGCCCCCTACAACCCTCCCTATCTCTGTAACCTCCAACAGCCCCCTACAACCCTCCCTATCTCTGTAACCTCCACCAGCCCCCTACAACCCTCCCTATCTCTGTAACCACCAGCCCCCTACAACCCTCCCTATCTCTGTAACCTCCTCCAGCCCCCTACAACCCTCCCTATCTCTGTAACCTCCACCAGCCCCCTACAACCCTCCCTATCTCTGTAACCTCCACCAGCCCCCTACAACCCTCCCTATCTCTGTAACCTCCTCCAGCCCCTACAACCCTCCCTATCTCTGTAACCTCCTCCAGCCCCCTACAACCCTCCCTATCTCTGTAACCTCCACCAGCCCCCTACAACCCTCCCTATCTCTGTAACCTCCTCCAGCTCCCTACAACCCTCCCTATCTCTGTAACCTCCTCCAGCCCCTACAACCCTCCCTATCTCTGTAACCTCCTCCAGCCCCTACAACCCTCCCTATCTCTGTAACCTCCTCCAGCCCCCTCCAACCCTCCCTATCTCTGTAACCTCCTCCAGCCCCTACAACCCTCCCTATCTCTGTAACCTCCTCCAGCCCCTACAACCCTCCCTATCTCTGTAACCTCCTCCAGCCCCTACAACCCTCCCTATCTCTGTAACCTCCTCCAGCCCCCTACAACCCTCCCTATCTCTGTAACCTCCACCAGCCCCCTACAACCCTCCCTATCTCTGTAACCTCCTCCAGCCCCTACAACCCTCCCTATCTCTGTAACCTCCTCCAGCCCCTACAACCCTCCCTATCTCTGTAACCTCCTCCAGCCCCCTACAACCCTCCCTATCTCTGTAACCTCCTCCAGCCCCCTACAACCCTCCCTATCTCTGTAACCTCCTCCAGCCCCTACAACCCTCCCTATCTCTGTAACCTCCTCCAGCCCCTACAACCCTCCCTATCTCTGTAACCTCCTCCAGCCCCTACAACCCTCCCTATCTCTGTAACCTCCTCCAGCCCCTACAACCCTCCCTATCTCTGTAACCTCCTCCAGCCCCTACACCCCTCCCTATCTCTGTCACCTGTTCCCAATATCTCCTGATGTGGCTCGGGGTCAGATTCTGTCTGATTTACGCTCCTGTGACGCGCCTTGGGACGTTTTACTGCGTTCAAGGCGCTGTGTAAACGGGAGTTGCTGTTGTTTGGCCCTGACCCCTGCCTTTGAATCGGGAGAGTTTGGTGAGCGCTTAAACCCTACAGAGCAGGTTGGAAGGAGCAAGAACGAGGGGACAAGGTAAGTAATGAATAAGTGACGTCAAGCTTCGAGTTTTGAAAACCTGGCGGTCGTAGTGGAGGCAGAGACTGACTCATAAGCGTTGTCCAACCACAAGGTGGCACTGCTGCCCACTAACTACTTAAAGTCCGAACAACCCTGTAGCGTGGCCGCTCCATCGCCAGCTGACTCAACAACACCCTTGCGATCATTAATAGGGACGGCAATTAGAGAAAATCTACCGCACTTACAGCAGCAGGCTATAATTTCACACTTCATCCAGATCCATTGTTTGTCTCTTTACCTGTCCTATTACCATCTCGTCTCGCCTTGATTATCTCTTAATGTCTCTTCACCTCCCACAGACCTTCCCCTTTGTTCTTTCGTCCCCTCCCCCTTTTCCCAGCCCCTAAACCTGCTCCATTTCCTGCTTTTTTCCCCTCAGTTCTGACGAAAGGTCTTCGACCTGAAACGTCGACTCTGTTTCTCTCTCCACCGATGTTGCCCTGGCCTGCTGAGTTTTTCCAGCGTTTTCTGTTGTTATTTATAATTTTTTTATTATTTGATTGCAGTTTTTAAATTAGCCTTCGTGTAGATCGCCACTAAATAAGAGAGTTTGACTTCGACGAACTATTAACAAGTTGTTTATTTACAGGAACAGACTAATTACTGTACATCAGGTAAGATGGCTGACTGTAGGAGCACCGTGGTGTAGGTCTTGTCCCAGCGGGGACTCCACGAGGACGGAGTTCGCAGTCCTGTGGGGAGCGTGATGACGTCGTCGCGTTTGCGTCGTGACATCATCACGTTGTTCGCGTTTCCCGCGCTTAGGGCGTCGCGTGATGCGCGTCGTCACGTTTGCCCGCGCTTGGGGCAGTCACGTGACCGCGTCGTTGCGTCGCTGGCCGTTGGGGCCGAGGTCGCGAGGCCGGGCTGTGCCGGTGCTCGCCGCGGGAGCGGAAGATCGCGTCGCTCCCGTCGGCTGGCCGATGCGGCCAAAGATGCTATGCCGGGTTGCGCCGGCGGCCGTCCTGGAAGGCCGAGTCGGGCCGGTGGCCGCCGCACGCACGTTACGTCATACGTGACGTGACGTCAGCACGTTAGGGTACATCTTAAAGGGGCAACGGCCCCGACAGGTAAGTTAAAGGGGCAACGGCCCCAACAGGTAAGCTAACATATATAAGTAAGTTAAGTACATACAGTTAGGTAAGTTAAAGGAAATTATGTATATTATCTATATGTAAGGGACAACCGGTGGTACCACCACAATACCCTTTTTATAAAAAAAAATGAAATTCTGCCGCGGGTTTAAAAAGGCAACGATACAGCGGAATTGCACTGGCGTACAACACCATACTGGTGTTTGGGTGTGTGTGATGCAGCACAGCCTGGTCTCCAATCGTCTTGGATCCCCTTGCCATTGGACCGAGACCTTGCTCTGTCAAGCCCCGTGTGGTAGCTGGTGGGCAACAGCCACCCCACGTTAAAAGAATTCACGCACGGGCATCTCCCGCCCTTTAAAATGAAGTTCGGGATTTGGAACGTCAGGACCCTCATGGACAACCCCAACAGTGACAGACTCGGAACGCTGTACTGCTCAACCACCGTCTGCCCCACCTTTGACCGAGTCTGTCGGTCCCGCATTAGACTCATCAGTCACCTGAGAACTCATTGTTAGTGTGGAAGCCAAGTCGCCCTCGGTTCCCGAGGGACTGCCTGCCTAAGAAGCAGAAGCAGAGACTGACTAATTCCGTAGCGAGTCAGGTCAGGCCGCTGTGACGCACCAGGTGATTGGTGGTCAGGTCGCTGATTGAGGGAAGAGCCAAGCCACATCAGTCAAGTGCAGACAGGGCTGGAGGGAAGAGGAGCGAATCTCTAAGGAGGCAGAGTGGAAATGAGAGGGGCTGAAGAGATGGCGGGCGGACAAGGGGCTGCTCGAGAGGTGAGAGTTTCTTCTAAAGTTCCTTCTCCCCTGTGTTTGCAGCCAGGATACATTTCCAGCACACCGCAGAGCTGCTCAGGCTGCTTATGGACACTGAGGCCAACTACACCATGCAGGTACGGTCAGTGTGCGGGCCAGCCTTGCACACAAAGCACATTCCCGGCGTCTGTTATACTATGTACGCTCGCAGCCATCTTATAACCTCACACGTGTTTATCAGTGTCCCTCTACTTCTCTTTACCACACGTTGACACACCGAAGCTCTCTCTCTCGCTCGCCTCCGAGTCAGAAGGTCGGAGGTTCCAGCTCCCTCTCCAGAGACTTGAGCCCCGTAATCCAGGCCGACACTCCCCGGTGCCAGTACTGAGGGAGCGCCGCACTGTCGGAGGGGCGGCACTGAGGGAGCACTGCACTGTCGGAGGGGCAGTACTGAGGGAGAGCCGCACTGTCGGTGGGGCAGTACTGAGGGAGTGCCGCACTGTCAGAGGGGCAGTACTGAGGGAGCGCCGCACTGTCGGAGGGGCCGTACTGAGGGAGTGCCGCACTGTCAGAGGGGTAGTGCTGAGGGAGCGCCGCACTGTCGGAGGGGCAGTACTGAGGGAGCGCCGCACTGTTGGAGGGGCAGTACTGAGGGAGCGCCACACTGTCGGAGGGGCAGTGCTGACGGAGCGCTGCACTGTCGGAGGGACAGTACTGAGGGAGCGCCGCACTGTTGGAGGGGCAGTACTGAGGGAGTGCCGCACTGTCAGAGGGGCAGTACTGAGGGAGCGCCGCACTGTCGGAGGGGCCGTACTGAGGGAGTGCCGCACTGTCGGAGGGACAGTACTGAGGGAGCGCCACACTGTCGGAGGGGCAGTACTGAGGGAGCGCCGCACTGTCGGAGGGGCAGTGCTGAGGGAGCGCCGCACTGTCGGAGGGACAGTACTGAGGGAGCGCCGCACTGTCGGAGGGGCAGTGCTGAGGGAGCGCCGCACTGTCGGAGGGGCAGTACTGAGGGAGCGCCGCACTGTCGGAGGGGCAGTGCTGAGGGAGCGCCACACTGTCGGAGGGGCAGTGCTGAGGGAGCGCTGCGCTGTTGGAGGGGCAGTACTGAGGGAGCGCCGCACTGTCGGAGGTGCCATCTTTCGGATGAGACGTTAAACCGAGACCTCGTCTGCCCTCTCAGGTGGACGTAAAAGATCCCACGGCCACTATTTCGAAGAAGAGCAGGGTCCTTTGGCCAATATTTATCCCTCAACTAGCATAAATAAAACAGATGATCTGCTTATTTATCTCATTGCTGTTTGTGGGAGCAAATTGGCTGCTGCGTTTCCTACATTACAACAGTGACCACACTTCAAAAAAAGTACTTCATTGGCTGTGAAGCGCTTTGGGACGTCCTGAGGTGGGGAAAGGTGCTGGAGAAATGCGAGTTTATTGTTTCTTTCACCTGAACTTTGCAATCCGGGGCTCTGGGAATTCTGACTAATTCCACCCCCCCCACCGACACCCCGACACGGTACCACTTAGCCACCCCCCCACAATGGTACGATGTGAAATTGAACTCAACAATCTGGTCATTTCTGGGCTGGAGCCACAAGAATGACCATGAAAGCTGCTGGACTGTTGCCAAAACCCCTACTGGTCCACCAGTGTCCATCAGGGAGGGAGCCTGTCGTCTCTACCCAGGCTGGGCCGACACGTGACTCCAGTCCCGCACCACGAGGTTGACCTTTAACATCCTCTGGGTAACCAGGGATGGACAATATTTACTGACCTTACTGACATCGCCCAGACCCCAAGAACAAATCTAAACATTGGTGAGGGGAAAGAATAATAAAGGCGCGATGGAGTTACCGTAAAACATAAAGGTAACCGAAAGCATGTTCTCTCTCACCAGGTCTATCCGGATGAAGGCCATTACTTTCGGTTGGAGAAAAACAGCAAACACCTTCAGAAAACAATCGTTGGATTCTTCCAGAACTGCTTCAAAGACGACAAGAGACGGGGCCAGCGAGCTCCTGGGGACGAGTAGGCGCTCGCACGTCCGCCCCGTGAAGGAGCGCTGGTCGAAAGCCGGAAAGCCCCCTCCCCCTAGCAGTAACGGACTCAACCCCCCGTGTACAGAGGGGTCCGGAAACAGAAGTATCAGCACGGCGATCTGGGAGGGTGACGTTAGCAGGCACTGATTGGACTGGCATGGGGAGTCGGTGCCTGCAGAACGCACCTGCTCACAGGACACGGAGACCAATGGTGTCTTTGCATGCACAGGTCAAAGAAACTCTACCATCTCGGAATGTAGGGGCTGCTAATGTCAGACACGCAACAAAACACACACACCGGCTGTCGCTATCTATGGTTTTGGTCTGATGGTGATTTCCAATTGATTGCTCAAGTCTGATTGGGATCATTCTAGCTCTGATTGATTGCTCGAGTCTGATTGCGATCATTCTATCTCTGATTGATTGCTCGAGTCTGATAGCGATCATTCTATCTCTGATCGATTGCTCGAGTCTGATTGCGATCATTCTATCTGATTGATTGCTCAAGTCTGATAGTGATCATTCTATCTCTGATTGATCGAGTCTGATTGTGATCATTCTATCTCTGATTGCTCGAGCCTGATTGTGATCATTCTATCTCTTATTGATTGCATGAGTCTGATTGCGATCACTCTATCTCTGATTGATTCCTTGAGTCTGATTGTGATCATTCTATCTCTGATTGCTCGAGCCTGATTGTGATCATTCTATCTCTTATTGATTGCATGAGTCTGATTGCGATCATTCTATCTCTGATTGATTCCTCGAGTCTGATTGTGATCATTCTATCTCTGATTGATTCCTCGAGTCTGATTGTGATCATTCTATCTCTGATTGATTCCTCGAGTCTGATTGTGATCATTCTATCTCTGATTGATTCCTCGAGTCTGATTGTGATCATTCTATCTCTGATTGATTCCTCGAGTCTGATTGTGATCATTCTATCTCTGATTGATTCCTCGAGTCTGATTGCGAACATTCTATCTCTGATTGCTTAAGACTGATTGCAATGCCATGGCCACGATCGACCAACTAGGTCTGATTGTGGTGAATCTCTCCGCGGTGGGTTAATTGGGCCTGATTGCAGTGATCATAATTGTGATCATTAAACTGACGTTTGATCTCTTGGCTCTGCTTGTGAATGCAGCATTGCGAGAGGGGAGGAGAAACTTGTGCAGTCAGTGATTAGAGAGACAATATCCCAGAGACTGCAGTCCAAATCCCAACACGGCGAGATCTCAAACTGAATTCCATAAACCAGGTCTGACACCCGAATAAAAGTGACCATGACAGCTCCTGGATCACAAAAGCCCAACTGGTTCACTAATGCCCTTCAGAACCCCATCTGACCGACACACGACTCCAATCATAAGAACATCAGAAGTAGGAGCAGGAGTAGGCCATATGGCCCCTCGGGCCTGCTCCGCCATTCAATAGGATCATGGCTGCTCCGAACTTAGACTCACGTCCACTTCCCTGCCCTCTCCCCGTAACCCCTTATTTCCTTATCTGCTAGGAAACTGTCTATCTCCATTTTAAATTTATTTAATGTCGCAGCTTCCACAGCTCTCTGGGGCAGCAAATTCCATAGATTTACTACCCTCTGAGTGAAGAAGTTTCTCCTCATCTCAGTTTTGAAAGGGCAGCCCCTTATTCTAAGATTATGCCCCCTAGTTCTAGTCTCACCCATCAGTGGAAACATCCTCACCGCATCCACCCCCCTCACAATCTTATATGTTTCGATAAGATCGCCTCTCATTCTTCTGAACTCCAATGAGTAGAGTCCCAACCTACTCAACCTTTCCTCATACATCAACCCCCTCATCTCTGGAATCAACCGAGTGAACCTTCTCTGAACCGCCTCGAGAGCAAGAATATCTTTTCTTAAATATGCCACAAGATGCTAGGGGTAGATTTTCACCTTCTCCGGGTGTGAGCTATTCTGGTGGGGCAAGTCCCCCCGAGCTATTATACAAACTGCAAAATCAATGGGATGAAACTCGACCGTGTTCCAGGACGGGCAGGGGGACAGGACCTGCTTCATAGACTATCCCCCAGCCACAGAAGGTGACAATCTACCTCTTACTGCCCTCTGGGTCGGCTAGGATTGGCCTCGCCAGCGGGACCCATGACCCACGACCCAGAACATTTACAAAAAAAACAGTCCGGACCATTCAGGTCACCGACCTGATACGTTAACTCTGTTTCTCTCTTCACAGATGCTGCCTGACTTGCTGAGTATCTCCAGCATTTTCTGTTTTTAGTCCAGACCATTCGCTGTTTAAAAAAAAGATACACGGCCCACAATTCCCAGGAGTTTAGATACGGCAGATTTTAGGGCATCCATTTAATTTTAGCATTTAGTGCTGATCGGAGCCCAGGTACCATTGCAGGGTTTTAAAACTGACCCCCACTGTCCAGCGACTTCTGCTGAGAGTCGGCCCGTGTGTGAAGAGAGTGTGAGCTGAGCTGTGATGGTCCCTGCGCTCGAATAGCCTGCGGGTACTCACTGTCCAGGCTCATTCGTGAGGTATGGCCAGATGAAGGCACTGGAGGGAGGGGCAATGGAGGGGGTGGCACTGGAGGGAGGCACCGGAGGGAGGCACCAGAGAGTGACACTAGAAGGGGCACTGGAGGCTGTTTGATTGACAGCCAATATTCATCAAATCGGGGAATAGAGAGTCTGTTTTCTTTCCAATTGCTTTCTCATTGAATGGCGGAACAGGCTCGAGGGGCTGAATGGCCTCCTCCTGTTCCTAATGTAACAGGCTCGAGGGGGGCTGAATGGCCTCCTCTTGTTCCTAATGTAACAGGCTCGAGGGGGGCTGAATGGCCTCCTCTTGTTCCTAATGTAACAGGCTCGAGGGGGCTGAATGGCCTCCTCCTGTTCCTAATGTAACAGGCTCGAGGGGGGCTGAATGGCCTCCTCCTGTTCCTAATGTAACAGGCTCGAGGGGCTGAATGGCCTCCTCCTGTTGCTAATGTAACAGGCTCAAGGGGGCTGAATGGCCTCCTCCTGTTCCTAATGTAACAGGCTCAAGGGGGCTGAATGGCCTCCTCCTGTACCTAATGTAACAGGCTTGAGGGGCTGAATGGCCTCCTCCTGTTCCTAATGTAACAGGCTCAAGGGGGCTGAATGGCATCCTCCTGTTCCTAAAGTAACAGGCTTGAGGGGCTGAATGGCCTCCTCCTGTTCCTAATGTAACAGGCTCGAGGGGCTGAATGGCCTCCTCCTGTTCCTAATGTAACAGACTCGAGGGGCTGAACGGCCTCCTCCTGTTCCTAATGTAACAGGCTCAAGGGGGCTGAATGGCCTCCTCCTGTTCCTAATGTAACAGGCTCAAGGGGGCTGAATAGCCTTCTCCTGTTCCTAATGTAACAGGCTTGAGGGGCTGAATGGCCTCCTCCTGTTCCTAATGTAACAGGCTTGAGGGGCTGAATGGCCTCCTCCTGTTCCTAATGTAACAGGCTCGAGGGAACTGAATGGCCTCCTCCTGTTCCTAATGTAACAGGCTCGAGGGGGCTGAATGGCCTCCTCCTGTTCCTAATGTAACAGGCTTGAGGGGCTGAATGGCCTCCTCCTGTTGCTAATGTAACAGGCTCGAGGGGCTGAATGGCCTCATCCTGTTCCTAATGTAACAGTCTCGAGGGGCTGAACGGCCTCCTCCTGTTCCTAATGTAACAGGCTCGAGGGGCTGAATGGCCTCCTCCTGTTCCTAATGTAACAGGCTCGAGAGGCTGAATGGCCTCCTCCTGTTTCTAATGTAAAAGCTCGAGGGGCTGAATGGCATCCTCCTGTTCCTAATGTAACAGGCTTGAGGGGCTGAATGGCCTCCTCCTGTTCCTAATGTAACAGGCTCGAGGGGTTGAATGGCCTCCTCCTGTTTCTAATGTTAATAGGCTTAAGGGGCTGAATGGCCTCCACCTGTTCCAGTGTAACAGGCTCAAAGGGCTGAATGGCCTCCTCCTGTTCCTAATGTAACAGGCTCAAGGGGGCTGAATGGCCTCCTCCTGTTCCTAATGTAACAGGCTCGAGGGGGCTGAACGGCCTCCTCCTGTTCCTAATGTAACAGGCTCAAGGGGGCTGAATGGCCTCCTACTGTTGCTAATGTAACAGGCTCGAGGGGCTGAATGGCCTCCTCCTGTTGCTAATGTAACAGACTCGAGGGGGCTGAATGGCCTCCTCCTGTTTCTAATGTAACAGACTCGAGGGGCTGAACGGCCTCCTCCTGTTTCTAATGTTAATAGGCTTAAGGGGCTGAATGGCCTCCTCCTTTTCCTAATGTAACAGGCTCGAGGGGCTGTATGGCCTCCTCCTGTTCCTAATGTAACAGACTCGAGGGGCTGAACGGCCTCCTCCTCTTCCTGTGTAACAGGCTCGAAGGGCTGAATGGCCTCCTCCTGTTCCTGTGTAACAGGCTCGAGGGGGCTGAATGGTCTCCTCCTGTTCCTGTGTAACAGGCTCGAGGGAGGGTGAATGGCCTCCTCCTGTTTCTAATGTAACAGGCTCGAGGGGGCTGAATGGCCTCCTCCTGTTCCTGTGTAACAGGCTCGAGGGAGGGTGAATGGCCTCCTCCTGTTTCTAATGTAACAGGCTCGAGGGGGGCTGAATGGCCTCC
The DNA here is from genome assembly GCF_052327205.1 of Somniosus microcephalus. Classification (NCBI taxonomy): domain Eukaryota; kingdom Metazoa; phylum Chordata; class Chondrichthyes; order Squaliformes; family Somniosidae; genus Somniosus; species Somniosus microcephalus. Next base: position 34,090,366 of record NC_141019.1, on the reverse strand, counting down.
TCCTGTTCCTAATGTAACAGGCTCAAGGGGACTGAATGGCCTCCTCCTGTTCCTAATGTAACAGGCTCGAGGGACTGAATGGCCTCCTCCTGTTCCTAATGTAACAGGCTCAAGGGGCTGAATGGCCTCCTCCTGTTCCTAATGTAACAGGCTCGAGGGACTGAATGGCCTCCTCCTGTTCCTAATGTAACTGGCTCGAGGGGCTGAATGGCCTCCTCCTGTTCCTAATGTAACAGGCTCGAGGGGGCTGAATGGCCTCCTCCTGTTCCTAATGTAACAGGCTCAAGGGACTGAGTGGCCTCCTCCTGTTCCTAATGTGGTGAACCTGTGGAATTCTCTACCACATAAGGCAGTAGAGGCCAAATCATTAAATATATTCAAGAAGGAGTTGGATATATTTCTTAAGGCTAAAGGGATCAAGGGGTATGGGGAGAAAGCAGGGACAGGGTACTGAATTTGGATGATCAGCCATGATCGCATTGAATGGCGGAGCAGGCTCAGGGGGCCGAATGGCCTACTCCTGTTCCTGTGTAACAGGCTTGAGGGGAGCGGAATGGCCTGCTCCTGTTCCTAATGTTGCATGCTCGAGGCGTTGAATGGCCTCCTCCTGTTCCTAATGTAACAGGCTTGAGGGGGGCTGAATGGCCTCCTCCTGTTCCTGTGTAATTGGTGTGGGAAGGCGGAGCACTGCGAGGATGGACGTGTCAGGCGAGCAATGGCGGGAGTGTGAGGGCGGGGCAGCTGGAGGCGGGAGGTCATGTGATGAAAGCTCCAGGAATACGGCCAAGCAGAGTTGGCAATTCGACCAGAAATGTAGCCAGTGAGCTCTCCGTGCTCCTTGTAGCAACAGAGATAGGCTCTGTAGAGGGGTCGGTGGTGGTCTCAGAAGCAGGGGTCGGAGTGACAGCCCCCTGTCAGAGGGGCAGTACTCAGGGAATGCCGCACTGTTGGAGGGGCAGTGCTGAGGGAGCGCCGCACTGTCGGAGGGGCAGTACTGAGGGAGCGCCGCACTGTCGGAGGGGCGGTACTGAGGGAGCGCCGCACTGTCGGAGGGGCGGTACTGAGGGAGCGCCGCACTGTCGGAGGGGCAGTACTGAGGGAGCGCCGCACTGTCGGAGGGGCAGTACTGAGGGAGCGCCGCACTGTCAGAGGGGCGGTACTGAGGGAGCGCCGCACTGTCGGAGGGGCAGTACTGAGGGAGCGCCGCACTGTCGGGGGGCGGTACTGAGGGAGAACTGCACTGTCGGAGGGGCAGTACTCAGGGAACGCCGCACTGTCAGAGGGGCAGTGCTGAGGGAGTGCCGTACTGTCGGAGGGGCAGTACTGAGGGAGCGCCGCACTGTCGGAGGGGCAGTACTGAGGGAGAGCTGCACTGTCGGAGGGGCAGTGCTGAGGGAGCGCCCCACTGTCGAAGGGGCAGTACTGAGGGAGCGCCGCACTGTCGGAGGAGCAGTACTGAGGGAGCGCCCCACTGTCGAAGGGGCAGTGCTGAGGGAGCGCCGCACTGTCGGAGGGGCAGTACTGAGGGAGGGGCAGTACTGAGGGAGCGCCGCACTGTCGGAGGGGCGGTACTGAGGGAGCTCCGCACTGTCGGAGGGGCGGTACTGAGGGAGCTCCGCACTGTCAGAGGGGCAGTGCTGAGGGAGTGCCGTACTGTCGGAGGGGCAGTACTGAGGGAGCGCCGCACTGTCGGAGGGGCAGTACTGAGGGAGAGCTGCACTGTCGGAGGGGCAGTGCTGAGGGAGCGCCCCACTGTCGAAGGGGCAGTACTGAGGGAGCGCCGCACTGTCGGAGGAGCAGTACTGAGGGAGCGCCCCACTGTCGAAGGGGCAGTGCTGAGGGAGCGCCGCACTGTCGGAGGGGCAGTACTGAGGGAGTGTCGGAGGGGCGGTACTGAGGGAGCTCCGCACTGTCGGAGGGACAGTACTGAGGGAGCGCCGCACTGTCGGAGGGGCAGTACTGAGGGACCGCCGCACTGTCGGAGGGACAGTACTGAGGGAGCGCCGCACTGTCGGACGGGCAGTACTGAGGGAGCGCCGCACTGTCGGACGGGCGGTACTGAGGGAGCGCCGCACTGTCGGAGGGGCAGTACTGAGGGAGCGCCGCACTGTTGGAGGTGCCGTTTTTGGGATGAGACATTAAAACCCGAGGCCCCGTCTGATCTTTCAGGTGAAGGTAAAAAATCCCGCGGCACTATTTCGAAGAAGAGCAGGGGGGGGGAGTTCTCCCCGGTGTCCTGTGGCCAACATTTATCCCTCAACCAACATCACTAAATACAGATAATCTGGTCATTTATCACATTGCTGTTTGTGGGAGCTTGCTGTGCGTAAATTGGCTGCCGCGTTTCCTAAATTACAACAGTGATGACTAAACAAAGTACTTCATTGGCTGTGAAGCGCTTTGGGAGGTCCGGTGCTCCTGGAAGGTGCTGTATAAATGCAATTCTTTAGCTCTCTGAATCTCTAATGTCTCTGCTTTCTTTAAAGAGAGTGAAAAATCTTTGGGAACAATCTGGGGGCGAGGGGAGGAGGGGGGAAAGGCAGGGGCAGGCTTGGGACGTGGATGCCTGCAGCTGGGGTGCTCGCCTGGAAAGAAATGCCACGCAGGAAGGGTCCTTGGGCTGGGGGTAGAGGAAAGACCTCGGCTCCAGGAGCGACCGACAAACAGCCAGGAAAAAAACCAGAGAGAGGAAGTGGGAGGAAGAGAAACTCGCTGCTCACAGCAGCAGGAAATATTCCTTGTTGGGCGGCGGGCTGTTGTTATTGATCAAGGGGGAGACGAGGGCGGTGATTTAAGTTTGTGCTGAAGTGCCTGAGCTGTGGGCAGGCAGCTGGGGGCAGATGTTCCGCCACAGCTGGTCACTGTTGCCATTTGAAGAATGTATCCAGCGGGCGAGAGAACGTGACAAAGAGGGAGCGAGAGGGACCCGGGATCGAGACCAGGACCAGGAACCACTCCGGTAGGGGAGAGAGAGCACAGAGAAAGCAACTTGCAATCAGTGATTTCTCACCTCTCTATCTCTCTCTTTGTGTATTTACTGATGCAGTTTTTGCAGGATCTCAGGGAGCTGATGGTGTTGTGACCACAGGTTATTGTTTAAACTTCTAATTCTGCCCTCTTGATCATCCCTGATGATAATCGCTCCACCATTGGTGGTCGTGCCTTCAGCTGTCTGCGCCCCAAGCTCTGGAATTCCCTCCCTAAACCTCTCCGCCTCTCTCTCCCTCTCTTTCCTCTTTATGTGCTTGAGCACGTAAAACTAGGTCGACACTCCCAGTGCAGTACTGAGGGAGCGCCGCACTGTCGGAGGGGCGGTACTGAGGGAGCGCCGCACTGTCGGAGGGGCGGTACTGAGGGAGCGCCGCGCTGTCGGAGGGGCGGTACTGAGGGAGCGCCGCGCTGTCGGAGGGGCGGTACTGAGGGAGCGCCGCACTGTCGGAGGGGCGGTACTGAGGGAGCGCCGCACTGTCGGAGGGGCGGTACTGAGGGAGCGCCGCACTGTCGGAGGGGCGGTACTGAGGGAGCGCCGCACTGTCGGAGGGGCGGTACTGAGGGAGCGCCGCACTGTCGGAGGGGCGGTACTGAGGGAGCGCCGCACTGTCGGAGGGGCGGTACTGAGGGAACGCCGCACTGTCGGAGGGGCAGTACTGAGGGAGCGCCGCACTGTCGGAGGGGCGGTACTGAGGGAGCGCCGCACTGTCGGAGGGGCGGTACTGAGGGAGCGCCGCACTGTCGGAGGGGCGGTACTGAGGGAGCGCCGCGCTGTCGGAGGGGCGGTACTGAGGGAGCGCCGCGCTGTCGGAGGGGCGGTACTGAGGGAGCGCCGCACTGTCGGAGGGGCGGTACTGAGGGAGCGCCGCACTGTCGGAGGGGCGGTACTGAGGGAGCGCCGCACTGTCGGAGGGGCGGTACTGAGGGAGCGCCGCACTGTCGGAGGGGCGGTACTGAGGGAGCGCCGCACTGTCGGAGGGGCGGTACTGAGGGAGCGCCGCACTGTCGGAGGGGCGGTACTGAGGGAACGCCGCACTGTCGGAGGGGCAGTACTGAGGGAGCGCCGCACTGTCGGAGGGGCGGTACTGAGGGAGCGCCGCACTGTCGGAGGGGCGGTACTGAGGGAGCGCCGCACTGTCGGAGGGGCGGTACTGAGGGAGCGCCGCACTGTCGGAGGGGCGGTACTGAGGGAGCGCCGCACTGTCGGAGGGGCGGTACTGAGGGAGCGCCGCACTGTCGGAGGGGCGGTACTGAGGGAACGCCGCACTGTCGGAGGGGCGGTACTGACGCTGTCGGAGGGGCGGTACTGAGGGAGCGCCGCACTGTCGGAGGGGCGGTACTGAGGGAGCGCCGCACTGTCGGAGGGGCGGTACTGAGGGAACGCCGCACTGTCGGAGGGGCGGTACTGAGGGAACGCCGCACTGTCAGAGGGGCGGTACTGAAAAACAAAAAACAGACAAAAAACATTTTCTTTGCTGGAAATCACAGCAGATCTGGCCGCATTTGTGTAGAGAGAACATTGTTTTTCATACAGACCCCAGCATCTGCAACATTTTACTCCTTGTGACCCCACCTCATTGTTCTTTGATGTAATGTTTTCCTGACTGACCTGTTTGGACACCATTCACACCTTTGATTGCTGTGATTATCTCTCTGTCCGTGTGGAGTTTGCACATTCTCCCCGTGTTTGCGTGGGTTTTCTCCGGGTGCTCCGGTTTCCTCCCACAGTCCAAAGATGTGCGGGTTAGGTTGATTGGCCATGATAAAAATTGACCCTTAGCGTTAGGGGGGATTAAATACATGGGGTTACGGGGATAGGGCTTGGGTGGGATGGCTGTCGGTGTAGGGACTGGGTGCTAGGGTTTGGATGATCAGCCATGATCTCGTTGAATGGCGGAGCAGGCTCGAAGGGCCGAATGGCCTACTCCTGCTCCTATCTTCTATGTTTCTATGTGATAAATGGCAGTTAGAAAGATTACCTGCAATCATCTGGCATTATTCTCTGACTATATAAACTGTGTCTATATGCATCTCTCCACTTCACCTGATGAAGGAGCAGCGCTCCGAAAGCTTGTGATTTCAAATAAAACTGTTGGACTATAACCTGGTGTTGTGTGACTTCTTACAGATATATTTCAGACACATTGCGTTTGTTTAGTATCTGGGGAGTTATTGCTAATAACTTTTTTTTCCCCGAAAGAACATGTGCATGGGGGTAGATTTTAGGATTTTTGTAATTTATCATCATTATTGGTGGGGAGCCAAGCTTTGTGAACCTTTTTAGTGAACCATGCCATCTGGAGACCAACAGGCTAGACAAATTCCCTTACCACCATCAGTGAAAGGCTTTGTATGTCCCTTTACGTTAATTCACATTGTTGCGGTATAGATCTACAGTATATTACCTATAGGTACATACGTGTTTGTGCACTTTTACGTCTCTAGTATGTATAGGTCTATTTCTGTGTGTTGTATAGTATACACAGCTTTATAAGTGCATTGGTGCATATATAGATCTCCTCCAACCCCACAAACCTCCGAGACATCAGCACTCCTCTAATTCTGGCCTCTTGCGCATCCCCGATTTTAATCGCTCAACCACTGGCAGCCATTCCTAAGGTCCCAAGGTCCTCAGCTCTGGAATTTTCTCCCTAAACCTCTCAGCACTGCCCCTCCGACAGTGCGGCGCTCCCTCGGCACTGCCCCTCCGACAGTGCGGCGCTCCCTTGGCACTGCCCCTCCGACAGTGCGGCGCTCCCTCAGCACTGCCCCTCCGACAGTACGGCGCTCCCTCGGCACTGCCCCTCCGACAGTGCGGCGCTCCCTCGGCACCGCCCCTCCGACAGTGCGGCGCTCCCTCGGTACCGCCCCTCCGACAGTGCGGCGCTCCCTCGGCACCGCCCCTCCGACAGTGCGGCGCTCCCTCGGTACCGCCCCTCCGACAGTGCGGCGCTCCCTCGGCACCGCCCCTCCGACAGTGCGGCGCTCCCTCGGTACCGCCCCTCCGACAGTGCGGCGCTCCCTCGGTACCGCCCCTCCGACAGTGCGGCGCTCCCTCGGTACCGCCCCTCCGACAGTGCGGCGCTCCCTCGGTACCGCCCCTCCGACAGTGCGGCGCTCCCTCGGTACCGCCCCTCCGACAGTGCGGCGCTCCCTCGGTACCGCCCCTCCGACAGTGCGGCGCTCCCTCGGTTCCGACAGTGCGGCGCTCCCTCGGTACCGCCCATCCGACAGTGCGGCGCTCCCTCGGTACCGCCCATCCGACAGTGCGGCGCTCCCTCGGCACTGCCCATCCGACAGTGCGGCGCTCCCTCGGCACTGCCCCTCTGACAGTGCGGCGCTCCCTCGGTACTGCACTGGGAGTGTTGGCCTGGATTATGGGGCTCTGACAAAAGTAAATCTATAAGTAGACAGCCTGTGCGAGGAGAGAGATGACGCTGAAACTGGTTACTAGAATTTGAATTCACCGATTGACGTTTTATTTACGAATCAGGGAGACCGGAGTGTGATTGAGGTGAAGAATCACTCCAACGAGATGAGGAGCTCCATTCTATGTGTTGTTTACTTCATTGTCTTCAGTTCCTTGTCCGACATTAGCCTGGCGAGGAGATCAGCTGACCTGTACTGCGGAGGTGAGTGAACGCCTGTTAACCCCTGCCTTGCTGGCTGTTTTGCTCGACCCCCCCCTTCCTTCCTCTTCCTCTCCTGAAGACACCCGCTTGCCGCGCCTGTCTAATCAGCACCTCCCGCTACCACTCCCTCGGTGGGTCACTGGATTCGAGGGAGGCCGCTCGGCCCACCTCGGCTCATTGATCCAGAGAGACCCTGCACTAACCGCCCCCCCCCATCCAATCGCTGCATCCAATTGGTCTAAGTCTACGTAAAAGATCCCACGGCCACTATTTCGAAGAAGAGCAGGGGGGGAGTCCTCCCCGGTGTCCTGGGGCCGATATTTATCCCTCAACCAACATCACTTGGAAAAAAAAAACCAGATGATCTGGTCATTTATCACATTGCTGATTGTGGGATCTTGCTGTGCGCAAATTGGCTGTCGCGTTTTACTACATTACAACAGTGACCACACTACAAACAGTACTTAATTGGCTGTAAAGCGTGTTGGGACGTCCTGAGGTCGTGAAAGGTGCAAGTTTAAATGATTCTGGGGTTTTCGAACCCCACCCCCCCTCCCCCTGTCTATCTGGGAGACTGTTCCCTGTGTTGATTACTCTCTGTACCTGAGGAACTTGCTGATCACAGTCCAGAATTTATCATTTACTAACTAGAGACATAGAAACATAGAAATATAGGAGCAGGAGTCGGCCATTCAGCCCTTTGAGCCTGCTCCGCCATTCAATATGATCATGGCTGATCCTCTCTCTCAATACCATATTCCCGCTCTCTCCCCATACCCCTTGATGCCTTTTCTGTCTAGAAATCTATCGATCTCCTTCTTAAATATATTCAGTGACTTGGCCTCCACAGCCTTCTGTGGTAGAGAATTCCACAGGTTCACCACCCTCTGAGTGAAGAAATTTCTCCTCATCTCAGTCCTAAATGTCCTACCCCATATCCTGAGACTGTGACCCCTTGTTCTAGACCCCCCCCCCCCAGGGGAAACATCCTCCCTGCATCCAGTCTGTCTAGCCCTGTCAGAATTTTATCCGTTTCAATGAGATCCCCTCTCATTCTTCTAAGCTCTAGTGAATACAGGCCTAGTCGACCCAATCTCTCCTCATATGACAGTCCTGCTATCCCAGGAATCAGTCTGGTGAACCTTCGCTGCACTCCCTCTATAGCAAGTATATCCTTCCTTAGGTAAGGAGACCAAAACTGCACACAGTACTCCAGGTGTGGTCTGACCAAGGCCCTGTATAACTGCAGTAAGACATCCTTGCTCCTGTACTCAAACCCTCTTGCAATGAAGCCCAACATACCATTTGCCTTCCTAACTGCTTGCTGCACCTGCATGTTTGTTTTCAGTGACTGGTGTGCAAGGACACCCAGGTCCCTTTGTACATCAGCATTTCCCAATCTAGCACCATTTAAATAATACTCTGCCTTTCTGTTTTTCCTACCGAAGTGGATAACTTCACATTTATCCACATTATACTGCATCTGCCGTGTATTTGCCCACTCACTCAACCTGTTTCCTCCTCCCGCACTATTGCCTTTTACCTTTCCCAATCCCTTATCCATCTTGTACACCTCTGTAAGCTCAAGCTTTCGGAGCGCTGCTCCTTCGTCAGGTGAAGTGGAGAGATGCATAAAGACACAGCTTATAGAGTCAGAGAATAATGTCAGATGTTTACAGGTAATCTTTCTAACTGCCCTTTATCCCACCTCGGCAGAGAGATAATCACAGCAAACAAAGGTGTGGATGGTGTCCAAACAGGTCAGTCAGGAAAACATTACATCAAAGAACAATGAGGTGGGGTCACAAGGGGTCAACTGTTGCAGATGCTGGGGTCTGTATGAAAAACAAATGGCAGTTAGAAAGATTACCTGTAAACACCTGACATTATTCTCTGACTAGATAAGTTGTGTCTTTATGCATCTCTCCACTTCACCTGACAAAGGAGCAGCGCTCCGAAAGCTTGTGATTTCAAATAAAGCTGTTGGACTGTAACCTGGTGTTGTGTGACTTCTTACATTTGTTTACCCCAGTCCAACACCGGCATCTCCACACCTCTGCAAGGATCACCCCCATTGCAAAAGGCTGGGTCCCCACCCATCATCCGACCCCGAGGCTAGGAGTCAGCCGTGTGGATCTTCTGTGCACTGTCTCCAGCGCCTGGCTGTGGGGCAGGTCACAGCGAGTCTGACCCTGTCCTTCCCTGATGTGTGTGTGTGTGTCTGGGGAAGAAAAAGAAAGTCTTGCATTTCTCTGGCGCCTTTCACCACCTCAGGACGTCCCAAAGCGCTTCACAGCCAATGAAGTACTTTTTGAAGTGTAGTCACTGTTGTAATGTAGGAAACGCGGCAGCCTATTTGCGCACAGCAAGCTCCCACAGACAGCAATGCGATAATGACCAGATCATCTGTTTTAGTGATGTTGGTTGAGGGATAATTATTGGCCCAGGACACCGGGGAGAATTCCCCCCTGCTCTTCTTCAAAATAGTGTCATGGGATCTTTTACGTCCACCTGAGAGAGCAGATGGGGCCTCGGTTTAATGTCTCGTCCGAAAGACGGCACCTCCGACAGTGCGGCGCTCCCTCAGTACTGCCCCTCCGACAGTGCGGCGCTCCCTCAGTACCGCCCCTCCGACAGTGCGGCGCTCCCTCAGTACTGCCCCTCCGACAGTGCGGCGCTCCCTCAGTACTGCCCCTCCGACAGTGCGGCGCTCCCTCAGTGCTGCCCAGTGCGCCGCTCCCTCAGTACTGCCCCTCCGACAGTGCGCCGCTCCCTCAGTACTGCCCCTCCGACAGTGCGGCGCTCCCTCAGTACTGCCCTGGAGTGTCAGCCTAGATTTTTGTGCTCAAGTCTCTGGAGTGGGACTTGAACCCACAACCTTTTGACTCCGAGGCGAGAGACAGAGAGTGCTGCCCACTGAGCCACGGCTGACACTATGCATGTGTGTAGAGTGACATGCCATTACAATCTGGAGGGGCAATCCTGGCCGTATTGTCCCTGGAGGGAGACTAGGCAACTGAGATTACAACTGCCCTTTCAACTGAGATTAGTCAACTCCGCTACAGGCTGGGGAATGGAACCTGGGCCCTTCCTGCTCTGTGTGTGTGTGGGGGGGGCTCAGTACCTCGCTGTTTGAACATAACAAATAGCAGCAGGGGTTGGCCATTTAGCCCCTTGCGCCATTCAATAAGATCCTGGCTGATCATCGACCTCAACTCCACTTTCCCGCCCGACCCCCATATCCCTCGATTCCCCCTAGAGTCCAAAAATCTATCGATCTCAGTCTTGAATATACTCAACGACTGAGCCTCCACAGCCCTCTGGGGCAGAGAATTCCAAAGATTCACCGCCCTCTGAGTGAAGAAATTCCTCCTCATCTCAGTCCTAAATGGCCGACCCCTTATCCTGAGACTGTGACCCCTGGTTCTAGACTCTCCAGCCAGGGGGGAAACAGCCTCTCGGCATCGACCCTGTCAATCCCCCTCAGAATCTTGTATGTTTCAATGAGATCACCTCTCATTCTTCTAAACTCCAGAGAGTATCGGCCCATTCTACACAATCTGTCCTCATAGGACAGCCCTCTCATCCCAGGAATCAATCTAGTGAACCTTCGTTGCACCGCCTCCAAGGCAAGTACATCCTTCCTTAGGTAAGGAGGTTGGGGGGTGCCTGGAGCTTGTAATCAGACCATTGGTGCCATTGGGGTACAAGAAAGGACACCCAGTCCGCTCCCCCCCCCCCCCCCGAATGCATTGACTCTTTAGCGGGGTACGGTTCCACAGGCCTCCGACGCACCCCGGTACCTCACCAGGACAGACACTCTTCCCTGATCTTATTGAATGGCGGAGCAGGCTCGAGGGTCCGCATGGCCGACTCCTGCTCCTGTTTCTTATGTTCTTCTGGGACTGACTCTCTTTCTGTAGCTTGCAGGGCGCTGGTGGACGAGATGGAATGGGAAATCTCGCAAGTGGACCCCAAGAAATTTATCGAGACGGGATCCTACATATTGGATCCAGACGGCAACCCCGTGGCCACAGAGGTAAGCATCAGGGGACAACCCATACCCCCATCTGCCCATGCCTCCGTCTCACTGCCCCGCTCCCTCCCCGTCTCCTCCCCCCACCTGTCTCCCCATCACACCCATCCGTCTCCCCGTTTCCTCCCCCAGCCGTCTCCCCGTCGCACCAACCCGTCTCCCCGTTTCCTCCCCCAGCCGTCTCCCCGTCGCACCAACCCGTCTCTCCCCCACCCATCGGGGGTGGGGTGATACGTTGGACGTTGGGGTGGAGATACGTTGGATGTTGGGTTGGAGTTACGTTGGATGTTGGGGTGGAGTTACATTGGATGTTGGAGTGGAGATACGTTGGATGTTGGGCTGGAGATACGTTGGATGTTGGGGTGGAGTTACATTGGATGTTGGAGTGGAGATACGTTGGATGTTGGGCTGGAGATACGTTGGATGTTGGGGTGGAGTTACATTGGATGTTGGAGTGGAGATACGTTGGATGTTGGGCTGGAGATACATTGGATGTTGGGCTGGAGTTACGTTGGATGTTGGGGTGAAGTTACGTTGGATGTTGGGCTGGAGTTACGTTGGATGTTGGGCTGGAGTTACGTTGGATGTTGGGCTGGAGTTACATTGGATGTTGGGCTGGAGTTACGTTGGATGTTGGGTTGGAGATACATTGAATGTTGGGGTGGAGTTACGTTGGACATTGGGGTGGAGATACGTTGGATGGGGTGGGAGATACATTGGACGTTGGGACGGAGTTACGTTGTACATTGGGGTGGAGTAACGTTGGATGTTAGGGTGGAGTTATGTTGGATGGGGTGGAGTTACATTGGACGTTGGGGTGGAGTTATGTTGGACGTTGGGATGGAGTTACGTTGGACATTGGGGTGGAGTTACGTTGGATGGGGTGGGAGTTACATTGGACGTTGGGGTGGAGTTATGTTGGACATTGGGGGGGAGTTACGTTGGACGTTGGGGGGGAGTTACGTTGGATGTTGGGGGGAGTTACGTTGGACGTTGGGGGGAGTTATGTTGGGAGTGGAGAAACGTTGCATGGGGGGAGCGGTTGGGAACACACTGAGGCGGCCGTGTCTCGCCCACTCCCCCATTCACCGTCTCCAGTGTAAGCTCTTTATTTCGACTGGCATTAAATTGACAGCAAAACCAATTCTTTTGAAACAATTTGGAATAAGTTTATTAAACACACACACACACACAATAGCCCACTGGTATTTATGGACACTACTCGGTTACAGCAGGTAAGGCAATGGGTTAGATTTACACAGACTGGTACTTCCCTGAGTCGAGCAATGCACGCGGCCATTTTCCTTGCTTCTTGGTCTGGTCTGTAGAGGGAGGGCTTCTTGTTCTTCTGCGTGGTCGTCCAGAGAGAGAGAGAGAGCACACGCGCGAGAGCCTTTGGGTTCCTTGTTTCATATCTTTTTAAGTCCATTGTCTCCAGTCTAAATTGCCAAGACCCCAGGATTGGGTCTTAGTTTCATGGCAGTTCTTGATTGGCTTTCCTTTGAACAGTGTCTGTCCGCAGTGGCTGCTGCCATTTCTTGCTTAAGTTAATTGTTTGTTGACACCTTTTAATGGCTCTTGAGTTTCGATGGTGAGTTTTGGTGGTGTCTCCGTGGGGGTTATCCTGTTATGCAGGTTTCCTTTAAGTTTCGCGCCGTTGCCGTGAGCTCACCCAGGGGACATCCATACACGTTAAATTCATCTTTATTACATACATCTTGTATTAATAGTCTCGAGTCCATCACACGTACAAAACCTATATTTTTATTCTTGCACCAGGTTCCCTACGCCAGGTCCGAAGTGTTCCTGATTGAGCTGCTGGAGCAGGTGTGCGAGCATATGAAGGAGTACGGGGAGCAGACCGACCCCAACACGCAGCGACTCTCTTACGTGCGGGTCCTTTCCCGGGACGGTGCAAGCACCGACATTCCCCGCACTCGCTTCTCCGCCGACATCACCTCCAACTTAAAACTGGCTGTAAGTATCCCGCTCGCGAGTAGCTGCTTAAACCCTCTCAGGCGGATGTAAATGATGCCACGGCACTTTTTGGAAGAGGAGCGGGACAGTTCTCCCCGATGTCCGGGGACAATATTTATACTCCCTCAGTACTGTCCCTCCGACAGTGCGGCGCTACCGCAGTACCGCCCCTCCGACAGTGCACCTCCCCCTCAATACTGCCCCTCCGACAGTGCGGCGCTCCCTCAGTACTGCCCCTCCGACAGTGCGGCGCTCCCTCAGTACCGCCCCTCCCACAGTGCGGCGCTCCCTCGGTACCGCCCCTCAGTGCGGCGCTCCCTCAGTACCGCCCCTCCGACAGTGCGGCGCTCCCTCAGTACTGTCCCTCCGACAGTGCGGCGCTCCCGCAGTACCGCCCCTCCGACAGTGCGGCACTCCCTCAGTACTGTCCCTCCGACAGTGCGGCACTCCCTCAGTACTGCCCCTCCGACAGTGCGGCGCTCCCTCAGTACCGCCCCTCCCACAGTGCGGCGCTCCCTCGGTACCGCCCCCTCCGACAGTGCAACTCCCCCTCAGTACCGCCCCTCCGACAGTGCGGCGCTCCCGCAGTACCGCCCCTCCGACAGTGCACCTCCCCCTCAGTACTGTCCCTCCGACAGTGCGGCGCTCCCTCGGTACCGCCCCTCAGAGAGTGCGGCGCTCTCGCAGTACCGCCCCTCCGACAGTGCGGCGCTCCCTCAGTACCGCCCCTCCGACACTCCCTCAGTACTGCCCCTCCGACAGTGCGGGCTCCCTCAGTACTGCTTCTCCGACACTGCGGCGGTCCCTCAGTATTGCCCCTCCGACAGTGCGGCGCTCCCTCAGTACTGACCCTCCGACAGTGTGGCGCTCCCTCAATACTGACCCTCCGACAGTGTGGCGCTCCCTCAGTACTGCCCCTCCGACAGTGCGGCGCTCCCTCAGTACTGCCCCTCCGACAGTGCGGCGCTCCCTCAGTACTGCTCCTCCGACACTGCGGCGCTCCCTCAGTACTGCCCCTCCGACAGTGCGGCGCTCCCTCAGTACTGCCCCTCCGACAGTGCGGCGCTCCCTCAGTACTGCTCCTCCGACACTGCGGCGCTCCCTCAGTACTGCCCCTCCGACAGTGCAGCGCTCCCTCAGTACTGCCCCTCCGACAGTGCGGCGCTCCCTCAGTACTGCCCCTCCGACAGTGCGGCGCTCCCTCAGTACTGCTCCTCCGACACTGCGGCGCTCCCTCAGTACTGCCCCTCCGACAGTGCAGCGCTCCCTCAGTACTGACCCGGTCTGTGCTGAGTTAGAGGGCATGTGGTTCCCATGTGCAGCTGTATTTCCAGGCTTGCACTTCAGCTGGGAGGAGATCTCACTAGTTTTTTTAAACCCTCTTTCTCCCACAGTGCGAAAAGCTTGCCGAGGAGTACGAGGATGAATTCATCGAATTCTTCTCGCACGAGTCCAGCAATGTGAAAGATCGACTGTGCAGCAAGAGAACAGGTAGACCACAACTTCAGTTTCACACGGCCGTCTCTGGGGTGGGGTTCGGAGGGGCCCTAATCCCGGTGGAACTGTACCCCAACCTAGTCATCATTGGGGTGGGGTGCTGAGGGTCCCCAGTGTCTGTGGAACCCCCGTATTGAGTAGAATGGGCCTGTACTCTCTGGCGTTTAGAAAAATGAGAGGTGATCTCATTGAAATGTATAATATTCTTCGAGGAATTGACAGGGTAGATGCTGAGAGGCTGTTTCCCCCCTGGCTGGAGAGTCTAGAACCAGGGGTCACAGACTCAGGATAAGGGGTCGGCCATTTAGGACTGAGATGAGGAATTTCTTCACTCAGAGGGTGATGAATCTTTGGAATTCTCTGCCCCAGAGGGCTGTGGAGGCTCAGTCGTTGAGTGTATTCAAGGCCGAGATCGATAGGTCTCTGAACATATATCGTTGGCTATGGGGATTGGTCGGGAAAGTGGAGTTGAGGTCGAAGATCAGCCATGATCTTATTGAATGGCGGAACAGGGTCGAGAGGCTGAACAGCCTACCCTCGCTCCTAATTCTTGCGTACCCCAGCCTTGGCATCACCGGGGCGGGATACTGAGGGCGGCCAGTGTCTGCGGAACCTGGATATCACTGGAGGGCAGGAAGGGCCCAGGACCCCATGCCTGGCTGGGTGCTGAGCTAGGGGTAGCAATGAGGGGCGCGGGAGGACGGGCAGAGTTAGCCTCAGTCATATCCTGGGTTAGGGAAAGGAGTGGGGTAGAATTCCTGCCTGTGAGACACCATAAACAGGTGGCGATGCCTTCCCCAGTCAAATAGCCCACAATTACTCACTAGGCCCACACCTGTTGAGCAGAGGGCGGTGGGTGGGCGGGGGAAATGCAGATCACCACCCAACACCTACGGGGGGACGGGGGTGGTGGGGAAGAGTGTTAATTGACGCCTACGTCTTTGGGTGTTTCTTCCGCAGACTTGTGCGACCACGCGCTCCATACACACCACGACGAGCTGTGAAGACCCCGTTTCCCACATTTCGCTCCCGCCGCTAACCCCGGCGGGAAAGGCGCGAGCGGGCTGCCCTGCACTCTGGCGATGAACAAGACGACGGCGGCGGAAGAGGGGTTCGAATTCAGCCTGTCCGTTCTACATCCCGACCACGTTTCCTGAAGAATCGCGTGCGTGCGTGCGTCCGTCCGTGTTTGTTAGGGTCCTTCGCTGCTCGCTCCAGAAAAGCCACCGGGTCCCTCGCGGGCTTCAGTGCTGGGACAAAACAGGGCCAGGCCCGAGGGAGGATTGTCCACAATGAAAGTTATTCACTGATCTAAAGAGTCGACATCACTCAGGAAAAAGAGTTTAAAGAAATATTATATATTTTTAGCCCTCGTTTCCCAACCCCTCTCTCTGCAGTCTTGCTGGTTTCACTGTTCTGTCTCCTGTCACTGAATAAATTCACTTGAAATACCAGTAACTCTTGGTGTGTCCGTAACAAAGAAAGACTTGCGTTTCTCCAGCACCTTGGACCAGCTCGATGTCCTAAAGCACTTTACAGCTAATCAAGTACTTTTCTTTGAAGGGTGGTCACTGTTGTGATGTAGGAAACGCAGCAGCCAATTTGCACACAGCAAGCTCCCGCAAACAGCGATGTGATAATGAGCAGATAATCTGTTTTATTGATGTTGGTTGAGGGATAAACATTGGCCCCAGGAAACTGGGGAGAACTCCCCTCTCTTCTTCGAAATAGGGGCTGTGGGATCTTTTATGTCCACCCGAGAGAGCAGACGGGGCCTCGGTTTAACGTCTCATGCAAAAGACTGCACCTCCGACAGTGCGGCGCTCCCTCAGTACTGCTCCTCCGACAGTGCGGCGCTCCCTCAGTGCTGCCCCTCCGACAGTGCGGCGCTCCCTCAGTACCGCCCCTCCGACAATGCGGGGCTCCCTCAGTACCGCCCCTCCTACAGTGCGGCGCTCCCTCAGCGCCGCCCCTCCGACAGTGCGGCGCTCCCTCAGCGCCGCCCCTCCGACAGTGCGGCGCTCCCTCAGCGCCGCCCCTCCGACAGTGCGGCGCTCCCTCAGCGCCGCCCCTCCGACAGTGCGGCGCTCCCTCAGCGCTGCCCCTCCGACAGTGCGGCGCTCCCTCAGCGCTGCCCCTCCGACAGTGCGGCGCTCCCTCAGCGCTGCCCCTCCGACAGTGCGGCGCTCCCTCAGTACGTAGAAGCCAGGGGGTTAATTGCAATTCCTCTGTTTTTAATGTGACATTCTGTCCTTATAAAAATCCAGAGGGCACAGATTTAAGGTAATTGGCAAAAGAACCAGAGGCAACAGGAGGAAACAAATTGTTTTCTTTTTTTAACTGAGTTGTTGTGATCTGGAACGCGCTGCCTGAAAGGGCGGTGGGAGCAGATTCAATAGTAACTTTCAAAAGGGGAATTGGAAAATTACTTTAAGGGAAAATAATTACAGGGCTGTGGGAGGGAGTGGGACTAATTGGAGAGCTCGTTCAAAGTGCCGGCACAGGCTCGATGGGCCTCCTTCCGAGTTGGGTTGTTCTATGGTTACATTGCATAAAAATATTATCTGCAGTTGAAACAGCAAAAATTACAGCAATGTAGGAATCAGATTCAACTGAAGCACAGGAGGGGCTCTGCAGTACATGCCAAGGAGCTGGGAGACTCAAAACTGAGGCACGAGAGCGCCACCACAGGCCGGAGGGTGTAGTTACAGTGTGACACATTTACATACCGTTTCCAATATAAACAAGGAATTTATAAATGGTAAAAAAAAGTCAAAGATAGGACAAATGGAAGAAAGATTCTCATCCACAGAAAGGTTGTGTAGATGGAAGATTTTAATATACATTAGACATCAAGAACATTCAGATAAAATGTACAGTATGATTAAAAAATAACTACCTGAAAATACAAGAGTAGGACCGGCTGGACTCATCACCTGTAAACTTAGCTCCCTAATACAGCCGGTCAGGTCAGGCTGAACCAGTACTTGCTCAGGGCGCCACAGAACATTGTACTACTTGTTTACCCCGGCCCTCTTCTTACAGATGTAGACACCTTGCTGAAGTCAGTTTGCAAAGCAGGCCTCACTCAAGTGGCACTCCCTCTACACTGTCCCCATCAAACACTCCCAGGGCAGGTACAGCACAGGGTTAGATACAGAGCAAAGCTCCCTCTGCACTGTCCCCATCAAACACTCCCAGGGCAGGCACAGCACGGGGTTAGATACAGAGTAAAGCTCCCTCTACACTGTCCCCATCAAACGCTCCCAGGGCAGGTACAGCACAGGGTTAGATACAGAGTAAAGCTCCCTCTACACTGCCCCATCAAACACTCCCAGAGCAGGTACAGCACAGGGTTAGATACAGAGTAAAGCTCCCTCTACACTGCCCCATCAAACACTCCCAGAGCAGGTACAGCACGGGGTTAGATACAGAGTAAAGCTCCCTCTACACTGTCCCCATCAAACACTCCCAGGGCAGGTACAGCACGGGTTAGATACAGAGTAAAGCTCCCTCTACACTGTCCCATCAAACACTCCCAGGGCAGGTACAGCACTGGTTAGATACAGAGTAAAGCTCCCTCTACACTGTCCCATCAAACACTCCCAGGGCAGGGACAGCACGGGTTAGATACAGAGTAAAGCTCCCTCTACACTGTCCCAGCTGATGCTCCCAGAGTGGGTAAGGGGCCTTACCACAGCAAAGTGACTGGCCTGTACATAAAGCCATGTTAATGTGATATTGGACAATGAGAGAAAGTACAGCGATGATTAATTTGGGATTTTATAAAAATTAACTTGGGGGGGGGGGGGGGGGAGACCCTTCAGAGGGACAAACCCCAAATTAAACTGGGGGGAAGAGACCCTTCAGAGGGACAAACTGACTGGGCATCAGAAAGGACTTGGCACAGGTTCCGACAGACCCCATACCTCACCCAATTGCGAGAGGAGAGGACGGGCAGGCGTTATCTGTGCCCACCTTTGGGGTGGGGTGGGGATTCCTTCACCTCCACTTGCCTGTTGCTACCTGTCAGGAAATGAGACACACCTGGCCTGCTGATGCTGCGATTGAAGAGAACGGTTAACGTAGGATGGCTTGACGGGGTGTGGGGGGGGGGTGTGGGGGGGAGATGAGAGACAGAGGGGGAAGACTCCGCTAGCTCGTGGATTCCGCGTGCGTTCAGGCTTCACTCTCCCCAGCTGTTGCGTTCTGTACCTCCTCCTCCAGGATGGGAACGATCAGATTGTCCTTCGACATCAGGTTGTATTTGATTACAAACTTCGTGAAGCGATGGCACAGGAACGTTTCATTCTGTGGAGGGACAGTGCAGCATTAGCTGAACGACAAACAACAGACCGGCCTAACATTTTCCCCATCTCCTCCTGCTCTCCGGAAGAAACTGGCTTTTGGCTGGGGTGAAGCTCCAGGAGGTCCCATTCCCAGGGCATCACGTCCCTCAGAGGGTTCAGCAATGGCTAGATTTAAAAATTCTCACTGGTTTTTAAATCCCTCTACGGTCTCGCCCCTCCCTATCTCTGTAACCTCCTCCAGCCCCTACACCCATCCCTATCTCTGTAACCTCCTCCAGCCCCCCTACAACCCTCCCTATCTCTGTAACCTCCTCCAGCCCCTGCAACCCTCCCTACCTCTGTAACCTCCTCCAGCCCCTACAACCCTCCCTATCTCTGTAACCTCCTCCAGCCCCCTACAACCCCCTGGGATCTCTGCGCTCCTCCAATTCTGGCCTCTTGCGCATCCCCGATTTCCATCACTCCACCATTGGCGGCCGTGCCTTCAGCCGCCTGGGCCCCAAGTTCTGGAATTCCCTCCCTAAACCTCTCCGCCTCTCTCTCTCCCCTATAAGGATGCACCTTAAAACCTCCCTCTTTGACCAAGTCTGTCCGAGTATCTCCTGGTGTGGCTCAGTGTCTGATTTACGCTCCCGAGAAGCGCCTTGGGACGGTTTACTACGCTAAAGTCGCTGTACAAATAACAAGGTGCGGTTGCTGCAAGCGCAGAACTGGCAGCGGCTGCTAACCGACGGCACTTCCATGAGGGGTACAACTGGTGGAACAGGAGCAGCAAGCCCTGGCTGATCCAACACCCCCCCACCCCACCCAGCCTCACCCAGGGACACCAAGGTGAGTTAGAGGTCGCTGCGGCTGATGGCACCTCCTTAACTTAGCTGCCTGGTCATTCGAGTTAGCAGGAGAGTTGGGGTTAACCAGAACACAAGGACATAAGAAATAGGAGCAGGGGTCGGCCATTCGGCCCCTCGACCCTGCTCCGCCGTTCAAGAAGATCACGGCTGATCATCGACCTCAACTCCACCTTCCCGCCCAATCTCCATATCCCTCGATTCCCCCAAGAGTCCAAAAATCTATCGATCTCAGCCTTGAATATACTCAACGACTGAGCCTCCGCAGCCCTCTGGGGCAGAGAATTCCAAAGATTCACCGCCCTCTGAGTGAAGAAATTCCTCCTCATCTCAGTCCTAAATGGCCGACCCCTTATCCTGAGACTGTGACCCCTGGTTCTAGACTCCCCAGCCAGGGGGGAAAACAGCCTCGCAACATCTCACACCTTGAGTATTGTGTGCAGTTTTGGTCGCCTTATCTGGGGAAGGATGTTCTTGCCATGGAGGGAGTGCAGCGAAGATTCACTAGACTGATACCTGGGCTGGCAGGAATGACGTATGAGGAGAGATTGGGTCAATTGGGCTTATACTCACTGGAGTTTAAAAGAATGAGAGGGGATCTCATTGAAACTTATAAAATTCTAACAGGACTAGACAGACGAGATGCAGGAAGGATGTTCCCGATGGCCGGGGAGTCCAGAACCAGGGGTCACAGTCTAAGGATAAGGGGTAAGCCATTTAGGACTGAGATGAGGAGGAATTTCTTCACCCAGAGAGTGGTGAACCTGTGGAATTCTCTACCACAGAAGGCAGTTGAGGCCAATTCATTAAATATATTCAAGGAGTTATATATATTTCTTAAGGCTAAAGGGATATGGGGAAAAAGCAGGGACCAGGTACTGAATTTGGATGATCAGCCATGATCTCATTGAATGGCGGAGCAGGCTCGAGGGGCTGAATGGCCGACTCCTGCTCCTATCTTCTATGTTTACCCTGTCAAACCCCTCAGAATCTTATACATTTCAATGAGATGAGTCACCCCACCCACACCTACACACACAGAAACACACACACACAAACACAAACAGGGGGTTGGGGGATACACACCAGTGACTGACCGGCCCCAGGTCCTGTTACGAGGTGACGTAGCGCACAGTTCAGGACTGGATGACCCCAATACTTCACACACAGTCGTTTATTTATTTGCTGGCAAGCCAGAAACGAAGGCCCCGAAACCGAAGGGACGGGCCACGGATTCCCAAACTCACCTCATAGTCATCAAAGATCTGGCGATGGTGGAAGTACGCGTGCGAGAATATCCGGTAGATCCTGCGGCACACGGACCCCAGCTTGGCCACAGACGACTCTTTAATGCTCACCCTGCCGAGGACAAGGAGAGCACCGTAAAACAATACGCACGCACACACACCTCAGCTCACCTGAAGAGGGGGGGGGAAAAGGGGCGGAGCGGGGAGAAGGGGCGGAAGTGGCGGGGAGGAGAAGGGGGCAGAGCGGGGAGAGGGAGCGGGGCGGAGAGAAGGGGGCGGAGAGAAGGGGAGCGGGGGCGGAGGGGGGGGAAGTGGTGGGGAGGAGAAGGGGCGGAGCGGGGAGAAGGGGTGGAGGGGGGAGCGGAGGGGGGGGAAGTGGTGGGGAGGAGAAGGGGCGGAGGGGGGGGAGCGGGGGAAGTGGCGGGGAGGAGAAGGGGCGGGGGGGAGCGGGTGGAGGGGGGGGGCGGGGAGAAGGGGCGGAGGGTAGCAGGGAGAAGGGGAGGAGGGAGGGGGATGAGGGGAAGAGGGGAGTGGAGCACGCGTTCTAGCTCGGCTCAGTGGCAGCTCTCTCGTGGGTTCCAGCCCCACTGCAGGACTTGAACACATAACCTAAGCTGAGACTTCAGTGCAGTGCTGAGGGGCTGCTGCACTGTCAGAGGTGCCGTCTTTTGGATGAGACCTTAAACCAAGCTCCCGTCACACACCCCTCGCCCCTCACCCTACCTGCTGGGGAAATACTTGTTGCTGTTCAGCAGGCAAGCAGCACCATCGAGCGTGTGTCTGGTGTAGTCAATGGCAGGACACTGGAAAAAAAGAGTCAGAGACAGCAATCAGGCAAACTCAGGACAACTTCACAACCACCGTGCACACAGCAAGATCCCACATATAGCAAGAAGATGGACAGCCGGTTAATCTGGGTTTTTTTTAAATTGAAAGTGATGTTGGCTGAATGTTGACCCAAGACAGAGAGATCTCCCCCCCCCCCCCCCCCCCGCTCTTCTTCCAAATCCTTAACATCCACCTCAAACAGGCAGACTGGATTGGTTCACCGCACTGGTTCCTGGGATGAGAGGGCTGTCCTATGAGGAGAGATTGAGTAGAATGGGCTGATACTCTCTGGAGTTTAGAAGAATGAGAGGTGATCTCATTGAAACATACAAGATTCTGAGGGGGGATTGACAGGGTCGATGCTGAGAGGCTGTTTCCCCCCTGGCTGGAGAGTCCAGAACCAGGGGTCACAGTCTCAGGATAAGGGGTCGGCCATTTAGGACTGAGATGAGGAGGAATTTCTTCACTCCGAGGGCGGTGAATCTTTGGAATTCTCTGCCCCAGAGGGCTGCGGAGGCTCAGTCGTTGAGTATATTCAAGGCTGAGATCGAGAGATTTTTGGACTCTCGGGGAATCGAGGGATATGGAGATCAGGTGGGAAAGTGGAGTGGAGGTCGATGATCTTATTGAATGGCGGAGCAGGCTGGAGGGGCCGAATGGCCGACTCCTGCTCCTAATGTTCCTCTGGTTGGGGGTGGGGCAGGGGGAGGAGTGGGTGAAGGAGAGGCGGAACTCTACAAAGTAGAACAGGACACGCGATAACCCCTCTGTGTCAAAGCGGGCTTGCTCACCTCTTTCGGGGTTTTGTGTGCTGCGCACAGGAAGATCCACTGCTCGGTCGCGGTCATCTGGGTGCACGTGTCCGAGTGGCACTCGCTCTGCGGATAACCAGAGATAAGTCACGTCATCGGGAAACACTCGGTGGTCGGGATATCTCAGGGCTGCACTTTATATTGCTGCCCCAATTACTTCCAGTTAAATTATTATTTTAAAATCACACTCGCTCTCTAAACCATAACAGACTCATTAGGAAACTACTGGCCCAGCCCGCATGCAACACACAGATCCTCGGGCAGATCATGAAGCCCTCAGCGAGACTTCTGCCAGAGGCCAGGGCTGAGGAGAGACAGACAGAGACACACACACAGACAGAGACACACACACACAGACAGACAGAGATACACAGACTGTCCTCCTTTATTGAAGAGTTCAGCTTCTCTGCACTTTCCCCATTGACCGCGTTTGTTACGAGGAGGTTTACACACCTGCAGTTTCACAGCCAGGTCGTTTAGTTCCAGACAGAACTGCCTGAAATAAAAGTCAAACAAGTTAACACTTTGAAAACAACAAAGGCGAGACGAGGCAGAGCGCGAACTACTGATCAACATTAAAAGGAGCTCTCCACCATGGCTCACGCGAGTCCGACAGGCCCAGGAGGGGACCCAGCTCGGATTCCCGGTCTGTGCGGAGATAAGCAACGCACGACCAGGCTCGGCACACCTTGTTGGAGAGGGATAAAACCCCAGCTGCTCCCAACCCTTCTTCAGCAGCCCCTGTGTGGATGGTGGACGAGGAGAGGTTTGGGCTTGATCATCTCATCCCACCCCACCCCCAGATACCAACACTCGCTGTCACACGCCAACAGCAGCCACTTGGGGCGGCTCCAGGGACCATCCTGCATCGGTGGGACCGTCCCCCAATAACAGCCGGGGGCAAGGGGAGAGAGTGGGAAGAGAAAACCATTTATACAGCGATTAAATAAAGCAGACACTGCAGGTTATGCAGTGGTAGAGGGTCGGGTTGGCAACGTGTAATGGCACAGGAGGGTGGTATTAATGGGGCACGTCTGCAATCACTTTACCCTCATTCATGGCATTTGTAATCTCCAGACTTGACTATCCCAACACTCTTCTGGCCGGCCTCGCACTAACCGCCCTCCGCAAACTTCAGCTCATCCAAAACTCTGCTGCTCCGTGTCCTAACTCACACCCAGTCCCGTTCACCTATCACCCCCTGTGCTCACTGCCCCGTGTCCTAACTCACACCCAGTCCCGTTCACCCATCACCCCCTGTGCTCACTGCCCCGTGTCCTAACTCACACCCAGTCCCGTTCACCCATCACCCACTGTGCTCACTGCCCCGTGTCCTAACTCACACCAAGTCCCGTTCACCCATCACCCCCTGTGCTCACTGCCCCGTGTCCTAACTCACACCCAGTCCCATTCACCCATCACCCCCTGTGCTCACTGCCCCGTGTCCTAACTCACACCAAGTCCCGTTCACCCATCACCCCCTGTGCTCACTGCCCCGTGTCCTAACTCACACCCAGTCCCATTCACCCATCACCCCCTGTGCTCACTGCCCCGTGTCCTAACTCGCACCGAGTCCCGTTCACCCATCACCCTGTGCTCACTGCCCCGTGTCCTAACTCACACCCAGTCCCGTTCACCCATCACCCACTGTGCTCACTGCCCCGTGTCCTAACTCACACCAAGTCCCGTTCACCCATCACCCCCTGTGCTCACTGCCCCGTGTCCTAACTCACACCCAGTCCCATTCACCCATCACCCCCTGTGCTCACTGCCCCGTGTCCTAACTCACACCCAGTCCCGTTCACCCATCACCCCCTGTGCTCACTGCCCCGTGTCCTAACTCACACCCAGTCCTGTTCACCCATCACCCCCTGTGCTCACTGCCCCGTGTCCTAACTCGCACCCAGTCCCGTTCACTCATCACCCCGTGCTCACTGCCCCGTGTCCTAACTCACACCCAGTCCCGTTCACCCATCACCCCGTGCTCACTGCCCCGTGTCCTAACTCGCACCCAGTCCCGTTCACCCATCACCCCCTGTGCTCACTGCCCCGTGTCCTAACTCACACCCAGTCCCGTTCACCCATCACCCCGTGCTCACTGCCCCGTGTTCTAACTCACACCCAGTCCCTTTCACCCATCACCCCGTGCTCACTGCCCCGTGTCCTAACTCACACCCAGTCCCGTTCACCCATCACCCCCTGTGCTCACTGCCCCGTGTCCTAACTCGCACCCAGTCCCGTTCACCCATCACCCCCCAACCTGTGCTCGCTGACCTACACTGGCTCCCGGTTAAACAACGCCTCGATTTTAAAATTCTCGTCCTTGTTTTTAAATCACTCCACGGCCTCCTCGCCCCCCACTCCCTGTCTCTGTAACCTCCTCCAGCCCCTACAGCCCTCCCTATCTCTGTAACCTCCTCCAGCCCCTACACCCCTCCCTTTCTCTGTAACCTCCTCCAGCCCCCTACAACCCTCCCTATCTCTGTAACCTCCTCCAGCCCCTACAACCCTCCCTATCTCTGTAACCTCCTCCATCCCCTACAACCCTCCCTATCTCTGTAACCTCCTCCAGCCCCTACAACCCTCCCTATCTCTGTAACCTCCTCCAGCCCCCTACAACCCTCCCTATCTCTGTAACCTCCTCCAGCCCCTACAACCCTCCCTATCTCTGTAACCTCCTCCAGCCCCCTACAACCCTCCCTATCTCTGTAACCTCCTCCAGCCCCTACAACCCTCCCTATCTCTGTAACCTCCTCCAGCCCCCTACAACCCTCCCTATCTCTATAACCTCCTCCAGCCCCTACAACCCTCCCTATCTCTGTAACCTCCTCCAGCCCCTACAACCCTCCCTATCTCTGTAACCTCCTCCAGCCCCTACAACCCTCCAAGATCTCTGCGCTCCTCCAATTCTGGCCTCTGGAGCATCCCCCGATTTCAATCGCTCCACCATTGGCGGCCGTGCCTTCAGCTGATCTGGGCTCCAAGCTCTGGAATTCCCTCCCTAAACCTCGCCGCCTCTCTCGCCTCCTTTAAGACGCTCCTTAAAACCTCCCTCTTTGACCAAGCTTTTGGTCACCTGTCCTAATATCGCCTTATGGAGTCAAGTTTTGTTTGATAATCGCTCCGGTGAAGCGCCTTGGGACATTTTACTACGCAAAAGGCGCTGTATAAAAGTAAATGTTGTTGCGCCCAAACACATAAGCAACACACTGGCACCACAATCACAGGGACTGGCTGATCCGGTGGGTGAGCACAGTGGATTTTCACCCAGTACCCGGGTCCTAATCCAGGCTGATCTCTGGCACTCACCCTGCAGGCTCTGCCCCCTTGTGCTAATCCGGAGCCGTTAACTAAATCACCCTGCACAGTGCCGGTGGAGTAACGTGCGTCTTACCGGAGGTGCTCGTACTTCCAGACCCCTTCATCCTGCCCCTCCGGCGGCTCCAGGATTTTCTCAATGTCCGAAGCATCGTCCCTTATGCTTTGCTGGATGTACTGGGGGAGGGGGAAAAATTCAGACATGAGATTGGGGGGGTCCTTTAAAGCTGTGCGGAGTCACAAAAATAAACCAGGCAATTGCGTTCAAAGAAAAATATTGCCATTCTCCTTTCCCCGTCAATGAAATATAGAAACATAGAAGACAGGAGTAGGCCATTCGGCCCCTCAAGCCTGCTCCGCCATTCAACGAGATCATGGCTGATCATCCAAACTCAGTACCCTGTCCCTGCCTTCTCCCCATATCCCTTGATCCCTTTAGCCTTAAGAAATATATCCAACTCCTTCTTGAATATATTTAATGAACTGGCCTCAACTGCCTTCTGCGGTAGAGAATTCCACAGGTTCACCACTCTCTGGGTGAAGAAATTCCTCCTCATCTCTGTCCTAAATGGCTTACCCCTTATCCTTAGACTGTGACCCCTGGTTCTGGACTCCCCCGCCATCGGGAACATCCTTCCTGCGTCTAGTCCTGTTAGAATTTTATAAGTTTCAATCAGATCCCCTCTCATTCTTCTAAACTCCAGCGAGTACAAGCCTAATCGACCCAATCTCTCCTCATACGTCATTCCTGCCATCCCAGGTATCAGCCTGGTGAATCTTCGCTGCACTCCCTCCATGGCAAGAACATCCTTCCTCAGATAAGGTGACCAAAACTGCACAGGCTGCATTCAGTGCTGGCGAAATCGAAGGTTCCTTTAAGTGAGGAATGGAGTGGTGATCAAATACCTCAGCACACACCGGGTTCAAATCCTTCCTTGTCAGTCAGTCAGTGTGGCTCAGTCCTACACGGGACAATGCATTTACCCACATCCATTGGGCAACAAGAATTATTACACAGATCTTGCAGCACACAAAAGGGCCATTCGGCCCAACTGGTCCGTGCCGGTGTTTATGCTCCACACCAGCCTCCTCCCACCCCTACTCCATCTCACCCTATCACCATATCCTTCTAATCCTTTCTCCCTCGTGTGTTTATCCAGCTTCCCCCTTAAATGCATCTGTGCCATTCGCCTCCACCACTCCCTGTGGTAGCGAGTTCCACATTCTCACCACTCTCTGAGGTAAAAGAAAAAGAAAGTCTTGCATTTCTATAGCGCCTTTCACGACCACCGGACGTCGCAAAGCGCTTTGCAGCCAATGAAGTACTTTTGAAGTGGAGTCATTGTTGTAATGTAGGAAACGCGGCAGCCAATTTGCACACAGCAAGCTCTCACACACGGCAATGTGATAATGACCAAATCATCTGTTTTTTGTTATGTTGGTTGAGGGGTAAATATTGGCCAGGACACCGGGGAGAACTCCCCTGCTCTTCTTCAAAATAGTGCCATGAGATCTTTCACATCCTCCCGAGAGGGCAGACGGGGCCTCGGTTCAACGTCTCATCCGAAAGACAGCCCCTCCGACAGTGCAGCACTGGGTGAAGAGTTTCTCCTGAATTCCCCATTGGATTTATTAGTGACTGTCTTATATTGATGGCCCCTAGTTCTGGTCTCCCCCACAAGTGGAAACATCTTCTCTACGTCTACCCTATCGAAACCCCTTCGTAATTATAAAGGCATCTATCAGGACACCCCGCAGCCTTCTCTTTTCTAGAGAAAAGAGCCCCAACCTGTTCAGTCTCTCCTGATAGTTATAAACCTCTCAGTTCTGGTATAATCCATGTAAAACTTTTTTTGCACCTTCTCCAGTGCCTCTATATCCTTTCTGTAATTATGGAGACCAGAAAAGTGCACAGTGCTCCAAATGTGTGATATGGAGACCAGAACTGTGCGCAGTGCTCCAAGTGTGTGATATGGAGACCAGAACTGTGCTCCAAGTGTGTGATATGGAGACCAGAACTGTGCGCAGTGCTCCAAGTGTGTGATATGGAGACCAGAACTGTGCGCAGTGCTCCAAGTGTGTGATATGGAGACCAGAACTGTGCACAGTGCTCCAAGTGTGTGATATGGAGACCAGAACTGTGCGCAGTGCTCCAAGTGTGTGATATGGAGACCAGAACTGTGCGCAGTGCTCCAAGTGTGTGATATGGAGACCAGAACTGTGCACAGTGCTCCAAGTGTGTGATATGGAGACCAGAACGGTGCACAGTGCTCCAAGTGTGTGATATGGAGACCAGAACGGTGCACAGTGCTCCAAATGTGTGATAGGGAGACCAGAACTGTGCGCAGTGCTCCAAGTGTGTGATAGGGAGACCAGAACTGTGCACAGTGCCCCAAGTGTGTGATATGGAGACCAGAACTGTGCTCCAAGTGTGTGATATGGAGACCAGAACTGTGCGCAGTGCTCCAAGTGTGTGATATGGAGACCAGAACTGTGCGCAGTGCTCCAAGTGTGTGATATGGAGACCAGAACTGTGCGTAGTGCTCCAAGTGTGTGATATGGAGACCAGAACTGTGCGCAGTGCTCCAAGTGTGTGATAGGGTGGACCAGAACTGTGCGCAGTGCTCCAAGTGTGTGATATGGAGACCAGAACGGTGCACAGTGCTCCAAATGTGTGATAGGGAGACCAGAACTGTGCACAGTGCTCCAAGTGTGTGATAGGGAGACCAGAACTGTGCGTAGTGCTCCAAGTGTGTGATATGGAGACCAGAACTGTGCGCAGTGCTCCAGGTGTGTGATAGGGAGACCAGAACTATGCACAGTGCTCCAAGTGTGTGATATGGAGACCAGAACTGTGCTCCAAGTGTGTGATATGGAGACCAGAACTGTGCGCAGTGCTCCAAGTGTGTGATATGGAGACCAGAACTGTGCGCAGTGCTCCAAGTGTGTGATATGGAGACCAGAA
This sequence comes from Somniosus microcephalus, assembly GCF_052327205.1. Classification (NCBI taxonomy): domain Eukaryota; kingdom Metazoa; phylum Chordata; class Chondrichthyes; order Squaliformes; family Somniosidae; genus Somniosus; species Somniosus microcephalus. Next base: position 34,061,905 of record NC_141019.1, on the reverse strand, counting down.
CTGTGCGTAGTGCTCCAAGTGTGTGATATGGAGACCAGAACTGTGCGCAGTGCTCCAAGTGTGTGATAGGGTGGACCAGAACTGTGCGCAGTGCTCCAAATGTGTGATAGGGAGACCAGAACTGTGCGCAGTGCTCCAAGTGTGTGATAGGGAGACCAGAACTGTGCACAGTGCCCCAAGTGTGTGATAGGGAGACCAGAACTGTGCGTAGTGCTCCAAGTGTGTGATATGGAGACCAGAACTGTGCGCAGTGCTCCAGGTGTGTGATAGGGAGACCAGAACTATGCACAGTGCTCCAAGTGTGTGATATGGAGACCAGAACTGTGCTCCAAGTGTGTGATATGGAGACCAGGACTGTGCGCAGTGCTCCAAGTGTGTGATATGGAGACCAGAACTGTGCGCAGTGCTCCAAGTGTGTGATATGGAGACCAGAACTGTGCGCAGTGCTCCAAGTGTGTGATAGGGTGGACCAGAACTGTGCGCAGTGCTCCAAGTGTGTGATATGGAGACCAGAACGGTGCACAGTGCTCCAAATGTGTGATAGGGAGACCAGAACTGTGCGCAGTGCTCCAAGTGTGTGATATGGAGACCAGAACTGTGCGCAGTGCTCCAAGTGTGTGATAGGGTGGACCAGAACTGTGCGCAGTGCTCCAAGTGTGTGATATGGAAACCAGAACTGTGCACAGTGCTCCAAGTGTGTGATAGGGAGACCAGAACTGTGCGCAGTGCTCCAAGTGTGTGATATGGAGACCAGAACTGTGCGCAGTGCTCCAAGTGTGTGATATGGAGACCAGAACTGTGCGCAGTGCTCCAGGTGTGTGATAGGGAGACCAGAACTGTGCGTAGTGCTCCAAGTGTGTGATATGGAGACCAGAACTGTGCGTAGTGCTCCAAGTGTGTGATATGGAGACCAGAACTGTGCGCAGTGCTCCAGGTGTGTGATAGGGAGACCAGAACTATGCACAGTGGTCCAAGTGTGTGATATGGAGACCAGAACTGTGTGCAGTGCTCCAAGTGTGTGATATGGAGACCAGAACTGTGCGCAGTGCTCCAGGTGTGTGATAGGGAGACCAGAACTGTGCGTAGTGCTCCAAGTGTGTGATATGGAGACCAGAACTGTGCGTAGTGCTCCAAGTGTGTGATATGGAGACCAGAACTGTGCGCAGTGCTCCAGGTGTGTGATAGGGAGACCAGAACTATGCACAGTGGTCCAAGTGTGTGATATGGAGACCAGAACTGTGCTCCAAGTGTGTGATAGGGAGACCAGAACTGTGTGCAGTGCTCCAAGTGTGTGATAGTGAGACCAGAACTGTGCGCAGTGCTCCAAGTGTGATAGGGAGACCAGAACTGTGCGCAGTGCTCCAAGTGTGTGATATGGAGACCAGAACTGTGCGCAGTGCTCCAAGTGTGTGATATGGAGACCAGAACTGTGCACAGTGCTCCAAGTGTGTGATATGGAGACCAGAACTGTGCACAGTGCTCCAAGTGTGTGATAGGGAGACCAGAACTGTGCGCAGTGCTCCAAGTGTGTGATATGGAGACCAGAACTGTGCACAGTGCTCCAAGTGTGTGATAGGGAGACCAGAACTGTGCGCAGTGCTCCAAGTGTGTGATATGGAGACCAGAACTGTACACAGTGCTCCAAGTGTGTGATATGGAGACCAGAACTGTACAGTGCTCCAAGTGTGTGATATGGAGACCAGAACTGTGCACAGTGCTCCAAGTGTGTGATAGGGGGACCAGAACTGTGCACAGTGCTCCAAGTGTGTGATAGGGAGACCAGAACTGTGCGCAGTGCTCTAAGTGTGTGATATGGAGACCAGAACTGTGCACAGTGCTCCAAGTGTGTGATAGTGAGACCAGAACTGTGCACAGTGCTCCAAGTGTGTGATATGGAGACCAGAACTGTGCACAGTGCTCCAAGTGTGTGATATGGAGACCAGAACTGTGCGCAGTGCTCCAAGTGTGTGATATGGAGACCAGAACTGTGCACAGTGCTCCAAGTGTGTGATAGGGAGACCAGAACTGTGCGCAGTGCTCCAAGTGTGTGATAGGGAGACCAGAACTGTGCGCAGTGCTCCAAGTGTGTGATAGGGAGACCAGAACTGTGCACAGTGCTCCAAGTGTGTGATAGGGGGACCAGAACTGTGCGCAGTGCTCCAAGTGTGTGATAGGGAGACCAGAACTGTGCACAGTGCTCCAAGTAAATTAGCAAAAAATATAAAAACAGATAGTAAGAGTTTTTATAGTTATATAAAAAGAAAAAGGGTGGCTAAAGTAAATGTTGGTCCCTTAGAGGATGAGACCGGGAAATTAATGGTGGGAAATATGGAGATGGCAAAAACACTGAATGAATATTTTGTATCAGTCTTTACAGTCGAAGACACTAAGAATATCCCAACACTGGACAAACAGGGGGCTAAAGGGGGAGGGGGGGGCGGGGGAGGAGCTAAACACGATCAAAATCACTAAGGAAGTGGTACTCAGTAAAATAATGGGACTCAAGGCGGATAAATCACCTGGACCTGATGGCTTACATCCTAGGGTCTTGAGAGAAGTGACGGTAGGGATTGTGGATGCATTGGTAATAATTTTCCAAAACTCCCTGGACTCGGCAAAGGTCCCGGCAGACTGGAAAACTGCTAATGTAACACCCTTATTTAAAAAGGGCAGTAGACAGAAGGCTGGAAACTATAGGCCGGTTAGCCTAACATCTGTGGTAGGTAAAATTTTGGAGTCCATTATTAAGGAGACAGTAACAGGACATTTGGATAATTATAATTTAATAGGACAAAGTCAGCATGGTTTTATGAAGGGGAAGTCATGTTTGACAAATTTGCTGGAGTTCTTTGAGGAAGTAACATATAGGGTGGATAAAGGGGAACCAGTGGACGTAGTGTATTTAGACTTCCAAAAGGCATTTGACAAGATGCCACACAAAAGATTATTGCTTAAGATAAAAATCACGGGATTGGGGGTAATATTCTGGCATGGATAGAGGATTGGCTATCTAACAGAAGGCAGAGAGTTGGGATAAATGGTTCATTCTCAGACTGGCAATCAGTAACTAGTGGTGTTCCGCAGGGGTCAGTGCTGGGTCCCCAACTCTTTACAATCTATATTAACGATTTGGAGGAGGGGACCGAGTGTAACATATCAAAGTTTGCAGATGATACTAAGATGGGGGGGAAAGTAGTGAGTGAGGAGGACATAAAAAACCTGCAAGGGGACATAGACAGGCTAAGTAAGTGGGCAGAGATTTGGCAGATGGAATACAATACTGGAAAGTGTGAGGTTATGTACTTTGGCAGGAAAAATCGTAGAGCAAGTTATTATCTTAATGGCAAGAAACTGGAAAGTACTGAAGTACAAAGGGATCTGGGGGTCCTGGTGCACGAAACTCAAAAGGTTGGTATGCAGGTGCAGCAAGTGATTAAGAAGGTCAATGGAATGTTGGCTTTCATTGCTAGGGGGATAGAATATAAAAATAGGGAGGTATTGCTTCAGTTGTACAAGGTATTGGTGAGACCGCACCTGGAATACTGCGTACAGTTTTGGTGTCCATGCTTAAGAAAGGACATACTTGCTCTCGAGTCAGTACAAAGAAGGTTCACTCGGTTAATCCCGGGGATGAGGGGATGGACATATGAGGAGAGGTAGATTGGGACTCTACTCATTGGAGTTCAGAAGAATGAGAGGCGATCTTATTGAAACATGTAAGATTGTGAAGGGGTTGGATCGGGTGGATGCGGGGAAGATGTTCCCGATGATGGGTGAAACTAGAACTAGGGGGCATAGTCTTAGAATAAGGGGCTGCTCTTTCAAAACTGAGATGAGGAGGAACTACTTCACTCAGAGGGTGGTAGGTCCATGGAATATGCTGCCCCAAAAAGCTGTAGAAGCTACATCATTACATAAATTTAAAACAGAAATAGACAGTTTCCTAGAAGTAAAGGGAATTAAGGGTTACGGGGAGCGGGCAGGAATTTGGACATGAGTCTAGGTTCGGATCGGTCATGGCCCTGTGGGTAGCGGAGCGGGCCCAGGGGCCGTGTAGCCTGATCCTGCTCCTATTTCGTGTGTCTAATTCTGTTAGATTCAGGAGATGGTTCTGTGATAGTGGATTGGCGGTTAGGATCAGATCAGCCATGATCTTACTGAATGGCGGAGCAGGCTCGAGGGGCCGATTGGCCTACTCCTGCTCCTATTTCTTATGTTCTTATGTTCTAAGTGTGTGATAGGGTGGACCAGAACTGTGCACAGTGCTCCAACCAGAACTGTGCGCAGTGCTCCAAGTGTGTGATAGGGAGACCAGAACTGTGCACAGTGCTCCAAGTGTGTGATATGGAGACCAGAGCTTTGCACAGTGCTCCAAGTGTGTGATAGGGAGACCAGAACTGTGCACAGTGCTCCAAGTGTGCGATATGGAGACCAGAACTGTACACAGTGCTCCAAGTGTGTGGTATGGAGACCAGAACTGTACACAGTGCTCCAAGTGTGTGATATGGAGACCAGAACTGTGCAGTGCTCCAAATGTGTGATATGGAGACCAAAACTGTGCGCAGTGCTCCAAGTGTGCAATATGGAGACCAGAACTGTGTGCAGTGCTCCAAGTGTGTGATATGGAGACCAGAACTGTGCACAGTGCTCCAAATGTGATCAAACCAATTATTGGAATGGCAAAAGGCTGTCTCTTTGTCCATCAATCCCTTCTCGCTGCAAATGCAGCAGTAATTTATTTGCTCTCCAGCTTTCGATCCTCCTCTCCAGAAGGTGTCTGCTCTGTTCACTGGGTATCTTTCCCAATGGGTTATAATTCACACATGGCCCCCTGACAGACAGTGCCAGCAGAGACTGTGGAGGTCACCGACTCACCAATCAAGCCCGACCCCTGCCCTCACCTGGTGTCCACACACAGGCCCATTCCCCACACACCAAACAGTGCATTCAACCGTCCAACCATCAGGGAGCTTACTGCATCTGCACGTCTGCGGGCTGATCATGGATATTTGGGTCCTCACCTGCTGTACTGCCAGCGTACTGTCCATCTCGTCCAGGGACTCATCCGGCCAGTTGTAAAAATCCTACAGGACGGGAAAAATAAGACAAGAGCTCACACAAGCGGCAGCACTGGAGTAATTATTCATAAGAACATAACACGTAGGGGCAGGAGTCGGCCATTCGGCCCCTCGAGCCTGTTCCGCCATTCAATGAGATCATGGCTGATCTGATCTTGGCCTCGGCCTCAGCTCCATTTCCCTGCCCTCTCCCCATAACCTTCGACTCCCTTATTGTTCAAAAATCTGTCTATCTCCACCTTAAATATATTCAATGACCCAGCCTCCACAGCTCTCTGGGGAAGAGAATTCCACAGATTCACAACCCTCAGAGAAGAAATTCCTCCTCATTTTCATTTTAAATGGGTGCCCCTTATTCTGAAACTATGCCCCCGAGTTCTAGATTCCACCATGAGGGGGAAACATCCTCTCTGCATCTACCCTGTCGAGCCCCTTCAGAATCTTATGTTTCAATAAGATCCCCTCTCATTCTTCTAAACTCCAATGAGTATCGGCCCAACCTGCTCAACCTTTCGTCATACGTCAACCCCTTCATCCCAGGAATCAACCTCGTGAACCTTCTCTGAACTGCCTCCAGTGCAAGTATATCCCTCCTTAACTAAGGAGACCAAAACTGTACGCAGTACTCCAGGTGTGGTCTCACCAACGCCCTGTACAGTTGTAACAAGACTTCCCTACTTTTATACTCCATCCCCCTTGCAATAAAGGCCAACATTCCATTAGCCTTCCTAATTACTTGCTGTACCTGCATGCTAACTTTTTGTGATTCATGTACTAGGACCCCCAGATCCCTCTGTACCTCAGCATTTTGTAATCTCTCCCCATTTAAATAACAGTTTGCTTTTTTATTTTTCCTACCAAGGTGGATAACCTCGCATTTTCCCACGTTATACTCCATCTGCCAGATATTTGCCCACTCACTTAGCCTATCTATATCCCTTTGGAGATTCTGTGCGTCCTCCACACAATTTGCTTTCCTACCTATCTTTGTATCGTCAGCAAATCTGGCTACATTACACTCGGTCCCTTCATCCAAGTCATTAATATAGATTGTAAATAGTTGCGGCCCCAGCACCGATCCCAGCGGCTCCCCGCTAGTTACAGTTTGCCAACCTGAAAATGACCCATTTATCCCGAGACTCTGTTTTCGGTTAGTTAGCCAATCCTCTATCCAATCTAATATATTACCCCACACCCCCCCGTACAGTAGCCCAGCACACTCTGCACACAGTAACCGTCACCGCACGGTGTCACTGTCTCCTGTCTCACGACGACCAACTTCCAGCCCAAGTCAAAAGACTACCTCCAATTCCGTGTGCTCTGATTTTTGCAATAATCTTGTGAGGAGCCTGATTGGACGCCCTCTGGATGTAACTGATAGAGGTGTTTAAAGTCACGAAGGGTTTAGATGGAGTCAACGAAGAGAAACTGTTTCCACTGGCTGAGGGGGTCGGTGACCAGAGGGCACAGATTCGAGGTGATAGGCAAAGAAACCAGAGGCGACGTAAGGAGACAGATTTTTTACACAGCGAGTGTTTGGGATTTGGACTGCACTGTTGACGGGGTGGTGGAGGCAGACTCAATGGTGGGCTTTGGGGGAGCGGGGGGGAAATTGGATGCGTACTTTGGGGGGGGGGGGGGGGGGGGAAGAGGGGAAAAGAGAGAATTGCGGGGATGTGCCGGGGAGGGGAACTGCTCGATGGGCCAAATGGCCTCATTCTGTGACATACTAGTCTGTGGGCTCCATCAGCTCGTGCCAGAGTTCTTGATCTGTCCGGGGGGGGGGGGGCGCGCAGGTGGAGTCAGTGGGGGGGGGGGGGGGCGGGTATCAGGGGGGGTGCGATCGGGGGGAGGGGGGGGGAGCGATCGAGGGGAGAGATCGAGGGGAGGGGGGGAGCGATCGAGGGGAGGGGGGGAGCGATCGAGGGGAGGCGGTCAAGGCCTTGGAGAGGATGTGGAGCAGATTGATCAGAATGGTACCAGGGGATGAGGGACTTCAGTTGTGTGGAGAGACTGGAGAAGCTGGGGTTGTTCTCCTTAGAGCAGAGAAGGTTAAGGGGGAGATTGACCAGAATGGTACCAGGGGATGAGGGACTTCAGTGACGTGGAGAGACTGGAGAAGCTGGGGTTGTTCTCCTTAGAGCAGAGAAGGTTAAGGGGGAGATTGACCAGAATGGTACCAGGGGATGAGGGACTTCAGTTACACGGAGAGACTGGAGAAGCTGGGGTTGTTCTCCTTAAAGCAAAGAAGGTTAAGGGGGAGATTGACCAGAATGGTACCAGGGGATGAGGGACTTCAGTGACGTGGAGAGACTGGAGAAGCTGGGGTTGTTCTCCTTAGAGCAGAGAAGGTTAAGGGGGAGATTGACCAGAATGGTACCAGGGGATGAGGGATTTCAGTGACGTGGAGAGACTGGAGAAGCTGGGGTTGTTCTCCTTAGAGCAGAGAAAGTTAAGGGGGAGATTGACCAGAATGGTACCAGGGGATGAGGGACTTCAGTTACGTGGGGGGACTGGAGAAGCTGGAGTTGTTCTCCTTAAAGCAAAGAAGGTTAAGGGGGAGATTGACCAGAATGGTACCAGGGGATGAGGGACTTCAGTGACAGGGAGAGACTGGAGAAGCTGGGGTTGTTCCTCTGAGAGCAGGGAAGGTGAAGGGGGAGATTTAATAGAGCGTTCAAAATTACAAGGGGTTGTGATAAGAGTAGAGAGGGAAAATTCTCTGCCCCAGAGGGCTGTGAATGCTGAGTCTTTGAGTATATTCAAGGCTGAGATCGATAGATTTTTGGACTCTAGGGGAATCAAGAGATATGGGGATTGTAATGATATGCAGTAACATGTTATTCTAGAATGGTACACTAGGTGTAGCTGTATGTTTTAGTAGTGGGCTACATCTATATGGGTTGTCTTGTTTAACACGAGGCACTGGTCGAGAGAGTCAACATGGCGGAGTAAATGACTAGCACAAGCTAGCTGTTCATAATAAAAACGTCTATTTATTTATGAACATAAAACAGGGATGAAAGTGGAATTGATGTCGATGATCAGCCGCGATCTTATTGAATGGCGGATACAAAGATGGGAGGGAAAGCAGTGAGTGAGGAGGACATAAAAAACCTGCAAGGGGACATAGACAGGCTAAGTGAGTGGGCAGAGATTTGGCAGATGCAACATAATGTTGGAAAGTGTGAGGTTATGCACTTTGGCAGAAAAAAATCAAAGAGCAAGTTATTATCTAAATGGAGAGAAACTGCAAAGTGCTACAGTACAAAGGGATCTGGGGGTCCTGGTACATGAAACACAGAAGGTTAGTATGCAGGTGCAGCAGGTGATCAGGAAGGCCAGTGGAATCTTGGCTTTTATTGCAAGGGGGATGGAGTATAAAAGCAGGGAAGTCTTGCTGCAGTTATACAGGGTATTGGTGAGGCCACACCTGGAATACTGCGTACAGTTTTGGTTTCCATATTTAAGAAAAGATATACTTGCTCTCGAGGCGGTTCAGAGAAGGTTCACTCGGTTGATTCCAGAGATGAGGGGGTTGACGTATGAGGAAAGGTTGAGTAGGTTGGGCCTCTACTCATTGGAATTCAGAAGAATGAGAGGCGATCTTATCGAAACATACAAGATTGTGAGGGGGCTTGATCGGGTGGATGCGGTGAGGATGTTTCCACTGATGGGTGAGACTAGAACTAGGGGGCATAATCTTAGAATAAGGGGCTGCCGTTTCAAAACTGAGATGAGGAGACACTTCTTCACTCAGAGGGCAGTAAATCTATGGAATTTGCTACCCCAGAGAGCTGTGGAAGCTGCGACATTAAATAAATTTAAAACAGAGATAGACAGTTTCCTAGCAGATAAGGGAATTAGGGGTTACGGGGAGAGGGCAGGGAAGTGGACGTGAGTCTAGATTCGGATCAGCCATGATCCTATTGAATGGCGGAGCAGGCCCGAGGGGCCGTATGGCCTACTCCTGCTTATGTTCTAGCAGGCTCAAGGGGCTGAATGGCCGACTCCTGGTCTTATTTCTTACATTCTAAACTGTTCCCACTGGCAGAAGGGTCGGTAACCAGAGGACACAGATTGAAGATAATTGGCAAATGAACCAGGAGGGAGGAGATGAGGAGAATGTTTTAACGCAGCGAGTTGTTGTGATCTGGAACGCGCTGCCTGAAAGGGCGGTGGGAGCAGATTCAATAGTAACTTTCAAAAGGGGAATTGGAGAAATACTTGAAGAGGAAAAATTGCAGGGCTGTGGGGAAAGAGGGGGTGGGGGCCGACTGGAGGGGGGGGGACCGACTGGAGGGGGGGGACCGACTGGAGGGGGGCTCCCATTAATTCAATTCAATTTGCTTTTTTTTTGCAGATAGAGGCCATTTCGGCCCATCGAGCCTACACCGACACATATCCCACCCGATCCCCGTAACCCCTATACCAACACATATCCCACCCTATCCCTGTAACCCCATGTATTTAATCCCCCTAACACCAAGGGTCAATTTATCATAGCCAATCAACCTAACCCGCACATCTTTGGACTGTCGGAGGAAACCGGAGCACCCGGAAAAAACCCACACAAACACGGGGAGAATGTGCAAACTCCACACAGACAGTCACCCGAGGCCGGATGCGAACCCAGGTCTCGGACGCTGTGAGGCAACAGCGCTAACCACTATGCCACCGTGCTACTATTGGCATGACAAGGTACATCTTATGTTGCCAAAGCATCGAAAAACATTCATGGTTGTACACAAAAATACAGATCTATCCATACAGTGTACAAACAGATATATCCCTGAGTGTATAAATATACATTCATATAATTTGTATATACTCTTTTCTTATATTTAGTGGTTGTCCCTCTGTTTATGGCAAGCTGTAACATAGTGTGCCGCTAGTGTTACACAATTTCTCTCTTCCCCTAGTAGGTATGGGAGTTTTTGGTCGTCATTCAAATTTCTGAATTCCGGGCATATTTTTGTGAATTTTGGGTAGAAATTCTCCCTGATGCTCTGATATTTTCTACAAGCTGTGAGGAAGTGCATCTCTGTCTCCACCACTCCCTGACTGCAGTGAGAGCATATCCTGTCCTCTCTTGGTAGCCGGGTTTGCCTGTGTCTACCTTTTTCGATCGCCAGGCTATGTTCACTAAGTCTGTACATAGTCAAGGTTTTTCTCAGTTTGCTATCCTTTACCCTGGTCAGGTAATCAGCCATGTTGCATTGTCTGTTTAGGGCCAAGTAGCAATGGAGTTTGTTTTGGGTTTTTGTTGTTTCTGCCCAATATGACAGATATTTTTCCTTTTGCTTAGCGACGATTGTGTTGGGTCAAATTCTCTGTGCTACGCTGTCACTGTCCTGGGGCTGGTTATTGTTAGTAGTTACTTCACTGAGTCCCAGGACTAGTTGACGGAGGGTATTCTTCTTTATGGTCCTCTCTTGGCATTTCAGGGCTTCGTAATGATAGCATTGGGGGTTGCTCATTTCTAGGTGTTTCCAAAATTCGGTGGCTCTTTTTTGGATAGTGATTATTAATGGATATTGGCCTAGTTCTGCCCTGCATGCATTGTTTACGGTTTTCCTTTGAGTCCGGAGGATACTTTTACAGAATTCTGCATGTAGGATCTCAATTGGGTGTTATCTCCGCTCCTCTCCCCAGCCTCAGAGACACACATTAAGTAGTCGGTGTTGAAGATCACCTGCCGTTTCCCCTCTGAGAACCCGCTCCCAGCATCAAACTCAGAGCCCCGAGGCCTCAGGCCTAGTCGTCGCTGCCCATGGCAACCACCGCCATGGCCGACAGCCGCGCCCTCCAATCAGCAGCCGCGCCCGCACTCCCTGCCTCCTCCCCGACCAATGAGAGAGAGACAGGAGGGCTGAGCGGCCAATCAGCGACCGCGGTTGGGAGATTGGGGGCGGGACTTTTCGGTCGGCGCCATTTGCCGAGTCGAGCCGAGTCCGCCCGAAGTTCGTTCGCTCGCTGCCGGCTCGGGTTCTCCGAGGCCCCGGCGCACCGACTGCCGGACGGCGCGGTCTGCAGCCGCCCATTCGCGGCCTCCCTACCTGCGCTTTCGTTCCCGGTCTGTTCCTCCTGAGGAGAACGGTGGCCGCCATCACAGCCCAGCCCAGCCCGCGGTACCCGGATACAGTTAAAGACGCCGCCCCCGTCCAACTTTTAACTTCCGCCGACAAAAATACCGCCCCCCCCCCGCCAGACAAGCCTTAAAGGGGATGTGCGCTGCAAATGTCCTTCCCCCCCAAATCACTCCAGTCCAGACGGGGGCAAATGGGGCCGTAAACTTGCACCATTGCAATGGCGTATCTTTGGCGTACGCCCTTATTTAATGGTGCAGCAAATTAAGTCATCTCTGGCTCAACTGATAACTCTCTCCCCTCCGAGTCAACTTCTTGTGGGTTCCAGTCCCACTCCAGCGCATAATCCAGGCTGACTCATTGCAGAGCCGAGAGAGCGCCGCACTGTCGGAGGGGCAGTACTGAGGGAGCGCCGCACTGTCGGAGGGGCAGTACTGAGGGAGCGCCGCACTGTCGGAGGGGCAGTACTGAGGGAGCGCCGCACTGTCGGAGGGGCAGTACTGAGGGAGCGCCGCACTGTCGGAGGGGCAGTACTGAGGGAGCGCCGCACTGTCGGAAGGGCAGTAATGAGGGAGCACCGCACTGTAGATGGGCCAGTACTGAGGGAGCGCCGCACTGTCGGAGGGCCAGTACTGAGGGAGCGCCGCACTGTCGGAGGGGCAGTACTGAGGGAGCGCCGCACTGTCGGAGGGGCAGTACTGAGGGAGCGCCGCACTGTCGGAGGGGCAGTACTGAGGGAGCGCCGCACTGTTGGAGGGGCAGTACTGAGGGAGCGCTGCACTGTAGATGGGCCAGTACTGAGGGAGCGCCGCACTGTCGGAGGGGGCAGTACTGAGGGAGCGCCGCACTGTCGGAGGGGCAGTAATGAGGGAGCACCGCACTGTAGATGGGCCAGTACTGAGGGAGCGCCGCACTGTCGGAGGGCCAGTACTGAGGGAGCGCCGCACTGTCGGAGGGGCAGTACTGAGGGAGCGCCGCACTGTCGGAGGGGCGGTACTGAGTGAGCGCCGCACTGTCAGAGGGGCAGAACTGAGGGAGTGCTGCACTGTCGGAGAGGCAGTACTGAGGGAGCGCCGCACTGTCGAAGGGGCAGTACTGAGGGAGCGCCGCACTGTCGGACGTGCAGTACTGAGGGAGCGTTGCACTGTCGAAGGGGTAGTACTGAGGGAGTCTTTTCTTCTTAGGCAGTCCCTCGGAACTGAGGATGACTTGCTCCCACATTAAAAATGAGTTGTCAGGTGACTGATGAGTCCAATGCGGGACCTACAGTCTCTGTCACAGGTGGGGCAGACGGTGGTTGAAGGGGCGGGTGGGTGGGGTGCTTGGGTTGACGTGCGCTGCCTGCGATTGGCTTCCGCTTGCTCCTGGCGAAGAGACTCGAGGTGTTCGGCGCCTTCCCGGATGCTTCTCCTCCACTTTGTGCGGTCTTGGGCCAGGGATTCCCAGATGTCGATGGGGATGTTACACTTTTTTTCAAGGAGGCTTTAACGGTGTCCTTGAAGCATTTCCTCTGCCCACCTGGGGCTCTCTTGCCGTGCCGGAGCTCTGAGTAGAGCGCTTGTTTTGGGAGCCTTGTATCGGGCATGCGGACAATGTGACCCGTCCATCGGAGCTGATTGAGCGTGGTCAGAGCTTCAATGCTGGGGATGTTGGCCTGAGCAAGAACACTGACGTTGGTGCGCCTATCCTGCCAATGGATTTGCAGGATCTTGCGGAGGCAGCGTTTGTGGTACCTCTCCAGTGCTTTGTGGTGCCTGCTGTACACGGTCCATGTCTCTGAGGCATACAGCAGGGCGGGTATCACTGCTGCTCTGTAGACCATGAGCTTAGTGCCGGGTTTGAGGTCCTGGTCTTCAAACACTCTCTTCCTCAGGCGACCGAAGGCTGCACTGGCACACTGAAGGCGGTGTTGGACTTCGTCGTCAACGTCTGCCCTTGTTGACAGTAGGCTCCCGAGGTATGGAAAGTGGTCCACGTTGTCCAAGGCCTTGTCGTGGATTTTGATAATCAGGGGGCTGTACTGTGTGGCGGGGGCAGGGTAGAGGACCTTTGTCTTACGGCTGTTTAGTGTAAGGCCCATGCTCTGGTACACTTCGGTGAAGGTGTTGACAATGGTTTGGAGTTCGATCTCCGAGTGAGTGCAGATGCAAGCGTCGTCTGCATACTGTAATTCGACGACAGAGGATGGGACGACCTTGGATCTGGACTGGAGGCGACGGAGGTTGAACAGTTTCCCGTTTGTTCTGTAAATTAGCTCCACTCCAGTGGGGAGCTTACTGAGGGTGAGATGGAGCATTGCAGCAAGGAAGATCGAGAAGAGCGTTGGTGCGATGACACAGCCTTGTTTGACCCTGGTTCGTATGTGAGTTGGGTCTGTGGTGGAACCGTTGGTCAGGATCACGGCTTGCAAGTCGTCATGAAGCAGGCGGAGGATGGTGACAAACTTTTGAGGGCAGCCGAATTTGAGGAGGACACTCCATAATCCCTCACGGTTGACAGTGTCGAAGGCCTTTGTGAGATCAAAGAAGGCCATGTACAGTGGTTGGCGTTGTTCCCTGCATTTTTCTTGTAATTGACGTGCGGTGAAGATCATGTCCATTGTGCCCCTTAGTGGGCGGAATCCGCATTGCGACTCTGGGAGGAGCTCTTCGGCCACTAGGAGAAGGCGATTGAGGAGGATTCTTGCGATGACTTTCCCTGTGGCAGACAGCAGGGAAACTCCTCTCTAATTACCTTTCTTGAAGATGATCACAATTACGGCGTCTCTGAGATCCCCTAACAAAAAGATTGATTAAGAAAGGGAAGATAGATTATGAAAGTAAATTAGCAAAAAATATAAAAACAGATAGTAAGAGTTTTTATAGTTATATAAAAAGAAAAAGGGTGGCTAAAGTAAATGTTGGTCCCTTAGAGGATGAGACCGGGAGATTAATGGTGGGAAATATGGAGATGGCAAAAACACTGAATGAATATTTTATATCAGTCTTTACAGTAGAAGACACCAAGAATATCCCAACACTGGACAAACAGGGGGCTAAAGGGGGGGGAGGAGCTAAACATGATCAAAATCACTAAGGAAGTGGTACTCGGTAAAATAATGGGACTCAAGGCGGATAAATCACCTGGACCTGATGGCTTACATCCTCGGGTCTTGAGGGAAGTGGCGGGTAGGGATTGTGGATGCATTGGTAATAATTTTCCGAAACTCCCTGGACTCGGCAAAGGTCCCGGCAGACTGGAAAACTGCTAATGTAACACCCTTATTTAAAAAGGGCAGTAGACAGAAGGCTGGAAACTAAAGACCGGTTAGCCTAACATCTGTGGTAGGTAAAATTTTGGAGTCCATTATTAAGGAGACCGTAACAGGTCATTTGGATAATCATAATTTAATAGGACAAAGTCAGCATGGTTTTATGAAAGGGAAGCCATGTTTGACAGATTTGCTGGAGTTCTTTGAGGAAGTAACATATAGGGTGGATAAAGGGGAACCACTGGACGTAGTGTTTTTAGACTTCCAAAAGGCATTTGACAAGGTGCCACACAAAAGATTATTGATCAAGATAAAAAATCACGGGATTGGGGGTAATATTCTGGCATGGATAGAGGATTGGCTATCTAACAGAAGGCAGAGAGTTGGGATAAATGGTTCATTCTCAGACTGGCAATCAGTAACTAGTGGTGTTCCGCAAGGGTCAGTGCTGGGTTCCCAACTCTTTACAATCTATATTAACGATTTGGAGGAGGGGACCGAGTGTAACATATCAAAGTTTGCAGATGATACTAAGATGGGAGGGAAAGTAGTGAGTGAGGAGGACATAAAAAACCTGCAAGGGGACATTAACAGGCTAAGTAAGTGGGCAGAGATTTGGCAGATGGAATACAATGCTGGAAAGTGTGAGGTTATGCACTTTGGCAGGAAAAATCGTAGAGCAAGTTATTATCTTAATGGCAAGAAACTGGAAAGTACTGAAGTACAAAGGGATCTGGGAGTCCTGGTGCACGAAACTCAAAAGATTAGTATGCAGGTGCAGCAAGTGATTAAGAAGGCCAATGGAATGTTGGCTTTCATTGCTAGGGGGATAGAATATAAAAATAGGGAGGTATTGCTTCAGTTGTACAAGGTATTGGTGAGACCGCACCTGGAATACTGCGTACAGTTTTGGTGTCCATACTTAAGAAAGGACATACTTGCTCTCGAGTCAGTACAAAGAAGGTTCACTCGGTTAATCCCGGGGATGAGGGGATGGACATATGAGGAGAGGTTGAGTAGATTGGGACTCTACTCATTGGAGTTCAGAAGAATGAGAGGCGATCTTATTGAAACATATAAGATTGTGAAGGGGTTGGATCGGGTGGATGCGGGGAGGATGTTCCCGATGATGGGTGAAACTAGAACTAGGGGGCATAGTCTTAGAATAAGGGGCTGCTCTTTCAAAACTGAGATGAGGAGGAACTACTTCACTCAGAGGGTGGTAGGTCCATGGAATATGCTGCCCCAAAAAGCTGTAGAAGCTACATCATTACATAAATTTAAAACAGAAATAGACAGTTTCCTAGAAGTAAAGGGAATAAAGGGTTACGGGGAGCGGGCAGGAATTTGGACATGAGTCTAGGTTCGGATCGGACATAGCCCTGTGGGTAGCGGAGCGGGCCCAGGGGCTGTGTAGCCTGATCCTGCTCCTATTTTGTGTGTCTAATTCTGTTAGATTCAGGAGATGGTTCTGTGATAGTGGATTGGCGGTTAGGATCAGATCAGCCATGATCTTATTGAATGGCGGAGCAGGCTCGAGGGGCCGATTGGCCTACTCCTGCACCTATTTCTTATGTTCTTATGCTCTCCTCCTTCCAGATAAGAGAAATGAGTTCATGAGGACCTGCGCGAAGGAGGGAGGAGGACAGTAGCAGTATGTTTATGTGTGTGTGCTAGGCCGATGTAGGAGAGCCTGGTCTCCAATCGTCTTGGATCCCCTTGCCATTGGACCAAGACCTTGCTCTGTCAAGCCCGTGTGGTAGCTGGTGTGCAACGGCCACCCCACGTTAAAAGAATTCATGCGCAGGCATCTTCCACCCTTTAAAATGAAGTTCGGGACCTGGAACGTCAGGACCCTCATGGACAACCCCAACAGTGACAAACCAGAATGCCGTACTGCTATCATTGCCCGGCAGCTCAGACGTTTCTACATTGACATCGCCGCCCTAAGTGAGACCCGGCGGGCAGGGGAAGGCCAGCTTAAGGAGCAATGTGGTGGCTACACCTTCTGGAAAGGCAAACCTGAAGAAGAACGCCGCCTCCATGGGGTAGGCTTCGCCATAAAAAATGAACTGGTTGGGCGTCTCAGAGACCCTCCTAGTGGTATAAATGAGCGCCTCATGACTCTTCGGCTCACCCTAGTCCGGAACCAGTGCGACACAAAGCTGGGTGGGCGTGTGTGCTGTGAGGAGGATGCCGAGGAACTCCAATATGATTTGGACAGGTTGGGTGATTGGGCAGAAGCATGGCAGATGCAGTATAATGTGGATAAATGCGAGGTTATCCACTTTGGTGGCAAAAACAGGAAGGCAGATTATTATCTGAACGGCAATAGATTGGGAGAAGGAGAAGTGCAACGAGACCTGGGTGTCCTTGTGCACCAGTCGCTGAAGGTAAGCATGCAGGTGCAGCAGGCGGTTAAGAAGGCAAATGATATGTTGGGCTTCATAGCGAGAGGGTTTGAGTACAAGAACAAGGTTGTCTTGCTGCAGTTGTACAGGGCCTTGGTGAGACCACACCTTGAGCATTGTGTGCAGTTTTGGTCGCCTTATCTGAGGAAGGATGTTCTTGCCATGGAGGGAGTGCAGCGAAGATTCACCAGACTGATACCTGGGTTGGCAGGAATGACGTATGAGGAGAGATTGGGTCGATTAGGCTTATACTCGCTGGAGTTTAAAAGAATGAGGGGGGATCTCATTGAAACATAAAATTCTAACAGGACTAGACAGACTAGATGCAGGAAGGATGTCCCCGATGGCCGGGGAGTCCAGAACCAGGGGTCACAGTCTAAGGATAATGGGTAAGCCATTTAGGACTGAGATGATGAATTTCTTCACCCAGAAAGTGGTGAACCTGTGGAATTCTCCACCACAGAGGGCAGTTGAGGCCAATTCATTAAATATATTCAAGAAGGAGTTAGATATATTTCTTAAGGCTAAAGAGATCAAGGGATATGGGGAGAAAGCAGGGACAGGGTACTGAATTTGGATGATCAGCCATGATCTCATTGAATGGCAGAGCAGGCTCGAGGGGCCGAATGGCCTACTCCTGCTCCTATCTTCTATGTTTCTATGCTACGGTCATCAGTGCGTACGCCCCAACACAGAAAGCCACAGACGAGACCAAAGAGGAATGCTACTCCAGATCGAACAATCCCTGGCCCGAGTCCCAACGGGCGACAAGCTAATCCTCCTTGGCAACTTTATCGCCAGAGTTGGAAAGGACACAGACCTCTGGGGAGGTTTGATCGGCAGAGAGGGGGTAGGGAAAGCCAACTCCAACGGTACCCTCCTCCTGTCGAAATACTTAGAACATTGCCTTGTCAGAACCAACACCTTGTTCCGTCAGAGAGACAAGTACAAGGCTTCATGGCAGCACCCTCGCTCCAAGCACTGGCATCTGCTGGACTACGTCATCATCCGAGCGAGGGACCGCAAGGACTGAGGGAGTGCTGCACTATCGGAGAGGCAGTACTGAGGGAGCGCCGCACTGTCGAGGGTCAGTACTGAGGGAGTGTCGGAGGGGCGGTACTGAGGGAGCGCCGCACTGTCGGAGGGGACAGTACTGAGGGAGCGCCGCACTGTCGGAGGGACAGTACTGAGGGAGCGCCGCACTGTCGAGGGTCAGTACTGAGGGAGCGCAGCACTGTCGGAGGGGCGGTACTGAGGGAGCGCCGCACTGTCGGAGGGGCAGTACTGAGGGAGTGCCGCACTGTCGGAGGGACAGTACTGAGGGAGCGCCGCACTGTCGAGGGTCAGTACTGAGGGAGCGCCACACTGTCGAGGGTCAGTACTGAGGGAGTGTCGGAGGGGCGGTACTGAGGGAGCGCCGCACTGTCTGAGGGGGCAGTACTGAGGGAGCGCCGCACTGTCGGAGGGACAGTACTGAGGGAGCGCCGCACTGTCGAGGGTCAGTACTGAGGGAGCGCAGCACTGTCGGAGGGGCGGTACTGAGGGAGCGCCGCACTGTCGGAGGGGCAGTACTGAGGGAGTGCCGCACTGTCGGAGGGGCAGTACTGAGGGAGCGGCGCACTGTCGGAGGGTCAGTACTGAGGGAGCGCTCCACTGTCGGAGGGGCAGTACTGAGGGAGCGCCGCACTGTCGGAGGTGTCGTCTTTTGGATGAGACGTTAAACCGAGGTCCCATCTGCCCTCTCCGGTAAATGTAAAAGATTCCATGACGTTATTCGAAGAAGTTCTCCCCGCTCTCCTGGGGCCAATATTTATCCCTCAGCCAGCATCACTAAAACAGAGGCTGTTTGTGGGAGCTTGCTGTGCGTAAATTGGCTGCCGCATTTCCTACATTACAACAGTGACTGCATTTGAAAAAGTACTTCATTGGCTGTAAAGTGCTGTGGGATGTCCAGAGATCGTAAAAGGCGCTGGAGAAATGCAAGTTCTTTCTTTCTATGTGGGGCCTTCAGTTAAACCGAAAAGCACAGAACCGGATTCCCTTCCTTTTAACCCTTTCAGGAATCACGGCCTCCCGAGGCCCCTGAGTAGTAGTTGGGGCAGCGGGAAAAGTAAAGAGGGGAAATTGGGACTTGTAAGTTTCAGGTCTCAGTTTGAGCTGCTCTGTTGGGAGGTTCATAATCAACTTTTATTGTCATTGTTAGTGCACAAGTGCAGTACAACGAAATGTAGGCTTGCGGCTCCCGAGAGTGTACATTTAGATTAAGACATTTAAACATTCAACATACATTTGGTTTGTAATACATTAACATAACCATAATAAAGTGCATTGGCAGATGTGCAGGCTTTAGAGTTTATTTGTGGAGTTCAGTAGGATGACAGCTCTGGGAAAGAAGCTGTTCCTAAATCTGGTCGTACGGGTGCGAATGCATCTGTAGCGTCTCCCAGATGGCAGGAGGGCGAACAGACTGTGGCTGGGGTGGGTAGGGTCTTTGATGACGGACCGTGACCTCCGTAAACAGCGTTTCTGGTATATGTGCTCTATGGTCGGTAGCCGGGTGCCGGTAATGCGTTGGGCAGTTTTGACTACCCGCTGCAGGGCTTTCCGGTCATAGTAGCTACAGCTGCCATACCATACTGTGATACAGTTTGTCAGGATGCTCTCTATTGTGCAGCGGTAAAAGTTAGAGAGGATCAGGGGTGACAGGTTACATCCCTTCAGCCTCCTTAGGAAATATAGGCGCTGCTGGGCCTTCTTCACCAGAGAGGAGGTATTGAGGGACCAGGAGAGGTCTTCCGTGATGTGGACTCCGAGGAACTTAAAGCTGTCCACCCATGAACAGATACAGAACAAATACAAGTTATGGATTTGTCACAACTTGCCAGCCACTTAAAGCGTATCGTTTTGGGGTACCGTGTTTCTTAAAGGTCCAATGCCTTTGTTGCTGGAGGGAAAGTAACCACACATCGTTTTAATTGCAGCATCACTCATGAAAAACACGTTTCCGTGACATCATGATTACATAGAAAGTAAAGCAGAGAAACAGGCCATTCAGGTCCATGCTCCACATGAGCCCCTTCCCACCTTACTTCATCTCACCCTATCTCAATGCCCTCTGATGTGTTTCAGTGTCGATTGCACTGGCCCTGTGTTTGGCAAACCAAACAAAAATAGTTTCCCAGGCCAACTGAAGCAAGACAATGCCCCTTTAAGTCAGGGCTGCAGCTGAATTTTTCCAGCGACTGTACTATCACTTTGCCAAGGTCATTCATTCCACTCGAAACAGTGTCTGAGAACAGCGCTGGGGGTGTGATGCAAACCCTTTTAACCTTAACAGCAGCCTGCAGAGGCACGGAAAGAGCTCAAAGTTGCAGTTCAAATTTGCAAAGGACTGACAGTTGTTCTATAAAGTATATACTTTGTACTTTTATAGAACCCTGTGTGACCTTCAAAGCACTGGAATCAGTAGGGGGGTGGGTGGGGGAGAACAGATCACAGTTTGCAAACTCATCATTTAAGTATTCTTTTGCTAAAATTAATAGAGTTAGCTGAAATCATATTGTTTTTATACTATCGCTTTAAGGACGTTGCAAATTTTTTTTTTTTTTAAATGCAATTAAATGAGAGATAACAGGTCTAAACTGTATGCATTATTGCAGTTTTCTGTGTACTGCCTGTGCCCCTGTAAAATGCATTGTGAGATTTATTCTGCCAGCATATCTAGGGCTAAGCCTCCGCTGCCAGCATTCACAGCCCCCGCTGAATGATCCCTGAGTGGATTACAATCAAACAGCCCGGCTGTAATATGCATTACAGATAAGAGTTAAATGGCATATGCTCCCGCCACATAATAAAAAAAAATAGATGTTTAAATGACTCCCTCTTAAATCAGGAGACGGAGAGGCGGTCACTCAGCCGCCTTCACATAGGCATGCACGCAGATAGAAACGGCACACATGTACGCAGTCATGCACATGGAACTTACGCTTGAGCGAACGAATGGAGGAATGAATGACTGAATGATTCAACAATGCCAGTTGGACTGGCGTGTACGGATTCTTGGTTTGTTAAATAGTTGCAGTTTGTACTGTAAACATTATTGATTTACCTGTAAAACTTATTGTTGTATTTATATTGTTGACCATAATTGGTCAATGAATGTAATGGATTTACTATG
Source organism: Somniosus microcephalus (assembly GCF_052327205.1). NCBI lineage: Eukaryota > Metazoa > Chordata > Chondrichthyes > Squaliformes > Somniosidae > Somniosus > Somniosus microcephalus. The sequence continues at coordinate 34,040,900 of NC_141019.1, read as the reverse complement.
TAACTGTTGAGTTGTATAAGTACTGTTGTACTTGAATGTTAAATTTTTTTTTTAAAAGGACAACAGGTTATATATACCAAGCAAAAATGAAGAGTTACTAGATTGCCAGTAGGACTGGTATGTATTGTTTTTTACTATGGGTACCTGTATTGTTGACAATGTATTTGTCTGAAAAAATGTATTATTGTATTTGTACTGTTAATCTTAAAGCTGTTTTTTTAAGGTTTAGCCTTATTGTGGTTAATGAATGAATAATTTATTATTTATTACTGTTTTATTTATTATTACTGTATTTCTATTAGTATTTTTTATAATTGTTATGCCATATTCCAATGTTGGGAGGACTTGTAAAAATCAACATTTCAGTGTGCAGTACACACGCTGCAGCACGTCGGCCGGCAGCTCCATTTCGGGTAACTCGCAGTCCATTGGGAGGAGGGGAGCCGGGCATGGTGGCCAGAGCGGGAGAAGCAGGCCACCACACGTGGAGCCGGCAAGTGAGGAGGAGGTGGAGGCCGCGGTGAAGAGGAGGACGGAGCGGCTTAGGGACATCGTGCTCCCACTGCCACGGGCAGCCATTGTATTGACTCTGAACGCGGCGCTGTATGTATAGCTGACGCGTCCCGACGGGGAACAAGCATTCCATTGTACTTGTTACATAGGGCAAATAAATCTAATCTGAATCTGTATATGACAAATAAAATTGAATTGAATTGATTATGAAGTTGATGTGTTACATAAGGACATAAGAAATAGGAGCAGGAGTAGGCCAATCGGCCCCTCGAGCCTGCTCCACCATTCAATAAGATCATGGCTGATCTGATCCTAACCGCCAATCCACTATCACAGAACCATCTCCTGAATCTAACAGAATTAGACACACGAAATAGGAGCAGGATCAGGCTACACGGCCCCTGCGCCCGCTCCGCTACCCACAGGACCATGACCGATCCGAACCTAGACTCATGTCCAAATTCCTGCCCGCTCCCCATAACCCTTTACTTCTAGGAAACTGTCTATTTCTGTTTTAAATTTATGTAATGATGTAGCTTCTACAGCTTTTTGGGGCAGCATATTCCATGGACCTACCACCCTCTGAGTGAAGTAGTTCCTCCTCATCTCAGTTTTGAAAGAGCAGCCCCTTATTCTAAGACTATGCCCCCTAGTTCTAGTTTCACCCATCATCGGGAACATCCTCCCTGCATCCACCCGATCCAACCCCTTCACAATCTTATATGTTTCAATAAGATCGCCTCTCATTCTTCTGAACTCCAATGAGTAGAGTCCCAATCTACTCAACCTCTCCTCATATGTCCATCCCCTCATCCCCAGGATTAACCGAGTGAACCTTCTTTGTACTGACTCGAGAGCAAGTATGTCCTTTCTTAAGTATGGACACCAAGTACCACCATCATCAAGTTTGCGGATGATACCACGGTAGTAGGCCAGATCACCAACAACGATGAGTCAGCCTACAGGGAGGAGGTCCAGCATCTCGTGAAGTGGTGCGCCGATAACAACCTGGCCCTTAACATCAAGAAAACCAAAGAAATCATTGTGGACTTCAGGAAGTCTAAAGGCGGTAGTCACACCCCCATCCACATCAATGGGGCTGTGGTGGAAAGGGTGGACAGCTTTAAGTTCCTCGGAGTCCACATCATGGAAGACCTCTCCTGGTCCCTCAATACCTCCTCTCTGGTGAAGAAGGCCCAGCAGCGCCTATATTTCCTAAGGAGGCTGAAAGGATGTAACCTGTCACCCCTGATCCTCTCTAACTTTTACCGCTGCACAATAGAGAGCATCCTGACAAACTGTATCACAGTATGGTATGGCAGCTGTAGCTACTATGACCGGAAAGCCCTGCAGTGGGTAGTCAAAACTGCCCAACGCATTACCGGCACCCGGCTACCGACCATAGAGCACATATACCAGAAACGCTGTCTACGGAGGTCACGGTCCATCATCAAAGACCCTACCCACCCCAGCCACAGTCTGTTCGCCCTCCTGCCATCTGGGAGACGCTACAGATATATTCGCACCCGTACGACCAGATTTAGGAACAGCTTCTTTCCCAGGGCTGTCATCCTACTGAACTCCACAAATAAACTCTAAAGCCTGCACATCTGCCAATGCACTTTATTATGGTTATGTTTATGTTAATATACTACAAGACAAATGTATGTTGAATGTTTAAATGTCTTAATCTAAATGTACACTCTCGGGAGCCGCAAGCCTACATTTCGTTGTACTGCACTTGTGCACTAACAATGACAATAAATGTAAGAAGTCACACAACACCAGGTTATAGTCCAACAGCTTTATTTGAAATCACAAGCTTTCGGAGCGCTGCTCCTTCTTCAGGTGAAGTGGAGAAATGCATAAAGACACAGCTTATATAGTCAGAGAATCATGTCAGATGTTTACAGGTAACCTTTCCAACTGCCATTTATCACACCTCGGCAGAGAGATAATTACAGCAGTCAAAGGTGTGAATGGTGTCCAAACCGGTCAGTCAGGGAAACATTACATCAAAGAACAATGAGGTGGGGTCACAAGGGGTCAAATATTGCAGATGCTGGGGTCTGTATGAAAAACAAAAAAAGACAAAAAACATTTTTTTTGGCTGGAAATCACAGCAGGTCCGGCCGCATCTGTGTAGAGAGAACAAGCCAATGTCGACTCGAGTCTGGATGACCCTGCATCAGGTGGGGTTACATGTAGCATGACATGAACCCAAGATCTCGGTTGAGGCCGTCCTCATGAGGAGGAACGCGATGGACACCTACAGACACTGAAAGACGCCCTTGTAAGAACGGGATATGACGCTCGACTCGTCGATCGACAGTTCCGACGGGCCACAGCGAAAAATCGCATAGACCTCCTCAGAAGACAAACACGGGACACAACCAACAGAGTACCCTTCGTCGTCCAGTACTTCCCCGGAGCGGAGAAACTACGCCATGTTCTTCGCAGCCTTCAACATGTCATCGATGACGACGAACACCTCGCTAAGGCCATCCCCACGCCTCCACTACTCACTTTCAAACAGCCGCCTAACCTCAAACAGACCATCGTTCGCAGCAAATTACCCAGCTTTCAGGAGAACAGCGACCACGACACCACACAACCCTGCCACAGCAACCTCTGCAAGACATGCCAGATCATCAACACAGATACCATCATCACACGTGAGGACACCAACCACCAGGTACATGGTACATAGTCATGTGACTCGGCCAACGTTGTCTACCTCATACGTTGCAGGAAAGGATGCCCCGGAGCATGGTACATCGGCGAGACCATGCAGACACTGCGACAACGGATGAACGGACACCGCGCAACAATCACCAGGCAGGAGTGTTCCCTCCCAGTCGGGGAACACTTCAGCAGTCAAGGACATTCAGCCTCCGATCTTCGGGTAAGCATTCTCCAAGGCGGCCTTCGAGACACACGACAACGCAAAATCGTCGAGCAGAAACTGATAGCCAAGTTCCGCACCCATGAGGACGGCCTCAACCGAGATCTTGGATTCATGTCACGCTACATGTAACCCCACCTGATGCAGGGTCACCCAGACTCGAGCCGACATTGGCTTGTTCTCTCTACACAGATGCGGCCGGACCTGCTGTGATTTCCAGCCAAAAAAAATGTTTTTTGTCTGTTTTTTTGTTTTTCATACAGACCCCAGCATCTGCAATATTTGACCCCTTGTGACCCCACCTCATTGTTCTTTGATGTAATGTTTCCCTGACTGACCGGTTTGGACACCATTCACACCTTTGACTGCTGTGATTATCTCTCTGCCGAGGTGTGATAAATGGCAGTTGGAAAGGTTACCTGTAAACATCTGACATGATTCTCTGACTATATAAGCTGTGTCTCTATGCATTTCTCCACTTCACCTGAAGAAGGAGCAGCACTCCGAAAGCTTGTGATTTCAAATAAAGCTGTTGGACTATAACCTGGTGTTGTGTGACTTCTTACATTTGTCCACCCCAGTCCAACTCCGGCATCTCCACACAATGACAATAAAAGTTGATTTGATTTTTGATTTGAAGATCGCCTCTCATTCTTCTGAACTCCAATGAGTAGAGTCCCAATCTACTCAACCTCTCCTCATATGTCCATCCCCTCATCCCCGGGATTAACCGAGTGAACCTTCTTTGTCCTCTTTTAATTGGACCAAGTAAATTAAACAAATAGACTGTAATTAAAACTGTAAAACTTTAAATAAACCTTAGCAAATCAAATTAAAATTTGGTTGCCCAATCCAATTACGCACTCCAGTCCCCGCGGCGCCCACCGGTCACGGAAGTACTCGAGCGCGCCGGCGGACACCGCGTGCTCCATCTCCAGGGCCACCCGGGCGCGAACATGGCCGCGGAAGAGAGGGAGGCAATCTGGCTGGTGTGAACCTTCTTTGTCCTCTTTTAATTGGAACAAGTAAATTAAACAAATAAACTATAATTAGGACTGTAAAACTTTAAATAAACCTTATCAAATCAAATTAAAATTTGGTTGTCCGAATCAATTATGCACTCCAGTCCCCGCGGCGCCCACCGGTCACGGAAGTACTCGAGCGCGCCGGCGGACACCGCGTGCTCCATCTCCAGGGCCACCTGGGCGCGAACATGGCCGCGGAAGAGAGGGAGGCAATCCGGCCGGACGACCCCCTCGACCGCCCGCTGCCTGGACCAATTGATGGCTTTTTTAGCCAGGCCGTGAACCTTCTTTGTCCTCTTTTTATAAACCCAAAAATAAACCCTTAAACAAATAAACCCTTTAAATAACCCGATTAATCAAATTAAAATTTGGCCTCTTAAATCGATTACGCACTCCAGTCCCCGCGGCGCCCACCGGTCACGAAAGAGCTCGAGCTCGCCGGCGGACACCGCGTGCTCCATCTCCAGGGCCACCCGGCCGCGAACATGGCCGCGGAAGAGAGGGAGGCAATCCGGCCGGACGACCCCCTCGACCGCCCGCTGCCTGGACCAATTGATGGCTTTTTTAGCCAGGCCGTGAACCTTCTTTGTAGTGACTTGGGAGCAAGTATGTTCTTTCTTAAGTATGGACACCAAGTACCACCAGATTTAAATAAAAAAAAGGTCAATCAGCCGCCTTGTTTTTTTTTTCTTTTATTATTTGAACCCAAAAAAAAAATAAACCCTTAAACAAATAAACCCTTTAAATACCCCGATTAATCAAATTAAAATTTGGCCTCTTAGATCAATTACGCACTCCAGTCCCCGCGGCGCCCACCGGTCACGAAAGAGCTCGAGCTCGCCGGCGGACACCGCGTGCTCCATCTCCAGGGCCACCCGGCCGCGAACATGGCCGCGGAAGAGAGGGAGGCAATCCGGCCGGACGACCCCCTCGACCGCCCGCTGCCTGGACCAATTGATGGCTTTTTTAGCCAGGCCGTGAACCTTCTTTGTAGTGACTCGGGAGCAAGTATGTTCTTTCTCCTCTCACTCAGGACCACATTGCTCCTCTTTTTTTTAAACCAATAAAACAAAAACATTAAACAAATACACCCAATCCAATAAACCCCGAAACAAAACTTAACCCCTTAAATTAAAATCTGGTGGTTTAAACCAACTACGCACTCCAGTCCCCGCGGCGCCCACCGGTCTCGAAAGAGCTCGAGCTCGCCGGCGGACACCGCGTGCTCCATCTCCAGGGCCACCCGGCCGCGAACATGGCCGCGGAAGAGAGGGAGGCAATCCGGCCGGACGACCCCCTCGACCGCCCGCTGCCTGGACCAATTGATGGCTTTTTTAGCCAGGCCGTGAACCTTCTTTGTAGTGACTCGGGAGCAAGTATGTTCTTTCTTAAGTATGGACACCAAGTACCACCAGATTTAAATAAAAAAAAGGTCAATCAGCCGCCTTGTGCACAAGCCAGCCTGATTGACGTGAGGGGGCAGCCAATGGGAAAGCGGCAGGTCGGCGAGTTCTGACCAATAGGAGAGGGGAGGGGGCGGGACGGAAGGCGGTTGCCGGGGCGACCCCGGCCGGTGAGTTAAACCCCGCCCATTGCCGGCGCATGCGCTCTCTCTCCCTCTCTCTCTCAGACCTTTCAACCTTGTGGCCGCCCGCCCGCCCGCTACCCAGTCACAGACAGAGCGACATGTCCCTGCTGGCAGCTCACCGAGCGGCCGGCCGGCTGCTGCACAGCACCAAGGTGAGGAGGAGCAGGAGGGCAGGGGGTGTGAGGCCGGGCGGGGGAACACGGTGAAGTGAGTGAGCGACCCCCCACCCCCAGGCTCCAGCAGCCGCGCTAGGCCGCAGCCGCCTTGTTGCTATGGAGCTGGAGCTGCTGCCGGGCTGTGTCAGCGCCCCGCTCCTCCTGGTGGCCGGGTTTCAGCGAGGGAGGGAGGGAGGGCTGGGTGATGGCCGGGTTTCGCTCCTATTCTCTTTAATACATGTGTTTTATTTTTTGCTTTCGGCTCTGTTCTGGTCCTCCATGACCCCCCTGAGGGTCATCCCAAGGTTTTAGTCACCCCCCCACAATATTTCAAGGTCTTTATCCCCACAATATTTCAAGGTCTTTTTCCCCACAATATTTCAAGGTCTTTATCCCCACAATATCCCAATGTCTTTATCCCCACAATATCCCAATGTCTTTATCCCCACAATATCCCAATGTCTTTATCCCCACAATATCCCAAGGTCTTTAACCCCTCCTTAATATCCCAAGGTCTTTAACCCCTCCTTAATATCCCAAGGTCTTTAACCCCTCCTTAATATCCCAAGGTCTTTAACCCCTCCTTAATATCCCAAGGTCTTTAACCCCTCCTTAATATCCCAAGGTCTTTAACCCCTCCTTAATATCCCAAGGTCTTTAACCCCTCCTTAATATCCCAAGGTCTTTAACCCCTCCTTAATATCCCAAGGTCTTTAACCCCTCCTTAATATCCCAAGGTCTTTAACCCCTCCTTAATATCCCAAGGTCTTTAACCCCTCCTTAATATCCCAAGGTCTTTAACCCCTCCTTAATATCCCAAGGTCTTTAACCCCTCCTTAATATCCCAAGGTCTTTAACCCCTCCTTAATATCCCAAGGTCTTTAACCCCTCCTTAATATCTCAGGGTCTTTAACCCCTCCTTAATATCCCATGGTCTTTCACTCCCCCAGTATCCCAGGGTCTTTCACCTCCTTAATATCTCAAGGTCTTCCCTCCTTAATATCCCAAGGTCTTTAACCCCTCCTTAATATCCCAAGGTCTTTAACCCCTCCTTAATATCCCAAGGTCTTTAACCCCTCCTTAATATCCCAAGGTCTTTAACCCCTCCTTAATATCCCAAGGTCTTTCACTCCCCCAGTATCCCAGGGTTTTATTTTTCACTGACTGCCCCCAGGTTGTTTCTCAAACATCCCCTTGTTGCTCCTCTGTTAAGGGAGTGGTGGGGTGAAATATGATAGTTGGGTGCCCCTCACTTGCTGCCTTCGGTTTTAAGAATCACTAAATCCTGGCCAGGTGGAGAAAGTAGGTCTGACCTGTGCTGCTCTCCTGTCCTGGAAGCAGGCAGTCACCCGAGAATGCCTCTTTGCTGCCCTCCGAGTTGGGAAGATAGCACTAGAAGGGTAGAGAGAGAAGACTGAAGAATGGAGACTGAACGTGTGTCTGTCAACTTGTGACAGTGCTAGGTTACAGATTGCTGGAAGCATTGGCTGTGGACTGGATATAGATTATTTTTTGTTAATTGCACATTATCCAAATGGGAAATAATGGTTAGGTGACTAATCATAGAATCATAGAAATTTGTGTCACAGAAGGAGGCCATTCGGCCCATCGTGTCTGCGCCGACTGACAAAGAGCTATTCGGCCTAATCCCACTTTCCAGCTCTTGGTCCGTAGCCCTGTAGGTTACGGCACTTCAAGTGCACATCCAAGTACTTTTTAAATGTGGTGAGGGTTTCTGCCTCTCCCACCCTTTCAGGCAGTGAGTTCCAGACCCCCACCACCCTCTGGGTGAAAAAAAGTTCTGCTCAACTCCCCTCATCCTTCTGCCAATTACTTTAAATCTATGCCCCCTGGTTATTGACCTCTCTGCTAAGGGAAATCGGTGCTTCCTATCCACTATCTAGGCCCTTTGTAATTTTATACACCTCAATTAAGCCTCTTCAGCCTCCTCTGTTCCAAAGAAAACAACCCCAGCCGATCCAATTTTTCCTCTCAGCTTAAAATAGCTAAATGGTTAGGTAGTTCTGATGGTGCAGGGCTAAAATGAGATCGGGCCAGATATGGGACGATGTTATGGTTGGAATCTACTTTGAGAGGCCTGTTGAGCTTAACCTTAAACGACGTCGAATATACAGCACTGAAACAGGCCATTCGGCCCAACCAGTCTATGCCGGCAACAAACTTGTCCTTTTTGTTCTTGTGTTTTATAACAATGGAGATGCGCAACACACTCAGATTGTATTTGGTGTAAGATGTTTTAAAACTTACGGTGTAGTTAAGATTTATTGTATTGATCTTCAGTAAGACAATGAGGTGAATGGGGGCAGTGGAGTCGTGCATTGCCATGCTGACTGTCACTGACTGTTAATGTATTTTGGGGGTGGGCTTGTTTTAATTTGGTGATGTCTTTATTTAAAAATGTTTGAAAGTCCCGCGTCGCAATGGCTCAGCGACTGAGCTACACCAACCATTAAATTGCACAACCTGTGTTACGTTAGCTGATCTTCGCTAGGGTGGTAGCAGGCCACTTGGCGCACTGTGCGCAGTTCTGGGATCCATATTATAAAAAGGATGCAGAGGCACTGGAGAGGTTGCAAAAAAGATTCGCAAGGATGCTAGCAGAACTGAGGGGGATATACTTATCAGGAAAGGCTCTCCTTTAGAAAAGAGAAGGCTGAGGGGTGACCCGATAGAGGTCTTTAAAATTATGAAGGGGTTTCGATAGGGTAGACGTAGAGAAGATGTTTCCACTTGTGGGGGAGACCAGAACTAGGGGCCATCAATATAAGACAGTCACTAATAAATCCAATAACGAATTCAGGAGAAACTTCTTTACCCAGAGAGTGGTGAGAATGTGGAACTCGCTACCACAGGAAGTTGAGGCAAATAACATTGATGCATTTAAGGGGAAGCTAGATAAGCACATGAGGGAGAAAGGTGTGGCGATAGGGTTCGATGAAGAGGGGTGGGAAGAGGCTCATGTGGAGCATAAATGCCAGCATAGACCATAGAAAACATAGAAGATAGGAGGAGTAGGCCATTCGGCCCCTCGAGCCTGCTCCGCCATTCAATGCGATCATGGCTGATCATCCAAATTCAGTACCCGGTCCCTGCTTTCTCCCCATACCCCTTGATCCCTTTAGCCTTAAGAAATATATCCGACTCCTTCTTGAATATATTTAATGTATTGGCCTCTACTGCCTTCTGTGGTAGAGAATTCCACAGGTTCACTACTCTCTGGGTGAAGAAATTCCTCCTCATTTCTGTCCTAAATGGCCTACCCCTTATCCTTAGACTGTGACCCCTGGCTCTGGACTCCCTGACCATCGGGAACATCCTTCCTGCATCTAGTCTGTCCAGTCCTGTTGGAATTTTATAAGTTTCATTGAGATCCCCTCTCATTCTTCTAAACTCCAGTGAGAGTAAGCCCAATCGACCCAATCTCTCCTCATATGTCATTCCTGCCATCCCAGGTATCAGTCTGGTGAATCTTCGCTGCACTCCTTCCATGGCAAGAACATCCTTCCTCAGATAAGGCGACCAAAACTGCACACAATACTCAAGGTGTGGTCTCACCAAGGCCCTGTACAACTGCAGCAAGACATCCTTGTTCCTGTACTCGAACCCTCTCACTGCGAAGGCCAGTGGGGCCGACTGGCCTGTTTCTGTGCAGTGCAACAATTGGCCTCCACACACCAGGGCTAAAGAGGGAGGGGGGAGATTCGTCTTGAGTTCCTTCTCATGGTTGTTATCCACTGATCCCTGCTGAGTATATGTGTCTGTCGGGTGAGAGGGCAGAATTGCATTTGGCTCTGAACTCCCCGCTCTTCCCCAGGGTTTGAACAGGCTGCCAATAGCCACTCTCTCTAGGCTTTCTCGTGAAGGATGCCTAGCATCTGTGGAATGCAAAGAGTCAACGCTTTGGGGAAGCTTGAGAGAAACTAAATTTTCATATTTTTAAAAAAAAGGGATGTTTGGAATGCTATTTCAATCTGTTTGATCCTTTTAATAAAGCATTCACACTCTTTTGGGATGCTGAATCAATTAGTCAGTTTCAGTAGTAAGTGTCAGTCTGTACCAATATTACTATTATTAATGTGAGGAGGATGCCAAGAAACTCCAGTATGATTTAGACAGGTTGGGTGATATGGCAGATGCAGTATAATGTGGATAAATGCGAGGCTATCCACTTTGGTGGCAAAAACAGGAAGGCAGATTATTATCTGAACGGCAATAGATTGGGAGAAGGGGAAGTGCAATGAGACCTGGGTGTCCTTGTGCAGCAGTCGCTGAAGGTAAGCGTGCAGGTGCAGCAGGCGGTTAAGAAGGCAAATGGTATGTTGGCCTTCGTAGCGAGAGGGTTCAAGTACAGGAACAAGGATGCCTTGCTGCAGTTGTACAGGGCCTTGGTGAGACCACACCTTGAGTGTTGTGTGCAGTTTTGGTCGCCTTATCTGAGGAAGGATGTTCTTGCCATGGAGGGAGTGCAGCGAAGATTCACCAGACTGATACCTGGGATGACAGGAATGACGTATGAGGAGAGATTGTCTCGATTGGGCTTATATTCGCTGGAGTTTAGAAGAATGAGAGGGGATCTCATTGAAACTTATAAAATTCTAACAGGACTAGACAGACTCGATGCAGGAAGGATGTTCCCGATGGTCGGGGGAGTCCAGAACCAGGGGTCACAGTCTAAGGATAAGGGGTAAGCCATTTAGGACAGAGATGAGGAGGAATTTCTTCACCCAGAGAGTGGTGACCCTGTGGAATTCTCTACCACACAAGGCAGTTGAGGCCAATTCATTAAATATATTCAAGAAGGAGTTAGATATATTTCTTAAGGCTAAAGGGATCAAGGGATATGGGGAGAAGGCAGGGACAGGGTACTGAATTTGGATGATCAGCCATGATCTCATTGAATGGCGGAGCGGGCTCGAGGGGCCGACTCCTGCTCCTATCTTCTATGTTTCTATTACAGTTGACTGTAATCAAAGCTGTTAATTTAACTAGTCAAAGGAGCCTACCCTTCGTTTTATGTGCAGTCAGACTAACTGACATTCTTTGATTTTGTTTGTATGTGGCGCTCCTTTCTCCCCAGTTCCTATTGGTCTCCCTCGGGCCACACGCCAGCCGATCGACGGGGTTTAAAAGGGAAAGCTGCGGTGCAGCAGGCCCCACAGTAAAGCTCGTGTCGGCCACTGCGCGCCGGGAGTCCACTTAACGCAGCAAGGTAACTTTGGGGTTGTCACTTACTGTGTGATGCCCGTGCGTTGACGACTGGCGGCGGGTGTAGCCCCCCCCCGCTCAGCCCCGGTTACAGTCGTGTTATGATCTGGACTGCACTGCCGAAAAGGGCGGTGGAAGCAGATTTAATAGTGACTTTGAAAAGGGAATGGCTGCCTCCTGTGCTATGAAAGGTGCCGGATCGTTGTTAAAAACCCATCTGGCTCACTGACCACCAGGGAAGGGAGTCTCCCCGACAGGTCTGGGCCTACGGCAGTCCAGTCCCATACTATATGCTAGGCTCTGGATGCCCTACCCAAGCCACTCGGCTGTAAGAACTATCGCGGTGTAGGACAAGAGTTACATCGAGTCCACAGCACAGCAACAGGCCATTCGGCCCAACTGGTCCGTGCCGGGGTTTATGCTCCACACGAGCCTCCTCCCACCCCAACTCCACCTCGCCCTATCACCATATCCTTCTATTCCCCTCTCCCTCGTGTTTATCCAGCTTCTCCTTAAATGCAGGAATGCTGTTCGCCTCAACCACTCCCAGTGGTGGCGAGTTCCACATCCTCACCACACTCTGGGTGACGAAGTTTCTCCTGAATTTCCCCATTGGATTTATTGGTGACTGTCTTATATTGATGGCCCCTAGTTCTGGTCTCGCCCCACGAGTGGAAACATTTTCTCTACGTCTATCCAATCAAACCCTTTCGTTATCTTTAAGACTGGGTCCCCCCTTGGCCTTCCCTTCTCTGGAGAATAGAGCCCCAGCCTGTTCACCCTTTCTTGATGAGTATATCTTCAGTTCTGGTATCGACCTTTATTTTGCACCTTCCCCAGTGCCTCTGTTTCCTTTCTATAATCACAGAAATCACAGAAACCCCACAGTGCAGATAGAGGCCATTTTGGCCCATCAAGCCTGCACCGACACATATCCCACCCGATCCCCGTAACCCCTACACCAACACATAGCCCACCCTATCCCCGTAACCCCATGTATTTAATCCCCCTAACACTAAGGGTCAATTTATCATAGCCAATCAACCTATCCCGCACATCTTTGGACTGTGGGAGGAAACCGGAGCACCCGGAGGAAACCCACGCAAACACGGGGAGAACGTGCAAACTCCACACAGACAGTCACCCGAGGCCGGATTCGAACCCGGGTCCCTGGCGCTGTGAGGCAACAGTGCTAACCACTATGCCACCGTGCCACCGTAATATGGAGCCCAGAACTGTGCACGAGTACAGTTGTAATAGTAACAGCACCGGCCGCAGTTCACCAAGTTCCACCACCGTCCTCTTTGGGCAGGCACATTGCTCGTATCACACGGACAAATAGAAATCGAAGCAGTTGGAGATTACAGCCAAGATGTGTAGTGCTGCTTCAAGACGGGTGCTGGGAGGGACGCGAGACTGGGACTAACGCCTCCATCCATCTGTTCCCAATGTGCCGGCTCCTCCTGGCTTCATTCCCTCCTCCTTGCGACCACTGGCACATTTAGAAACTCTGATTAAATGTTTGGCTTTTACAGCCCTTTGGCTGGCAGTACCTCTTAATCTGATCTGCCCTTTGCCAGTGGAACACCCCCCTCCCAAGGTGTTTGAACCAAGAACTCGTACCGGCAAGTAAATTAATTATCCTCGGTGTATTTTGTTTAAAAAAAAAAAAAAAATAATTCTGGCAGTGAGTAGCTTGCTGTTAAAACTCAATCCCCTCCCCATAAAGTTTTAATTCACTGTACAGTACCTCCTTCCAAAAAAAAATGCTGGCTAGAAGAGTTTATGTTGCTTATATCAAGTCGCCAGTTGAACACAACACAAGCAGCGTGGCTGCTGAGAATTAACGGTCCATTAAAAGTGGGTGGGGGGAATAACAAGAAACATGAGAGAAAACTGAATATATCTATTCAAGGTTTGGGAATGTGTTTCTACTGTCTGGCCTGTTATTTTTCAGTTTCGGGTGTTGCCATTAGCTGTTCCGCTGGACATTTATTTCCTTGCTGCTGAATGTAATGCTCTGATCAGTACTGTAATCATTGAGTGTTTGCCTTTCTGCTGAATTGCCTGGTACAGCTGTGGAAAGAATGATAGCGCGATAGATTAATCTCGCGCCTGTTGCCTGGCAAGTTTTGGAGCCTAATAGCGCGATAGATTAATCTCGCGCCTGTTGCCTGGCAAGTTTTGGAGCCTAATAGTGCGATAGATTAATCTCGCGCCTGTTGCCTGGCAAGTTTTGGAGCCTGTCGGTCGGGATATTCATTATTGGCTTCAGACACTCTGAGTCCTTCAGGGACAGGCGTGTCCGCTGGTTCCTGGGGAGCTCTGGCGTGGCGCAGACAGCAAATATCAGGCATTGGAGTTGGTTCCCGAAGATGGTCTGTGCTGGCTTTGCTGCAGTAGGTAGCAGATACAGGAAGCGGGGCTTTTACCATTGGGAGGGGGCAGTGGTGAGGGGGTAGTAGAGAAGTAGTGGGTTTCACGGTCCGCTGTACTAAGGTTTTGGTTTCGAGGATAGTTTTTTGCATAACATGGTATAACTCCCTGCCCACCCCACCATGTTCTAGTCCTGATTTAGTTCGCAGCCTTGTGTTGAGATGTCAAGTGAAGGTGATGCACTCCTGCAGAGTGAAGAGAGGAAAGGGAAATACCAGGGTGACTCATTGCTTCCACACGTTTCCTAATAGCTGGCTCTGATATACCCCACACTGTAACACTGATATACCCCACCCCCCTCACTGACACTGATATACCCCACACCCCGCATTGTAACACTGATACACCCCGCAATGTAACACTGATATACCCCACACCGTAACACTGATATACCCCACACCCCTCACTGACACTGATATACCCCACACCCCTCACTGTAACACTGATACACCCCGCATTGTAACACTGATATACCCCACACCCCTCACTGACACTGATATACCCCACACCCCTCACTGTAACACTGATACACCCCGCATTGTAACACTGATACACCCCGCAATGTAACACTGATATACCCCACACCCCTCACTGACACTGATATACCCCACACCCCTCATTGTAACACTGATACACCCCGCATTGTAACACTGATATACCCCACACCGTAACACTGATATACCCCACACCCCTCACTGACACTGATATACCCCACACCCCTCATTGTAACACTGATATACCCCACACCCCTCACTAACACTGATATACCACACCCCTCACTGTAACACTGATATACCCCACACCCCTCACTGTAACACTGATATACCCCACACCCCTCACTGTAACACTGATACACCCCGCATTGTAACACTGATATACCCCACACCCCTCACTGACACTGATATACCCCACACCCCTCACTGTAACACTGATACACCCCGCATTGTAACACTGATACACCCCGCAATGTAACACTGATATACCCCACACCCCTCACTGACACTGATATACCCCACACCCCTCATTGTAACACTGATACACCCCGCATTGTAACACTGATATACCCCACACCGTAACACTGATATACCCCACACCCCTCACTGACACTGATATACCCCACACCCCTCATTGTAACACTGATATACCCCACACCCCTCACTAACACTGATATACCACACCCCTCACTGTAACACTGATATACCCCACACCCCTCACTGTAACACTGATATACCCCACACCCCTCACTGTAACACTGATATACCCCACACCCCTCACTGTAACACTGATATACCCCTCACTGTAACACTGATATACCCCATACCCCTCACTGTAACACTGATATACCCCATACCCCTCACTGTAACACTGATATAGCCCACACCCCTCACTGTAACACACTCCTATACCCCACACCCCTCACTGTAACACTCTGATATAGCCCACACCCCTCACTGTAACACACTCCT
This sequence comes from Somniosus microcephalus, assembly GCF_052327205.1. NCBI lineage: Eukaryota > Metazoa > Chordata > Chondrichthyes > Squaliformes > Somniosidae > Somniosus > Somniosus microcephalus. Next base: position 34,025,586 of record NC_141019.1, on the reverse strand, counting down.
ATACCCCACACCCCTCACTGTAACACTCTGATACACCCTCTCTTGCACCATTTTGAGGTAAGCTTGCACCCACCTGGACACTGAGGGCAGCGGTCTCCTGGTTGGAGGAACGGGTCATTGAACGACAGATGGGGGGGGCGGGGGGGGGGGGGTGCAGCTCCTCGATAAACATTGTACGTTTCCAATTCCCTTAAGGACCTTGTATAACTCTAAAATCCCCTCTCAGACGCATCCTTTTCGAGCTGGGAAGCCCAGGTTTCTCCAGTCTTTTCTCATAACCCGACCTCTGACACTGGGGATCAGCCTCGTGACTCTTCTCTGCACTGCCTCCGATGCATGATTAGCTCCTTTATTCCTCAGTGACTACAACTGATCACCGTGCCCAAGGTGTAGGCTGACCAGTGCACTGTACAGTTTGATCATGGCTTCCTCTGACATACTCTCTTGTTTTGGCTATGCAGTTCATCATCCTGTTGGCTTTTTTTTGACCGCTGCTCTGCAATGGTTGGACCTGTTGAACATTGAGTTTTCTAAGACTCCTTGGTCTCTTTCAACTTCTTCTGGAGCTATTTCAACATCATTCATGCAGCAGATGGGTCACCTGAGAACTGGTTTTTAATGTGGAAGCAAGTCATCCTCGGTTCCGAGGGACTGCCCAAGAAGAGGAGGAGAATAGCTGGCTCCCGTGCGGCATTGGCCGAGGCCTGGGAAGTGAGGGTTGGCACTTTGTTCTCGAGACAGCCCGGCACTGAGGGCTGGTGGGGGTGGGGGGACGGGGGAAGAGGAGGCGAGAACAGATTTTAACTACAAGGTTAAACACACGCCCAAGTGCAAACCTCAGGAAATAACAACAGAAAACGCTGGAAAAACTCAGCAGGCCAGGGCAGCATCCGTGGAGAGAGAAACAGAGTTAATGTTTCAGGTCGATGACCCTTCGTCAGAACTGGAAAAAAGCAGGGAATGGAAAGCAGGTTTAGGGGCTGGGAAAAGGGGGAGGGGATGAAAGAACAAAAGGGAAGGTCATTGAGGGTAGGAGCAGGCCATTCGGCCCTTCGAGCCTGCTCCGCCATTCAATGTGATCATGGCTGATCATCCAAACCCTAGCACCCGGTCCCTACACCGACAGCCATCCCACCCAAGCCCTATCCCCGTAACCCCTTAACCCCACGTATTTAATACCCCCCTAACACTAAGGGCCAATTTTTATCATGGCCAAGCAACCTAACCCGCACATCTTTGGACTGTGGGAGGAAACCGGAGCACCCGGAGGAAACCCACGCAAACACGGGGAGAATGTGCAAACTCCACACAGACAGTCACCCGAGGCCGGATTTGAACCCGGGTCCTTGGCGCTGTGAGGCAACAGTGCTAACCACTATGCCACCGTGCTGCCCTTGAGAGCGAGAGGAGGTGGTAATGGGACAAGTTAAGGAACAAAGGGTGGCTCTAAATGAGGTGTGAATTGCGCTGGCAGAATGAAGGACAGCGGCCATGTGGGAGGGAAGAAGGAAAAAAAGCCAAACAAAAATTGTGGATTAAAAAAAATGTAATAGGGGCCGAGGTTATGATCTAAAATTATTGACCTCTATGTTGAGTCCGGAAGGCTGTAAAGTGCCTAATCGAAAGATGAGGTGCTGTTCCTCGAGCTTACGTTGAGCTTCGCTGGAACAATGCAAGAGGCCACGGACAGTGAGGTCCGAGTGGGAGTGGAGCGGAGAATTAAAGTGACAGGCGAACCTCAAGAGGCATGCATCTTTTCCGTTTTATGTCATCAAAGCTGATTATATAATCCCGCTGGTGCTGTGTAAATGTTCCGATCTTATCTGTGTCTTCAGTTTATCTTGAACTGCGGCTTCCCGTATCCACCAGAGCTGGAGCTAGTGAATGCTTATCAGAGAAGGTATTCTGTGATCGACTTGAGTTCTGCTTTGTTTGTAGTGTCTAAAGTATGGATTACTTTCCTAATATGTAGTCGGAAGGTGATTTAGGAAAAGTAACCGGATGAAGGCAGTTTAATTGTGTGCAAGTGGACTTCTGAAATCAGTCGCATGCCAGCTTACATTGCTGGGTAAAGCATTTCCACGGTGTCTTTTTTGGGTGGGGGAGAGTTTGAGCGGCATGTAGGAGAAAGCTTAAGGGATGTGGTCATAGCCGCAGTGGAAGAGAGAGCTTTTAAGGAGGTTTTTGAATGTGGGAGGCGAGGTTCGGGAGATAAATTTGCGGTTTGGTGGTTTAAGACTCGTGCTCTTAATGGGATGGAGGGAGGAGATTCCCGAGAAGAGATAAGCGTTGGAAAAGTGCAAGCTAGGGGTGGAGAGGGTGCAGCAAGGCCGTGCAGGCTAGGCTTTTTGGAATCAAAAGCCTGGTAGGTGGTGGGAGTGCTGGGGCTCAGTATGGGATTGCAACCAAGGAGGCAGCGTTCTGCATGAGTTGGAGCTTGTGTAGCTCGATCGTGGGAATCTGGGCAGGAGAGCATTGGAAAAATCAAAGCCAGAATTGGCTGGGTGAGGGTTTTAATGGTAGACGTGTAGGGTTGGAAATGTGGAAGTAGCTGGTCTTGCGTGGGGTTTTGAAGTTCAGATCGGGGCCGAGCAGAGCACCAATCTCTTCTCTTAAACAGTCCCTCGGATGACTAGCTTCCACATTAAAAATGAGTTCTCAGGTGACTGATGAGTCCAATGTGGGGCCTACAGCCTCTGTCACAGGTGGAGCAGACAGTGGTTGAAGGGGCGGGTGGGTGGGGTGCTTGGGTTGACGTGCGTTCCTTGCGCTTGGCCTCCGCTTGCTCCCGGCGAAGAGACTCGAGGTGTTTGGCGCCTTCCCGGATGCTTCTCCTCCACTTTGTGCAGCCTTGGGGCCAGGGATTCCCAGGTGTCAGTGGGGGATGTTGCACTTTTTCAAGGAGGCTCTGAGGGTGCCCCTCAAGCGTTTCCTCTGCCCACCTGGGGCTCTCTTGACGTGTCGGAGCTCCGAGTAGAGCGCTTGTTTTGGGAGTCTCGCATCGGGCGTGCGGACGATGTGGCCCGTCCATCGGAGCTGATCGAGCGTGGTCAAAGCTTCGATGCTGGGTTTAGATACACTCATAGCTCGTGTCTTTATATGGACTGACTGAGTCTTTTCTGTATCCTGTGTGTGTGTATATACTGGGGCATTCTTCCTGCTGTGCTGCAACAGCGCTCATTGCACAGCCTTGTACTTTCCTTTCTGCACTTTCATAATTTAATAGGACAAAGTCAGCATGGTTTTATGAAGGGGAAGTCATGTTTGACAAATTTGCTGGAGTTCTTTGAGGAAGTAACATATAGGGTGGATAAAGGGGAACCAGTGGACGTAGTGTAGTTAGACTTCCAAAAGGCATTTGACAAGGTGCCACACAAAAGATTATTGCTTAAGATAAAAAGTCACGGGATTGGGGGTAATATTCTGGCATGGATAGAGGATTGGCTATCTAACAGAAGGCAGAGAGTTGGGATAAATGGTTCATTCTCAGACTGGCAATCAATAACTAGTGGTGTTCCGCAGGAGTCAGTGCTGGGTCCCCAACTCTACAATCTATATTAACGATTTGGAGGAGGGGACCGAGTGTAACATATCAAAGTTTGCAGATGATACTAAGATGGGAGGGAAAGTAGTGAGTGAGGAGGACATAAAAAACCTGCAAGGGGACATAGACAGGCTAAGTAAGTGGGCAGAGATTTGGCAGATGGAATACAATACTGGAAAGTGTGAGGTTATGCACTTTGGCAGGAAAAATCGTAGAGCAAGTTATTATCTTAATGGCAAGAAACTGGAAAGTACTGAAGTACAAAGGGATCTGGGGGTCCTGGTGCATGAAACTCAAAAGGTTAGTATGCAGGTGCAGCAAGTGATTAAGAAGGCCAATGGAATGTTGGCTTTCATTGCTAGGGGGATAGAATATAAAAATAGGGAGGTATTGCTTCAGTTGTACAAGGTATTGGTGAGACTGCACCTGGAATACTGCGTACAGTTTTGGTGTGCATACTTAAGAAAGGACATACTTGCTCTCGAGTCAGTACAAAGAAGGTTCACTCGGTTAATCCCGGGGATGAGGGGATGGACATACGAGGAGAGGTTGAGTAGATTGGGACTCTACTCATTGGAGTTCAGAAGAATGAGAGGCGATCTTATTGAAACATATAAGATTGTGAAGGGGTTGGATCGGGTGGATGCGGGGAGGATGTTCCCGATGATGGGTGAAACTAGAACTAGGGGGCATAGTCTTAGAATAAGGGGCTGCTCTTTCAAAACTGAGATGAGGAGGAACTACTTCACTCAGAGGGTGGTAGGTCCATGGAATATGCTGCCCCAAAAAGCTGTAGAAGCTACATCATTACATAAATTTAAAACAGAAATAGACAGTCTCCTAGAAGTAAAGGGAATTAGGGTTATGGGGAGTGGGCAGGAATTTGGACATGAGTCTCGGTTCGGATCGGACATGGCCCTGTGGGTAGCGGAGCGGGCCCAGGGGCCGTGTAGCCTGATCCAATTCGTGTGTCTAATTCTGTTAGATTCAGGAGATGGTTCTGTGATAGTGGATTGGCGGTTAGGATCAGATCAGCCATGATCTTATTGAATGGCGGAGCAGGCTCGAGGGGCCGATTGGTCTACTCCTGCTCCTATTTCTTATGTTCTTTATGTTCTCCCTCTTCTGACCTTGTTATTTCTGCCCACTAACTTTCATTTTCCGCAGGCTCCTCTTTCTGCTTTGTCCTACCACATTTCCAAGCTGAAATTTGGTTGTTCTCGGTAAAATGAAGTGATAAATGCTGCAAGTGCACAGCGGGCCCATCGGTGTCCGATTGGAAACAATCCAACCTCCGTGATGATTGCACGTGTATCTACATCGAGCCTCGGGCTTTTGGTGCCATTGACAGCCTAACTAAAAAATATCAAAATCTTGTGTCTTTTAAGGAAAAATTAGAAACTTACTGTAAAATTCAAATTTCACTGAATAGATTACATCGGATATACGACACAGAAACAGGCCATTCGGCCCGACCAGTCCATGCCGGCGTTTATGCTCCACTCGAGCCTCCTCCCGTCTTTCCTCATCTAAATCTATCAGCGTAACCCTCTATTCCCTTCTCCCTCATGTGTTTGTCCAGCCTCCCCTTAAATACATCGATACTATTCGCTTCAACCACTCCCTGTGGTAGCGAGTTCCACATTCTCACCACTCTCTGGGTAAAGAAGTTTCTCCTGAATTCCCTATTGGATTTCTTGGTGACTATCTTATATTGATGGCCCCTAGTTTTGCTCTTCCCCACAAGTGGAAACATTCTCTCTGTATCCACTCTATCAAAACCTTTCATAATTTTAAAGACCTCTATTAGGTCACCCCTCAGCCGCCTTTTTTCAAGAGAAAAGAGACCCAGCCTGTTCATCCTTTCCTGATATGTATACCCTCGCATTTCTGGTATCATCCTTGTAAATCTTCTCTGCACCCTCTCCAGTGCCTCTATATCCTTTTCATAATATGGAGACCAGAACTGTACGTAGTACTCGAAGTGTGGTCTAACCAAGGTTTGATACAGGTTTAGCATAAGTTCCCTACTTTTCAATTCTATCCCTCTAGAAATAAACCCTAGTACTTGGTTTGCTTTTTTTATGGCCTTGCTAACCTGTGTCGCAACTTTTAGTGATTTGTGTATTTGTACTCCCAGATCCCTTTGTTCCTCGACCTCACCTAGACTCGCACCCTCCAAGTGATAAGTGACCTCCCCATTCTTCCTACCAAAATGTAATACCTCACATTTATGTGTGTTGAACTTCATTTGCCAATTATATGCCCATTCTACAAGTTTACTAATTAGCCATGTAAATGCCAATTTTAGCACCGGTACCTGAGCTTTTAATTGGTGTGTATTGGGGCGGGTTTGTTCACTAAATTAAATTCACTCGTGGAATCTGGCACACTTGGCCGAGTTGTTTAGCCTCGGCGCTTGTTTGCAACTGACCCTGGCCTTTTGGGGGAAAATGCTTTCCAGTTTGCGAAACGGGGAGGACTCTGGCAATGCAACCATTTCCAGGCTGCCTGGCCCATTGCGGTGAGAGTGTAAAATGGGTGGCATAAGCTGCCTGTCACAATCAGTCGGCGCACAAATGAAATCCTGGATTGTGCAGCCTTTGTAGATAAGCACAATGCGCCTCTCCTAAATCTGTGTGCCTGATTTACAGTAACAACCTGCGGTTAGATAAACTCTGGCCTTTAATCATCGGGAGGGCTGCAGATGGGGAGTCCTCGGTTCCCACCAGCTCAGATAAATTAAAGTGGTTTTCAGTCCTCGTGCCGTATCGGCAAGTTTGAGCCTTCAGTTGTTTAAATAAATACCGCATTATCTTTTAATAAAGACCTGATGAATAAAAATTGCACCGCAGTCATTTTGATTTGAAGCAAGCTGCCAAAAAATTCAGAGCATTTCAAAAGCAGATTAAAAAGGGGTTGTTTGGATCTGTGTATGTGCAAATAATGTAGACTTTTAACTGTAGATGGAGCCTATATTTGAATCTTCGATTAAATACTTAAACGGGATAGTTCTGTCCCTGGTAAAACAGTCGGTACAATGTGCTGATTTTGGTCCATTAATTCCGAGCAAAGGCTGGGACTTGATTCCTGTCCAAAGGTTGTCGTGACACTAGAGGAGAACACATGACGGCCTCTCTCGCTGCGGTGAAGGAGAGACCACATTGACTTTCCCGTACAGTCAGTTAGCAAATACTACATGGTGGCAAAGGTGAACAAACCCGGGCTGAATCATTCCAGCACTGCATGCAACCCCCGGGTCTCACCTGCCCTCCCAGTCAGGCTGTATGTAGCGCTGAGTCAGGCTTCCTTACAACCTTAAAGTATGAAACCTCTTGCACAAGAACAACTTGTATTTATATAGCGCTTTCCAGGAGCATTATCAAACAAAATGTGACTGAGCCGCATGAGATATTCGTGGTGAACGGTTGTTTTTTGGACTGGAGGAAGGTACACAGTGGTGTTCCCCAGGGGTCGGTACTAGGACCACTGCTTTTCTTGATATATATTAATGACTTGGACTTGGGTGAACAGGGCACAATTTCAAAATTTGCAGATAAGAACATAAATAGGAGCAGGAGTAGGCCAATCGGCCCCTCGAGCCTGCTCCGCCATTCAATAAGATCATGGCTGATCTGATCCTAACCGCCAATCTACTATCACAGAACCATGTCCTGAATCTAACAGAATTAGACACACGAAATAGGAGCAGGATCAGGCTACACAGCCCCTGGGCCTGCTTTGCTACCCACAGGGCTATGTCCGATCCGAACCTAGACTCATGTCCAAATTCCTGCCCGCTCCCCGTAACCCTTAATTCCCTTTACTTCTAGGAAACTGTCTATTTCTGTTTTAAATTTATGTAATGATGTAGCTTCTACAGCTTTTTGGGGCAGCATATTCCATGGACCTACCACCCTCTGAGTGAAGTAGTTCCTCCTCATCTCAGTTTTGAAAGAGCAGCCCCTTATTCTAAGACTATGCCCCCTAGTTCTAGTTTCACCCATCATCGGGAACATCCTCCCCGCATCCACCCGATCCAACCCCTTCACAATCTTATATGTTTCAATAAGATCGCCTCTCATTCTTCTGAACTCCAATGAGTAGAGTCCCAATCTACTCAACCTCTCCTCATATGTCCATCCCCTCATCCCCGGGATTAACCGAGTGAACCTTCTTTGTCCTGACTCGAGAGCAAGTATGTCTTTGAGACAAACCTTGGAAGTATATTGAACAGTGAGACTTCAAGAGGACATACAGGCTGGGGGAATGGGAGGACACGTGGCAGATGAAATTTAATGCAGGAAAAGGCGAAGTTATACATTTTGGTAGGAAGAACGAGGAGAGGCAATATAAACTAAAGGGTACAATCCTAAAGCGGGTGAAGGAACAGAGAGACCTGGGGGTGTATGTGCACAAATCATTGAAGGTGGCAGGGCAGGTTGAGAAAGTGTTTTTAAAAAAAAAAAAGCATACGGGATCTTCGGCTTTATAAAGAGGCATAGAGTACAAAAGCCTTTGCTCGGAATTAATGGACCTTTTATAAAACACTGATTCAGCCACAACTGTAGTATTGTGTCCAATTCTGGGCACCGCACTTTAGGAAGGATGTGAAGGCTTTAGAGAGGGTGCAGAAAAGATTTGCAAGAATGGTTCCAGGGATGAGGACTCAAAGGTGACATGAAGAAAAACTTTTTTACGTAGCGAGTGGTTATGATCTGGAATGCACTGCCTGAAAGGGTGGTGGAGGCAGATTCAATCGTGGTTTTTGAAAGGGAATTGAAGTTCTTAAAGGAAAAAAAATTGCAGGGCTACGGGGAAAGGGCGAGGGAGTGGGACTAGCTGCAGTGCTCTTGCAGAGAGCCGGCACGGGCTGGACGGGCCGAATGGCCTCCTACAGTGCTGTAACCATTCTATGATTCTAGGGTAGAAGACCAAAAACTTGGTCAAAGAGGTAGGTTTTAAGACGTGTTTTACAGGAGAGAGAGAGATGGAAAGGATTAGGGAATGAATTCCAGAACTTGGGGCCTGGACAGCTGAAGGCACGGCCGCCAATGGTGGAGTGATGTAAATCGGGGATGCTCGAGAGGCTAGAATTGGAGGAGCGCAGATGTCTTGAAGGGTTGGAGGGCTGAAGGAGATTACAGAGATGGGGAGGGATTTGAAAACCAGGATGAGAATTTTAAAATCGAGGCGTTGCTTAACTGGGAGCCAGTGAAAGTCAGCGAGCACAGGGGGTGATGGGTGAATGGGACTCTGTGCGAGTTAGGACACGGGCAGCAGAGTTTTGGATGACCTCGAGAGAGAGAGACCAGAATTGGATGAGTGCAGCGATTTGAGGGTTGTAGGGATGGGGGGGAGGGGGCGGCGAGGCAAGGCAATGGAGGGATTTGAAAACAAGGATGACAATTTTAAATTAGGGGTGTTGCCAGATATGGCTAATATTGGCATCCGCCTAGAATGGGCCTTGTCGCCTTCATTTCCAGCTACTCTCTGAACATACCTCTCTCTCTACATTGGTTTCCACGTGCAATGGCTGACATGAAACAATGTAGTCCAAGACCATAATTTTTCATAACATGATTTTCACAAGACTAAGTTTTATGTATTAAGGTTTGCAGACCACAGTTGTAGATTTCCAAATGGAATGAAAAATTGGGATCGATGTGCATTGAGTGTATACCAAAGGGTGTCTGAACACAGCTGCTGATTGGCTTTTGTGTGTTTCGAGCATTTTCTTTTGGTTTTAGTTTAGAGTGTTGGGTCTGGGTGATCGATGTTTGTCAATTTGTGCTGTTTTCCCTCTGCAATGTCACCAAGAATGTGATTATTGCCTCTTGAAGATTTTTTCTACATTTCTGAGACCCAACCTGGGCATTAAAGCTAGGACTACAGCTGGATATCGCGAGGGAGGAATTTCCAGCTTTGATGGCAGTGGAGAAGGTTGCTGTTCCGGTGTTTAAAAGAATCTGTCTTTTGTTTGGAGTAGATGTGGGCTGGTGTGGGTGCCGGTTGTTTCCCCATCAGTTCCTTGCCAAGTGGCCTCTACTCGTGTGTAAATTTTGCAGGTGAGTATCAGTCGGCTATTTGACCACCAGAGGCATCACAGCCAATCCTCGACCTATCCTCACCCAGCATCCACGTGCGCTTCCAGCAGTGGCCATTGGACAGTGATCAGGAGTGGGAACCCTTTCCCGAATCGGACCCTAATTGTTGTGTCCCTACTGCTGCCCTGACTCCGATCCATTAACTTAGCACAGCGGGGATGGAACATGCAGTTACTGCTTGAACATATACTGTAATAGGTAGTGGCGGGCGCACCCTTGTATACGGAGAGGCATGTAGACTGATGTGACTTCTATATCGGACTTTAAACGGTTAGTTAACGGCACGTGTGGGGACCTGTGCTTCCCTTGAGGATCTGTGCATGTGGAGTCCGATGTCCTTGTCCAGCAAAGGCTCCTGATCATTTCAGTTCCTATTCGGGAGACTTGCAAGTAATTCAAACTACCGGAAACTTTTTTTTAAAATCCGGCACGGACGGGACCGACGTGGTGCCGGTTCATCAAAAATTCCGGATAACCAAACGCTATAGTAAAAGATACGGAGAGCTGAGAGCTCCGTATAAAGCAACAAACCCTGTTGCTTAGCAACAGGTTCAGAACAATGGCCACAAGTTGCAAGCGTCTCTGTAGCTTAGCAACAGCTGCAGCCACACCCTTGCACAGCAACACATGGAGGAAGGCAAGTAATAAAACTTACCTGAACCTACTCCTGAATTTTGCCAGTTAACTGACATTTCCGGTTATTTAGGTGCCGGTTAATCGAAAGTTTCCTGTACTTTATTTCTTAAGGGGTTCGTTTCAGAATGCTCGAGTGGTTACTGTTTGCTGTGACCAGTAAACTGGCTCATAAGTTAGCAGACTGTCTGTAAAGTTTCCCTCCCGCTTCCTGGCAGTGATAGTTTATAGATGTGACATTATTAGAGAATTTCATCAACAGCAACTTGTATTTATATAGCGCCTTTAACGTAGTGAAACGCCCCAAGGCGCTTCACAGGCGTATTTAAAAGACACAAAATTTGACACCGAGCCGCATAAGGAGAAATGAGGGCAGGTGACCAAAAGCTTGGTCGAAGAGGTAGGTTTTAAGGAGTGTCTTAAAGGAGGAGAGAGAGGTAGCGAGGCAGAGAGGTTTAGGCAGGGAATTTCTAGAGCTTTTCGGACCCAGGCCACAGAAGGTCGAGAGCTGGAGAGACAGTTTGAAGGAGCGAGAGCTGGAGAGACAGTTTGAAGGTCGAGAGCTGGAGAGGACCGTTTGAAGGTCGAGAGCTGGAGTGACAGTTTGAGGGTCGAGAGCTAGAGAGGACAGTTTGAAGGTCGAGAGCTGGAGAGGACAGTTTGAAGGTCGAGAGCTGGAGAGGACAGTTTGAAGGTCGAGAGCTGGAGAGGACAGTTTGAAGGTCGAGAGCTGGAGAGGACAGTTTGAAGGTCGAGAGCTGGAGCGGACAGTTTGAAGGTCGAGAGCTGGAGAGGACAGTTTGAAGGTCGAGAGCTGGAGAGGACAGTTTGAAGGTCGAGAGCTGGAGAGGACAGTTTGAAGGTCGAGAGCTGGAGAGGACAGTTTGAAGGTCGAGAGCTGGAGAGGACAGTTTGAAGGTCGAGAGCTGGAGAGGACAGTTTGAAGGTCGAGAGCTGGAGAGGACAGTTTGAAGGTCGAGAGCTGGAGAGGACAGTTTGAAGGTCGAGAGCTGGAGAGGACAGTTTGAAGGTCGAGAGCTGGAGAGGACAGTTTGAAGGATGAGCGCTGGAGAGACAGTTTGAAGGATGAGAGCTGGAGAGACAGTTTGAGGGTCGAGAGCTGGAGCGGAACCCGGTTACCAGGACGCCAAGTTGGACAGCCAGGGGTAATGTGCAGGGCAGGTGTGTGGAGGAAACATCGAGAAAAACTGAGAGGAAACATTGAGAAAGAGAGAGAGGGGAAACATCGAGAGAGACCGAGATGGAAACATCGCAAAAGACTGAGGGGGAACTTTATTTATTTAATTTAATTAATTAATTAATTAATTTTTTTAAAATTATAAGTTGAGTGTTCCTCACGATGCTCTCCCAGTGCGGCCACCCTGTAACCAGAGATTATTCTAGAAGCCTGGGTAGAAATATCAATGTAATTACTGTAGAAATTACTTTTTTTACATTATTCATTTTATGTGCTGTCTTTTTATTTATTTTATGTCTGCTTTATTTATATTTTAAAGTATGTATGCGTGTATATGTCGGTATGTGTTTTATTGTGATGGCGCTGATGAAGATGGCTGCCGTCCTTGCGAGTTCCGTGCGTACCAGGCAGCTCAGTGTTCTTGCTGCTTGGTGCTCCCGGCTCGTCAAGAAAAAAGCATTTCACTGACTAGATTACACTTCTTGTATTTAGTTATGTGACCAATAAAATTGAAATTGAAGGCACGGCCACCAATGGTTGAGCGATTTATAATCGGATGCTCAAGAGGGCAGAATCAGTTCTTGTTTGCCTTGGAGTTGGCAAACCCAACCGTGTGAGGGGGCCTGAATTAACACCAAGTAGAGAGGGCAACTGATTTACATGCCAGCTTTGCGTCGTTTGGTTCGGTGACCCATCCAGATCAGTTCCTCCGTCATCGGCACTCGCTCAATAAGCAAATGCTGAAATTCCAAACAAAGCTTTGCTAAAGAAAGAAGAGACTTGCATTTCCACAACGCCGTTCGCCACCTCTGTACGACCCAGGGCGCGGCAGCCAACGAAATGTCACTGTTCTGTCGGAAACGGGGCAGCTAATTTGCGCAGAGCAAACTCCCCACAAGCAACACTGTGATAATGACCAGATAATCTGTTTTTTAAGTGTTGGTTGAGGGATAAATATTGGCTCCCCGGAGTGTGAACTCCCCCGCTGCTGCTCTTCTTCGAAATGGTATCACGGAATCTTTTGCATCGACCTGAAAGGGGCCTCGGTGTAAAGTCTCATCTGAAAGACAGCTTCGTTACAGTTGGGGTTTCCGCATGATTGTCACCCCTTCTAATCCAGCATCTGGCCCGAGACCAGTGTGTGCTGGGGAGAATTTAGTGATCCGGCGACGCTTCCTCCGCTTAATCCTTTGCAATTCCCCGTAGTCCTGTCTCGCTCTCCCAATCGTGAAGGCCTAATCTTTTGAGGCCTGTCACAGTCTTAAAGCTCTATTACATGATTGGAATAGAAGGTGCTGTTGTTGTGGTTCTGCAGGCCCGTGCCCCCCCCCCCCCCCCAGTAGCAGCATATGCAAAGGAGTCAGTTGGGAATCCTACACTTTGAAATTGCAGAAATTAAGAGCGTTTCCTGTTCATAATCATTTCATTCGCAGTAGCCCCTGCACTGGTATATAGGTCACTCTCTGCCATCTTGGGACTCTACTCATTGGAGTTCAGAAGAATGAGAGGCGATCTTATTGAAACATATAAGATTGTGAAGGGGCTTGATCGGGTGGATGCGGTGAGGATGTTCCCAATGATGGGTGAGACTAGAACTAGGGGGCATAATCTTAGAATAAGGGGCTGCTCTTTCAAAACTGAGATGAGGAGAAACTTCTTCACTCAGAGGGTAGTAGGTCTGTGGAATTTGCTGCCCCAGAAAGCTGTGGAAGCTACATCATTAAATAAATTTAAAACAGAAATAGACAGTTTCCTAGAAGTAAAGGGAATTAGGGGTTACGGGGAGCGGGCAGGAAATTGGACATGAGTCTAGGTTCGGATCAGCCATGGCCCTGTGGGTGGCGGAGCGGGCCCAGGGGCCGTGTAGCCTGGTCCTGCTCCTACTTGTGTTCTAATTCTGTGTTAGATTTCAGGAGATGGTTCTATTCACAGGGATTAGTGGAGACCTCGGGAACAGGCTGCCAGCTAGGAGTCCTTCAAGAGTAAATTGGGCCTGTTCCTGGCTGGGGTGGAGATCACCTTTTACAGAAGGTAAGCACTGCAGGAAATACAGGGACAGAGTGATCTCCTGGACGAGTTTCAATCGCCTAGATGGGTCGGAGAGGAATTTCCCAGATTTTTTTCTCCCAAATTGGCCATTGGGTTTTTTCTTTTTTCGCCTCTCCCAGGAGATGACATGGGTTCGGGTGGGATGGCGAGTGATAGTAGATTTGAGGTTAGGATCAGATCAGCCATGATCTTATTGAATGGTGGAGCAGGCTCGGGGGGCCGGTTGGCCTACTCCTGCTCCTATTTCTTATGTTCTCTTCCGCCCGCACTCGCCCCCCTCCTCCCTCCACTACTAGCCTTTAATGAGCCAGAATTCGGGTCGGAGGCTTCCCGCGGGTGCAAGTCCCCCCCCCCGACCTGCACTTGCATAGCACGCCTGCCGTTGTGCTGTGGGCCCACGTGGGATTCCAATCCTGGGCCTCCTCCAGCTGCCGGCGCGCAGTGCTCGCGTATCCCAGCGGCGAAGTTAGTTCGCAGCGTCCCCTGGGATCACGTGGGCCAATCGGAGCAGGGAATCTCTATTCATAAATTTGACAGGAAGACCTGTCCAATCTCAATAGAGATCGGCCCCAAAACCTAAGTAAAACTTCAAATAATTTTTTTTTAAAACACACTTTTAAAATAACTAAATTACATAAATTAACTACTTTAAACAAAAGTATAAGTTTTTGAAAAAATTAAAGTTTTTAACGGGGCTAAAAATAAACTTACGTTTCTTTAAAGTATCTTAAAATGATAAACCTGTGGAAAAAATGTTTTAATTTTACTTAATTAGCCTCTTACCTTGTTAAAAGCAGGCCTTGCGACTGCTTTTTTTCATGCGCAGCTGCTGGAGACTTACCCTCCCGGAGAAACCTGTATAAAAAAATTTTTTTTTTAAATCGGAAGTTCCAGGTGTACGCGCTGCCTCTCTGGTGCACACATTTGACCTGTGAACCCCTTCCTTCAAGGGAACGGAAGTTCTGGTTTCCAGCGCATGCACGAAACCGGCACTTTCGTTGGGCCCTATGCGCGAGTAAGCAGCGCGTACTCACCCGTGGGGACCCGAATTTCTGGCCCATTGTTAAAACTGCCCGTGTACAACGGACTTCTGCATGTAGTGTGATAGAGCCGCCCAGGCTCAGTCCCTGATCTGTGCTGTTCTGATCCCTACCACTTGGCCCCAGAGAGGGTGGCTACCCTCTCCTGTATGTGACTTTTCCCCCATCCCACTTGGGTAATGTCAAACAAAAACCGCCTATTTCCACCTCCGTAACATCGCCCGTCTCCCCCCCCCAGCCTCAGCTCATCCACTGCTGAAACCCTCCTCCATGCCTTTGTTACCTCTAGATTTGACTATTCCAACGCACTCCTGGCTGGCCTCCCACATTCTACCCTACGTAAACTTGAGGTCATCCAAAACTCGGCTGCCCGTGTCCTAACTCGCACCAAGTCCTGTTCGCCCATCACCGCTGTGCTCGCTGACCTACATTGGCTCCCGGTTAAGCAGCGCCTCCATTTCAAAATTCTCATCCTTTTCAAATCCCTCCATGGCCTCGCCCCTCCTTATCGCTATAATCTCCTTCAACCCCACAACCCCCCCCCCCCCCCCCCCCCCCCCGAGATATCTGCGCCGCTCTAATTCTGCCGTCTTGAGCATCCCTGATTATAATCGCTCCACCATTGGCGGCCGTGCCTTTTCCTAAGCTCTGGAATTCCCTCCCTAAACCCCTCTACCTCCTCCTTTAAGACGCTCCTTTAAAACCTCCCTCTTTGACCAAGCTTTTGGTCACCTGCCCTAATTTCTCCTTATGTGGCTCGGTGTCAAATTTTTTGTCTTCTAATACTCCTGGGACGTTTTACTATGTTAAAGGCACTATATAAATACAAGTTGTTGTTGTCAGAGGAGGCCTGGCTTGGCTGTGATGCCTCTAACCTCAACCACCTCCCACAATCCAATAATTGTGCTTCACGTGAATAATGGCTATTCTGGTGAAGCGCCAGAGAGCCGCTGGTAACTCTGGAAGCATGTCATAAGAAATGGGAGTAGGCCATTCCGCCATTCAATGAGATCATGGCTGATCATCCAAATTCAGTACCCTGTCCCTGCTTTCTCCCCATATCTCTTGATCCCCTTAGCCTTAAGAAATATATCTAACTCCTTTTTGAATATATTTAATGAATTGGCCTCAACTGCCTTCTGTGGTAGAGAATTCCACAGGTTCACCACTCTCTGGGTGGAAAAAATTCCTCCTCATCTTTGTCCTAAATGGCTTACCCCTTATCCTTCGACTGTGACCCCTGGTTCTGGACTCCCCGACCATCGGGAACATCCTTCCTGCATCTAGCCTGTCTGGTCCTGTTAGAATTTTATAAGTTTCAATGAGATCCCCTCTCATTCTTCTAAACTCCAGTGAGTACAAGCCCAATCAACCCAATCTCTCCTCATACGTCATTCCTGCCATCCCAGGTATCAGTCTGGTGAATCTTCGCTGCACTCCCTCCATGGCAAGAACATCCTTCCTCAGATAAGGCGACCAAAACTGCACACAATACTCCAGGTGTGGCCTCACCAAGGCCCTGTACAACTGCAGCAAGACAGCCTTGTTCCTGTACTCGAATCCTCTCGTTATGAAGGCCAACATACCATTTGCCTTCTTAACCGCCTGCTGCACCTGCATGCTTACCTTCAGCGACTGGTGCACAAGGACACCCAGGTCTCGTTGCACTTCCCCTTTTCCCAATCTATTGCCGTTCAGATAATAATGTAAACTTGTTGATTGCTATAATTTCGACTGCATGGCTCGCAGGATGTATAGTCGGAGCCTGGCAATGTAGCTTCCTCCCCCACAGTACTTCCTTCTTGGGAAGGGGGGGGCTGGCTCTAGTTTAGTCCAGCTAAATGTTGCAACTCTCCCAACCGACAGGTTTCTGCTGGGCAGGGGTACCTTCATCCCGTCTTCAAACAATGCCGTCTGTAGAGTCGGAAGCTCGGATGTACAGAGTTACATAGGAGGTGCAGCACAGAAACCGATCGTTCGGCCCAACTGGTCTATGCCGGCTCCACACGAGTCTCCTCATCTCAGGGAACCAAGTGATATGAGGAGAGGTAGATCAGCCATGATCTCATTGAATGGCAGAGCAGGCTTGAGGGGCCATATAGCCTACTCCTATTATGTTCTTAACCTTGTCGGCATATCCAGGGCCCCAGCTATTCACAATCTATATCAATGATTTGGACGAGGGGACTAAATGTAACATTTCCAAATTTGCTGATGATACAAAGCTAGGAAGCAGTGTCAGTTGTGAAGAGGATGTGAAAAGGCTTCAAGGGGATCTCGACAGGCTCAGTGAGTGGGCGAGAACATGGCAGATGGACTATAATGTGGATAAATGTGAAGTTATCCACTTTTGGTAGAAAAAACAAAGGCAGAGTATTTCCTAAATGGTGAAAGATTGGGGAATGCAGATGCTCAAAGGGACCTGGGTGTCCTTGTACATGAGTCACTGAAAGTGAATGTGCAGGTGCAGCAAGCCATTAGGAAGGCAAATGGTATGCTGGCCTTCATTACAAGAGGATTTGAGTACAGGAGTAAAGAAGTCTTACTCCAATTATATAGGGCCTTGGTGAGACCACACCTGGAGTACTGTGTACAATTTTGGTCTCCTTACCTAAGGAAGAATATACTTGCCATAGAGGGAGTGCAACGAAGGTTCACGAGATTGATTCCTGGGATGGAGGGACTGTCGTATGAGAAGAGATTGAGTAAACTAGGCCTGCATTCTCTTGAATTCAGAAGAATGAGAGGGGATCTCATTGAAGCATACACAATTATTACAGGGTTTGATAGGGTGGATGCTGGGAGAATGTTTCCCTTGGCTGGGGAGTCTAGAACCAGGGGCCACAGCCTCAGGATAAGGGGTCGGCCATTCAGGACTGAGATGAGGAGGAATTTCTCCACAGAGGGTGGTGAATCTTTGGAATTCTCTACCCCAGAGGGCTGTGGAGGCTCAGTCATTGGGTATATTCAAAACAGAAGTCGATAGATTTCTGACGAGTAAGGGCATCAAGGGATAGGGCCGGTGAATGGAGTTGAGGCAGATGATCAGCCATGATCTCATTGACTGGCGGAACAGGCTCGAATGGCCGACTCCTGCTCCTATTTCTTATATTCTTATGTTCTATTCCCTTCTCGCTCATGTGTTTGTCCAGCCTCCCCTTAAATGCATCTGTGCTCTTCGCCTCAACCACTCCCTGTGGTAGCGAGTTCCACATTCTCACCACTCTCTGGGGAAAGAAGTTTCTCCTGAATTCCCCATTGGATTTATTAGTGACTCTCTTATATTGATGGCCCCTAGTTCTGGTCTCCCCCACGAGTGGAAACATCTTCTCTGTCTACTGTCGGTCAGGGACCTTGATGTGATAGTGGAGCTGGGACTTATGTAATATAAAAATTACTTTAAAAACAAAGTCTTCCCCGTCTAATCTTTTGAGGGAGGTGAAGACAAAGGAAGGCTTGGCATTGATTTACTGATCGATTGTTGTGCATTATTGAAGACTTCTTGGTATTTTTAATCTAATATTATACACTGCAAAAATCTACAGTTACAAGAGTCTTTTAAGATCTTGGAGAATAAAAAAAAATGTCTATGGCCTCCGAGTACATCACAGGCAGAGAATTGTGTTAAAGTGGAGTGTCGCCCTGGATTGTGCGCTCGGGTGGGGGATTTAAGCCAACGACAGTCTGACTCACTGGCACGAGTGTCACTTTCTCCGCTTTACTGCAGACCTTTTTGCAAGATAGAGTATATGGAATTTGTAATGCTGCCGCTTTACATTACATCGAATTTACAGCCCAGAAACTGGCCATTTGGCCCAACTGGTCTGTGATGCTGAATCATTGCGTATATTCAAGGCTCAGATAGATTGATTTTTGGACTCCAGGGGGAATGGAAGGTTCTGGAGATCGGGCGGGCAAGTGGAGTTGAAGGCAAGGATCAGCCATGATTTTACTGAATGGCGGAGCAGGCTCGAAGGACCATATGGCCGACTCCTGTTTCTTATGCTCTCATCCCGTTCTAGTCTCCCTCAGGTACGCATCAAGCGCCCCCCCGCCCTTGAATGCACCCATGCTATAATCCTCCTTTTGGTTAGTGCCGTGGGATCTGTAACACCCACCTGAACAAGTAGATGGGGGGCCTTGGCTTAATGTCTCGGCTGAAGGCTGACCCCCTCCAACAGCATAGCACTCTGGGTGATTTACGTGGGCTGTCAGCCTAGGTAATGGGCTCAAGTTGTGACTCGGAGCATTCAGGGCAGACCGTTGCTTTTGAGTTGATTATACAGAATTATTTGGGTTCCGTGAAGCAGTGGCCCCTTCTGGCAAGAGCTTCTGGCTAACGGTTAGACTGAGCATAGACAAATGCTGTTTGAGAAGAGACAACAAAAGTGGCGAGAGCGGTGAAGGAGTGTTTACTTGCCCCCTTGTTGCCATGGGAGTAAGAATTCTGCGTTGTGAAATTGTAGAAGTTAAATCACGGGTGGCCTGGTTTGTTTTTTCTCCTCTCTGGGCAAGGGATACCAGGGATAATGGCAGTGCCCCAACTGTTGTCGGAATAGAGACCTGTGATTGAGCCAGGCACCTTTCGGTCTGTGTGCTTCAGCATCACATTACACGGGTACATTCAGCTGCTGGTTGTCTACTGGCGGGTTCAATATCACGGGCTACACAACGGTTACCTTGCATAACAATTGGCCTGCGTAACGGTGACTGCATTTCCAAAACAATTCGCTGGCGGTGAAGTACCCGGGGACATCCGAGAGGCCTTGAAAGCTGCTGTCTAAATGAAGTTTATCCTTTTTCTTTCGATTTAATGAGCTGCCTTCCGCCTGCAGTTTTCACAACGTGCGTTTTATAACTCGGCTGTGCTGCTTGACGGGGGGGGAGGCCTTTGTGCTTTCATTGACGACGGGTGAAGTTTAGCTACACGGTTTTCCGAGGCCGGTCCCAGCAGCTGATCAAACACGCCGTTGACTCCGGCCTGGGTCTGGGTTGTGCCAGAGGACGAGGGTAGTAAACATTGGCACTGTTTCATAATTAACCTAGAAACTTAAAGAAAAGTTATTTTTAAATTGAATTGATCCAAAAAAAAAAAATCCTAATGTGACAGCTGACCTTAATACCTGGGACATATCTTTACTGCGGTCACTGTAAACCTAAAAGTCAGCCACCTGCCATGGGAATCAAATCTGGGAGTGTAGCTAACAAGTGGTAGTCATAATGTATTTAATTATTAATTTCTGTAATCCAGATTAATTACTTACAACTGAGTCATAAATATACTTGGTTCACTTTTATCCTTTTAACAGCCCCGAATATTCAAGCTTTAGTGTTCATTCTATGACTTGGGCAATAAAGCAATTATAGCAATTTAGAATCATAGAACTTTAAGGCACAGGGGGAGGCCATAGAAGATAGGAAACGTAGAGGATAGGAGCAGGAGTCGGCCATTCGGCCCCTCGAGCCTGCTCCGCCATTTAATGAGATCATGGCTGATCATCCAAATTCCGTACCCTGTCCCTGCTTTCTCCCCGTATCCCTTGATCCCTTTAGCCTTAAGAAATATATCTAACTCCTTCTTGAATATATTTAATGAATTGGCCTCAACTGCCTTGTGTGGTAGAGAATTCCACAGGTTCACCACTCTCTGGGTGAAGAAATTCCTCCTCATCTCTGTCCTAAATGGCTTGCCCCTTATCTTTAGACTGTGACCCCTGGTTCTGGACTCCCCCGCCATCGGGAACATCCTTCCTGCATCTAGTCCTGTTACAATTTTATAAGTTTCAATGAGATTCCCCTCTCATTCTTCTAAACTCCAGCGAGTATAAGCCCAATCAACCCAATCTCTCCTCATACGTCATTCCTGCCATCCCAGGTATCAGTCTGGCGAATCTTCGCTGCACTCCCTCCATGGCAAGAACGTCCTTCCTCAGATAAGGCGACCAAAACTGCACACAATGCTCAAGGTGTGGTCTCACCAAGGCCCTGTACAACTGCAGCAAGACATCCTTGCTCCTGTACTCGAACCCTCTCGCTACGAAGGCCAACATACCATTTGCCTTCTTAACCGCCTGCTGCACCTGCATGCTTACCTTCAGCGACTGGTGCACAAGGACACCCGGGTCTCGTTGCACTTCCCCTTCTCCCAACCTATTGCCGTTCAGATAATCTGCCTTCCTGTTTTTGCCCCCAAAGTGGATAACCTCGCATTTATCCACATTGGGCAGATGCATGGCAGATGCAGTATAATCACCCAACCTGTCCAAATCATACTGGAGTTTCTCGGCATCCTCCTCACAGCACACGCCCACCCAGCTTTGTCGTTTGCAAACCTGGAGATATTACATCTAGTTCCCTCGTCCAGATCATTAATATATATTGTGAATAGCTGGGGTCCTAGCACCGATCCCTGCGGTACCCCACTAGTCACTGCCTGCCACTCGGAAAAAGAGCCGTTTGTTCCAACTCTTTGCTTCCTGTCTAGCAGCCAGTTCTCTATCCAAGTCAGTACCTTACCCCCAATCCCATGTGCTTTAACTTGACACACTAATCTCTTATGCGGGACCTTATCGAAAGCCTTCTGAAAGTCCAAATGCACCACATCCACTGGTTCTCCCTTATCTATTCTACCAGTTACATCCTCAAAATTCCAGTAGATTAGTCGAGCACGATTTACCTTTTGTAAATCCATGTTGATTTTGTCCGATCCTGTCACTGTTTTCCAAGTGCTCTGCTATTACATCTTTTATAATGGACTCTAGCATTTTCCCCACTACCGATGTCAGGCTTACCGGTCTGTAATTCCCCATTTTCTCTCTACCACCTTTTTTTGAATAGTGGGGTAACATTAGCTACCCGCCAATCCATGGGAACTGTTCCAGAGTCTATAGAATTTTGGAAGATGACCAGCAATGCATCTACTATTTCTAGGGCCACTTCCTTAAGTACCCTCGGATGTAGATTATCAGGCCCTGGGGATTTATCGGCCTTCAATCCCGTCAATTTCCTTAACACCATTTCCCTACAAATACTGACTACAGACCCATCGTGTCTGTGCCGTGGTGTGATTTCGTGTAGAACAGAGATTGTGGAGTCACTGAGGCAGTTTGTTTACGGATGCCCTCTGTAGCCAGTATTTGGACGGCACTGAGTCACTCCTTTTGTATTGCGTTGGCTGGAGGCTGCTTGTTTTTGGACTGTGCGCACCGTTTCCAGAAAGTGCGTGCGGTTTAACACAAAAAAAAAGCCTTTAATCCAATCTTCATTCAGATATCGTTCATGCACCTTTCAAACTTGGCTGCAATGGTTTGAGACCATGCGTTGGTTTTCTGCCTCGTCACTCCCTCAGCCGTCCATGGTGTTGCAAAGTAAATTCAGTGTGTAACCGGGGCCATGTGGACCAGAAGGTCCCGGGTGTGAGCTGTGCTGTGGGCTGATCCCTGGGCAGCGGTGGCGGTGGGAGTGCTACAATTAATGTCCGTGGCCCTGGGGGAAGGGAGACGTTGGGCAGGAAGCGAGGGGTGGGAGAATGGAGGGGTGTGGGCTAGCCTGCGAGACTGGAGGCTCTCCAGGCTAGCCTCCCACCTTGCACCTTCTGTAAACCTGAGCTCATCCAAAACCATGCTGCCCGTATCCTAACTCGCACCGAGTTCCGTTCACCCATGAGGAAAGAGAGGCGGAGAGTTGTTGAGAGGGAATTCCAGAGCTTAAGGCCCAGGCAGCTGGCGGCACGGCTGCCAATGGTGGAGTGATTCAAAATCAGAGATGCGCAAGAGGCAAGAATTGGAGGAGCGCAGAGTTCTTGTAGGGCTGGAGGAGGTTGCAGAGATGGGGAGGGTTGTAGGGGCTTACAGAGACAGGGAGGGTTGTAGGGGGCTGGAGGAGGTTAGAGATAGGGAGGGCTGTAGGGGGTTACAGAGATAGGGAGGGTTGTAGGGGGCTGGAGGAGGTTACAGAGATGGGGAGGGTTGTAGGGGCTGGAGGAGGTTACAGAGATAGGGAGGGCGGTTGGGGGTTACAGAGATAGGGAGGGTTGTAGGGGGTTACAGAGATGGGGAGGGTTGTAGGGCTGGAGGAGGTTACAGAGATAGGAAGGGTTGTAGGGGCTGGAGGAGGTTACAGAGATAGGGAGGGTTGTAGGGGCTGGAGGAGGTTACAGAGATAGGGAGGGTTGTAGGGGCTGGAGGAGGTTACAGAGATGGGGAGGGTTGTAGGGGCTGGAGGAGGTTACAGAGATGGGGAGGGTTGTAGGGGCTGGAGGAGGTTACAGAGATAGGGAGGGTTGTAGGGGGCTGGAGGAGGTTACAGAGATAGGGAGGGTTGTAGAGGCTGATTTTTTGTTATAAGTAAACGCACTGGTATTTTAGCAGCCCGGTCACGCACACTGTGCTATCTCTGTCCACTCACTGGTAGCAAGGTGAAACTGTTTATAGCTCTAGTGTTGGATTACTGAGTAATGACACCAGCCATGCCATCTGGAAATGGAGGTTCTGATGCATCATTGATGGCTGTGCTTCGAAAGTCTACCTCTACATAAATATTGTAGCCTGCAGAAGCCACAAAATCTGTTGTAGCTGCCATTTTAAACACTAACAAATAGGAAATAGTAATGCAGGGGTAGCGAACTGTAATGCAGGTTGGATATGTTGGAAGAGAATATTGTTTAGATTTATTTGCTCGTTTTTAAAGAGTGGGTTGTCCCAGGGCTCGGTGTTGAGACTGTTAATATTTCTAATTTTCATCCAGCGATTTGAATTAATAAATTCCATTGCAAAATCAGTCAAATTTGGCAGACTAGGCAGAGCAGTGGGACTGGAGGGAGCGGCTCTAATTACAGAATGAGGTTGGACATGTGCAGGAAACATTTTGGAGATTAAATTGAACACTAACATGAGGAGACGTGCACTCCATGAATGGTTTTGAAATCGCCAAGGAAGCGGTTGAGACCTCGGAGACTTGATGCACTCAACAATCATACATGTTCAATTGGCAAGGCCACTACAGTGTTAAACTGCACAGCTAAAACAGCAGTCACTTCTCTTGTGATGTTGTGCCAGCAGGCTATTTGACTGTGTAGGGCATCACTCCCAAGCCTGGCACCCCCCCCCCCATGTGTTTTTCAGTAGGAGTTGCTGGACAGCAACCCGGTTTGGGAACCCTGGCTGTATTTTTAAAAAAATTAGCAGTGCACTTGCCCTCCGTCTCCAATCTCTCCCAATCCAAAATCTACTGCAAGATGTCCAATAACAGTTGGAACAATAATGGTTCCAACACCATCATCAAGTTTGCGGATGACACCACGGTAGTAGGCCAGATCACCAACAACGATGAGTCAGCCTACAGGGAGCAGGTCCAGCATCTCGTGAAGTGGTGCGCCGATAACAACCTGGCCCTTAACACCAAGAAAACCAAAGAAATCATTGTGGACTTCAGGAAGTCTAAAGACGGAACTCACACCCCCATCCACATCCATGGGGCTGTGGTGGAAAGGGTGGACAGCTTTAAGTTCCTCGGAGTCCACATCACGGAAGACCTCTCCTGGTCCCTCAACACCTCCTCTCTGGTGAAGAAGGCCCAGCAGCACCTATATTTCCTAAGGAGGTTGAAGGGATGTAACCTGTCACCCCTGATCCTCTCTAACTTTTACCGCTGCACAATAGAGAGCATCCTGACGAACTGTATCACAGTATGGTATGGCAGCTGTAGCTACTATGACCGGAAAGCCCTGCAGCGGGTAGTCAAAACTGTCCAACGCACTACCGGCACCCGGCTACCGACCACAGAGCACATAGACCGTGACCTCCGTAGACAGCGTTTCTGGTATATCATCAAAGACCCTACCCACCCCAGCCACAGTCTGTTCGCCCTCCTGCCATCTGGGAGACGCTACAGATGCATTCGCACCCGTACGACCAGATTTAGGAACAGCTTCTTTCCCAGGGCTGTCATCCTACTGAACTCCACAAATAAACTCTAAAGCCTGCACATCTGCCAATGCACTTTATTATGGTTATGCTTATGTTAATATACTACAAGCCAAATGTATGTTGAATGTTTAAATGTCTTAATCCAAATGTACACTCTCGGGAGCCGCAAGCCTACATTTTGTTGTACTGCACTTGTGCACTAACAATGACAATAAAAGTTGATTTGATTTGAACAGTTCAGTAGATGTGTTTGGCTGTTTTGGCCCAGGATGCATTACTAACACACTCGACAGTAGGCTTAATGGAAAGGTTTGCGTTGCCTGTTATCGCAGTTACAATTTGAGCCAGATGCAGCTAGTTCCAGACGTGCATCGCACTGTGGCGCTTGACTTCTGCTTTGTGGGAGTTTGCGAATTTCTCCGCTGTTCTGGGTGGAGCGGATGTCTGTGACTTAAGTCTATTTAAGTTGTCGGTGCAGATGAATCGTAAGGAGATAGGAATGCACGGCACCGGAAGAGACCGTTTTGCTTAATCTGACTGCCTCCAGCATTTAAAAAAAAAAACAAGTGCACAGTTGACTGCCAAATGACCCTGATTGATTTTTCTGTCCAACTCCTTCGAGTTCACGTGTGCATGTGTTTTATCGGACCTGGTGAGTCACCGTCCTGGCTGAGTGTGAACATTTGTACGCTCGGGTACATTGAATGATCTTCCGACTGCGCAGGAATCTCTCGCAATCACCCCATTTGTGATTGTCCTACAGTATTCTCTTAATGACACACCCGCCCCACGAACACACACACAGTTAAAGGGCATTTACAAATTCATCAGAAGGGTTGCTATGTTTTCTTCAGAATTACCATTTAAAACTTGATGAATCAAAACTAAAATAATCTTTGTTAAAGCTGTGGCTCAGTGCTGGCACTCATAATTACATAGTTCTAAATATTTTGATAGCGATTGTAGTTTTATTACCGTTGTTTTTGGACCTGCCTGTGAAAGTTGGGAGCCATTTCTTATTTTTTTGCCACAACAAGATTACGACTGCTAATTGACCAGTTTTAAATCATTAGCGAGCTGTTTATTTCCTTTGACCAAGGTTGGGCGCGTGGGAGAGAAAGGACAGACGCTCCTGGGTGCAGTCAGGGTTTTTGTGTGGAAATGCTTTGACATGCCTTGCTGCGGTTGTACAGGGCCTTGGTGAGACCGCACCTTGAGTATTGTGTGCAGTTTTGGTCGCCTTGTCTGAGGAAGGATGTTCTTGCCATGGAGGGAGTGCAGCGAAGATTCACCAGGCTGATACCTGGGATGGCAGGAATGACGTATGAGGAGAGATTGGGTCGATTGGGCTTATACTCGCTGGAGTTTAGAAGAATGAGAGGGGATCTCATTGAAACTTATAAAATTCTAACAGGACTAGATGCAGGAAGGATGTTCCCGATGGTCAGGGAGTCCCGAACCAGGGGTCACAGTCTAAGGATAAGGGGGAAGCCATTTAGGACAGAGATGAGGAGGAATTTCTTCACCCAGAGAGTGGTGAACCTGTGGAATTCTCTACCGCAGAAGGCAGTAGAGGCCAATTCATTAAATATATTCAAGAAGGAGTTGGATATATTTCTTAAGGCTAAAGGGATCAAGGGATATAGGGAGAAGGCAGGGACAGGGTACTGAGTTTGGATGATCAGCCATGATCTCATTGAATGGCGGAGCAGGCTCGAGGGGCCGAATGGCCTACCCCTGCTCCTATCCTCTATGACTGGTGTTCTGAGGGGACAGGCCAGTCGCTGTACGATTCCACATGCAGCGGTGTCGAGCACTTGCTGTATTGTGTGCGTTTTCCTTTATCGTATTGAACCAGCCTTTGAGATTAATTTTTTTTTTTTAAAGCTAGATATCTGGCTTGTTTAGATAAGGTCAGTGCTCTTGCTCAGTGAGATCTGCAGCCATTAACTAGCTGCTAGACGGCTAGGGAGCGACCTGAAGTGACCCTGCACCGGCTTTTGGGTGTGCTCGCTTGTCCATTTCAGTAACGGGCAGCTGCCTCGCTGGTCAAAATGGTTGCCCGAAATAATGAGCCTCGCTCTGCTTGAAAAACCGCGCCTTTCATTCGCACGCTGCATATTTGAACCGGAGCTAGGACAGACTTTTCTGAAACCACTCGATATTCAGTTACAGCTTTACTTTAATTTCAGCGAGAGAACCCACCCCACCCCACCCCCTCCTCGTTTCTGGTGAATCAACTGCATTTTTTAAATTTGGGTAAATTTATATCATTACGTGGTTTACTTTTCAAGAAGCGCCCTCATTTCTGGGTAATTGCCTGCACTTTTAAAGATGTGTAATAATGTGTCGTTACCTAGTTGCTGTTTCAAGAGAAACTCCTTCATTCCTTTGGGGCTGAGTGTTAAAAATCAAACCTCTGTTCAAAGAGATTTTAATTACAGGAAACTCTCGATTTACCGGCACCAAAATAACTGGAAAATCTCTGTTAACCGGCATAATTCAGGAGTAGGTTCAGCTAAGTTTTACTTCATATTAGTGGCCGTTCCTGGATCTGTGGCTGTGTAACCGGGGTTCCTGCATCTGTTGCGAAGCAGCAGGGACGCCTGGATCTTGTGGCCGGGGTTCTTGCAGCTGTTGCTAAGCAACGGGGAAGCCTGGATTTGTTGCTGTGTACGGGGCTCTCGTACCTTTTGCTATACCTCTCTGTAATCCGGACCTTTTGATAAACCGGCACCACGCCGGTCCCGTCGGTGCCGGATAATAGAGTTTCCTGTTCTCTCATCGAGATGGGGAGGGAGTAGGTGGAGAAAAATAGTTAGAATTCCTACAACATGTGCAGGACACCTTTCTCAAGGGGAAGAGGGCAGATGAGTTAAATGCCAGCGTGCAGTGACCATAACTTGGGGTTTAAGGTCCAAATATAAAAAGGAAAAAAGTTTAGTACCGAAACTCGGGAAACCAGATTGGAATAGGGCCGGTTTCACGGAGATTAATGCGCTCGCTAGGGGGAGGTAGAAAGTTATATCGGCACTCCGGGACGGCAGATCAACAAAGGGACATCTTGTAAAAGAAAGGGGGGAGAATAAATATATATCACTTGCTTCAAGTTGCAGAATGCTGTGGATAAATAGAGGTTAGAAACAAACTAAATTTGAAGAGGGGTATATACCATAGGTGTGATACGAGAACATGAGCGGTTGAGAAGGATAAGGAAGGAGTATGAGGAGAGCACGGTGGCATAGTGGTTAGCACTGTTGCCTCACCGCCAGGGACCCGGGTTCGAATCCGGCCTCGGGTGACTGTCTGTGTGGAGTTTGCACATTCTCCCCGTGTTTGCGTGGGTTTCCTCCGGGTGCTCCGGTTTCCTCCCACGGTCCAAAGATGTGCGGGTTAGGTTGATTGGCTATGATAAATTGACCCTTAGTGTTAGGGGGATTAAATACGTGGGGTTACGAGGATAGGGTGGGATATGTGTTGGTGTAGGGGTTACGGGGGTCGGGTGGGCTATGTGTCGGTGCAGGCTCGATGGGCCGAAATGGCGCCTCTCTGCATTGTGGGGTTTCTGTGATTCTGTGAGAGTATCCTGAAATATATACTAAAAAGAACAGCAAAGAATTCTACAGCTATATCGGAGGATTGTTAAATGTGAGGAGAGATAGTGGGGGGTAAGTGCAAACTGGTGCGAATACAGAACGAGGACTTGGTATCAGTGTTTTAAACAGAAGGATATTGTGCAGGGTATTGGCGACAGCGGCTGTGCCTTCAGCCGCCTGGACCCGAAGCTCTGGAATTCCCTCCCTAAACCCCTCTGCCTCCCTCTCCTCCTTTTTAAAACCTCCCTCTTTGACCAAGCTTTTTTTGGTCACCTGTCCGAATATCTCCTGATGTGTCTCGGTGTCAGATTTTTGTCTGGTTTACGCTCCTGTGAAGCACCTTGAGACGTTTTGCTACGTTAAAGGTGCTGTGTACAAACGGGAGTTGTCGAAGTAATTCCTGAATTAAGTGAGACTGAAATATTGTAATAATAACTGGAAGGAAAAGTATTGGAGACGGTAGTATTGCTGGAAGACAGCTAAGTGCCAGGACCTGATTGAACATAATCCAAGTTACCTGTTGGAAACTGGGCAAGGAATAGCATTTGCCCTCGGAATTATATTTCGGGCTCTTATTAAGCGTGTGCGCTGGAGGACTGGAGCGTGGCCAATGTAATGCCCCATTTCACCAAGAGAGACGGACGGAGCTATTCCCGGTAATTACAAGACAGTTGGTTTAGTCTGTGGTAGGAAAAATGTTTGAATCTTTAATTTAGGACAGAATTGCTAAATATCTAGATGAAGATAATGAGAAGCAGCCAACGCAAATTTCGGAAAGGATCGTGCTTGACAAACCGATGGGGGAATGCAGTGGATGTGTGTGTGTAGGCTGTTGGAAAGTATTTGATGAGATACAGCACAGAAGACGATCGGAGAAGATAAAGTACAGAGTTAGGGGAGGGTAGTAAATTGGATTGAACAACAGCTTGTATTTATCCAGTGCCTTTAACACAGTAAACGTCCCAAGGCGCTTCACAGGAGCGATTAATGGCAAGAAACTGGAAAGTACTGAAGTACAAAGGGATCTGGGGGTCCTGGTGCACGAAACTCAAAAGGTTAGTATGCAGGTGCAGCAAGTGATTAAGAAGGCCAATGGAATGTTGGCTTTCATTGCTAGGGGGATAGAATATAAAAATAGGGAGGTATTGCTTCAGTTGTACAAGGTCTTGGTGAGGCTGCACCTGGAATACTGCGTACAGTTTTGGTGTCCATACTTAAGAAAGGACACACTTGCTCTCGAGTCAGTACAAAGAAGGTTCACTCGGTTAATCCCGGGGATGAGGGGATGGACATATGAGGAGAGGTTGAGTAGATTGGGACTCTACTCATTGGAGTTCAGAAGAATGAGAGGCGATCTTATTGAAACATATAAGATTGTGAAGGGGTTGGATCGGGTGGATGCGGGGAAGATGTTCCCGATGATGGGTGAAACTAGAACTAGGGGGCATAGTCTTAGAATAAGGGGCTGCTCTTTCAAAACTGAGATGAGGAGGAACTACTTCACTCAGAGGGTGGTAGGTCCATGGAATATGCTGCCCCAAAAAGCTGTAGAAGCTACATCATTACATAAATTTAAAACCGGAATAGACAGTTTCCTAGAAGTAAAGGGTTACGGGGAGCGGGCAGGAATTTGGGCATGAGTCTAGGTTCGGATCGGTCATGGCCCTGTGGGTAGCGGAGCGGGCCCAGGGGCCGTGTAGCCTGATCCTGCTCCTATTTCGTGTGTCTAATTCTGTTAGATTCAGGAGATGGTTCTGTGATAGTGGATTGGCAGTTAGGATCAGATCAGCCATGATCTTATTGAATGGCGGAGCAGGCTCGAGGGGCCGATTGGCCTACTCCTGCTCCTATTTCTTATGTTATCAAACAAAATTTGACATTGAGCCACATGAGAGATTGTGACAGATTGGTCAAAGAGGTAGGTTCGAAGGAGCGTCTTACAGTAGGAGAGAGTGAGGCAGAGAGGTTTAGGGAGGGAATTCCAGAGCTTAGGGGCCCAGGCGGCTGAAGGCACGGCCGCCAATGGTGGAGCGATGGGAATCGGGGGTGCTTGAGGCCAGAATTGGAGGAGCGCGGAGATCTCTGGAGGGTTGTAGGGCTGGAGGAGGTTATAGAGATAGGGAGGGGGGCGCGAGGCCCAGGAGGGATTTGAAAACAAGGATGGAAATTTTAAAAATTGAGAACTGGTTAGGAGGAGGAAATAGAGCAGCAATTGAGGGCAGTTTCTGAGTGGTCGGGAATGGATCGAGGTGCCCCACGGGGTTGTGTTCTATTGACTGCGTGCATCAATGATTTGGATATAGGGCTGGAGGGAGTGCTGTCTTATTACATAGTTTTCTGGTATATTTTGCATCAAAAGGGGGAAACAAACAACCCAAAGACTCTGTGTGGCCTGTTTGCCTCCATGCCTTCAGCACAAGCCTGTCTGCACCCTCTTTTTAAAACCTTCCACCGTTTGGAGGGCGTCAGCAATGAACAGCTAATAGAGAAAGTGACGACAGACAATTTCTCTCGTGGCCGCACAGTTGTGGTCAGCTGGCTGTTCAGGCATGAATTTTACCCCCTCAGCTGAACTTGGCCAGAAGCCACGCGTTCCCATGATGTAACACCGTTGTTGCCTGATTTTATTAGTCAGTAAATTGGATTGAACAACAGCTTGTCTTTATACAGCGCCTTTAACGTTGTAAAACGTCCCGAGGCGCTTCACGGGAGCGATTATCAAACAAGATTTGACACCGAGCCACATAAGGCGAGATTGTGACAGATTGGTCAAAGAGAGAGGTTTTGAGGAGAGAGTGAGGCGGTGAGGTTTAGGGAGGGAATTCCACAGCTTGGGGCCAGCACCCTGCTCTGATGTGTTTACTGTGTGACGTTAATATATAACTGTACTGAAAGAAAACTCTGTGTTTTACAGAACACTGCATGCATCGTAGTTGCTGCAAGGAATAAAAGCTCCTCATCAGTAAGTAGCCTCTCTTCTACATCTCTCTTGTCCTGGTCGATTTGCTAATTCAGTGTGAAGTGGGCATAGTGTAAAGGCCTACTTGTATTGTCTGTTATAGCTGTCGATGCATGCCTTCTGCCTTACACTCTCATGTCTCTCTCACTGCCTGTCTGTCTCCCTGCTGTGCGCTCTTGATGTATGTGCTGCTGGCCATATTGGTAGATATAGAAACATAGAAGATAGTAGCAGGAGTAGGCCATTCGGCCCCTCGAGCCTGCTCCGCCATTCAATGAGATCATGGCTGATCATCCAAATTCAGTACCCTGTCCCTGCTTTCTCCCCATATCCCTTGATCCCTTTAGCCTTAAATATATCTAACTCCTTCTTTAATATATTTAATGAATTGGCCTCAACTGCCTTCTGTGGTAGAGAATTCCACAGGTTCACCACTCTCTGGGTGAAGAAATTCCTCCTCATCTCAGTCCTAAATGGCTTATCCCTTATCCTTAGACTGTGACCCCTGGTTCTGGACTCCCCCGCCATCGGGAACATCCTTCCTGCATCTAGTCTGTCTAGTCCTGTTAGAATTTTATAAGTTTCAATGAGATCCCCTCTCATTCTTCTAAACTCCAGCGAGTATTAGCCTAATCGACCCAATCTCTCCTCATACGTCATTCCTGCCATCCCAGGTATCAGTCTGGTGAATCTTCGCTGCACTCCCTCCGTGGCAAGAACATCCTTCCTCAGATAAGGCGACCAAAACGGCGCACAATACTCAAGGTGTGGTCTCACCAAGGCCCTGTACAACTGCAGCAAGACATCCTTGCTCCTATACTCGAATCCTCTAGCTATGAAGGCCAGCATACCATTTGCCTTCTTAAGCGCCTGCTGCACCTGCACGCTTACCTTCAGCGACTGGTGCACAAGGACACACCGGTCTCGTTGCACTTCCCCATTTCTGAATCGATTGCTGTTCAGATAATAATCTGCCTTCCTGTTTTTGCCACCAAAGTGGATAACCTTGCATTTATCCACATTATACTGCATCTGCCATACTTCTGCCCAATCACCCAACCTGTCCAAATCGTACTGGAGTTTCTCTGCATCCTCCTCACAGCACACACGCCCACCCAACTTTGTGTCATCTGCAAACTTGGAGATATTACATCTAGTTCCCTCGTCTAGATCATTAATATATATTGTGAATAACTGGGGTCCCAGCACCGATCCCTGTGGTACCCCACTAGTCACTGCCTTCCACTCGGAAAAAGACCCATTTATTCCAACTCTTTGCTTCCTGTCTGCCAACCAGTTCTCTATCCAAGTCAGTACCTTACCCCCAATCCCATGTGCTTTAACTTTGCACGCTCGTCTTTTATGCGGGACCTTATCGAAAGCCTTCTGAAAGTCCAAATGCACCACATCCACTGGTTTTCCCTTATCTATTCTACCAGTTATATCCTCAAAAAAAATTCCAGTAGATTAGTCAAGCACGATTTACCTTTTGTAAATCCATATTGACTTTGTCCGATCCTGTCGCTGTTTTCCAAGTGCTCTGCTATTACATCTTTTATAATGGACTCTAGCATTTTCCCCACTACCGATAGCGGCGACCCGTTGATTCAATGAACCCCTCTTCTCCCCTCGCTCCCACAGCGGATAGTTTAGTGTGGGAGCTGGGAAATGGCACACTGGCCGCTTCGGAGGTTACTTCGGTGTCGGGCCGAAAGGCCTCTTTCTGTGCTGAGAGATTCTCGCCGACACTCCTGAGGCTGGAGAAGGCAGTTGTGGAGCCCCATGGGGGCGAAATCTCACCCTGCACCTGACCTGTGCTGGACTTGACTCGTTGGCGCTTGATCCTGACGCTAGGGTCCAAAAAAAATGAGGTTAAAGTGTTCTGTTTATTAAAAAAAAAAAAAGGTAAGAGACGCCGTGGAAGAAGCAGCTGATCCCGTCTGTGTTGTTGTATGAAACATTTAATAAACGCTTTTGTCTTCCTAGAATTTGAAAGAGGTTCTTGCTGAACTTATCCCTAAGGAGCAATCCAGGGTCAAAGCCTTCAAACAGCAACATGGCAAAACCGTCATTGGACAAATCAATGTTGACATGGTACGAGTTAGATTTTGTTTCTGTTTCTTTGGAGGGGGGGGGAAGGAGATATTTGCATTCCTGGCCTGCGGATTGGTTCCCCCAGCTATGGCGTGGCCTTGACGCTATTTTGCAGACCCCCCCACCCATGCTGTTTACACACGGAAAGCTTCCCCTTGTGATCGACATCACAGGAGGGAAAGCTTTCCGTGGCAGCAAGGGAGTTGTTTTAGCGCGGAGGGGTTCGTGGTCTTTTGTAAAACGGGGGCTACTTTGAATGGAAAATACGACACACTAGATGCTTATTTCTTGTTAAGAACGGCACTTTTGTTATACCCGTTGACACGTGATTTGTATCGCCTGATAATCAGCCTGTATTGACGTCGTTACAATCCGTCCTCGTCTTTACAGATCAGCCGCGATCTGATTGAATGGCGGAGCAGGCTCGAGGGGCTGAATGGCCGACTCCTGCTCCTAGTTGAATGGAGTTTTTGAAGATTGTAACTGGTTGCTGATTTCTCCCCCCCTCAGGTGTACGGTGGTATGAGAGGAATGAAGGGCCTGGTGTATGAAACATCCGTGCTGGATCCAGAGGAGGTACAGAGTTATTGTTTGTGAAGTCTCTCTGCGCATGCTTGGCTTTGTGTGTGCCCAATGTTGTAACAAAACGGTCCCGATCCTTCATTGGATACGACCCACCCCAAACAGGTGCTCTGTGATGGTCACGCTAGTTTTCAATTCAATTCAATTTTATTTGTCATATATGCAGCAGACGTGTGTACTGCACTATGAAATGTTGATTTTTACGAGTCCTCCCAACATTGGAATAAATATGGCATAACAATGATAAAATACTAATAGAAATACAGTAATAATAAATAAAACAACAGTAATAAATTATACATTCATGAGTCTTATGGCCTGGGGGTAGAAGCTGTTTCGAAACCTGCTGGTACGAGACCGTATGCTTCGGTATCTCTTACCGGACGGGAGCAGGGTGAAGAGGTTGTGGCTGGGGTGGCTCGCGTCTTTAATGATTCTCAGGGCCTTCCCCCGGCACCTCTCGGGGTAGATATCCTGCACAGCAGGTAGTTTAATTCCTATAGTATGTTGTACAGCTTTCACCACCATCTGTAGAGCCTTGCGGTCTGTGGCGGTGCAGTTGCCATACCAGGTAGTGATACAGCCGGACGGGATACTCTCGATGGTGCACCGGTAGAAGTTGGTGAGAATCTGGGGGGCCATTCCAAATTTCTTCAGTCTCCTGAGGAAGAACAGGCGCTGGCATGCCTTCTTCGTTACGACGTCGATGTGATGTGACCACGTTAAGTCCTAGTCTAACTTTTACTGGTGGGGATTCGCAGCTGCTGAGTCTTACCTTGGGTACCTTGCGCACTGCACCAGACCTTCGCCAGAAACAGGAAAAGAATCAACAGCATCTTGCATTTATATAGCGCCTTTAACGTAGTAAAACGTCCCATGGCGCTTCACAGCAGCAGCATCAAACGGAATTTGACACTGAGACACATGAGATATGTTGGCAATCGTAGCGAGAGGATTCGAGTACAGGAGCAAGGATGTCTTGCTGCAGTTGTACAGGGCCTTGGTGAGACCACACCTTGAGCATTGTGTGCAGTTTTGGTCGCCTTATCGGAGGAAGGATGTTCTTGCCATGGAGGGAGTGCAGCGAAGATTCACCAGACTGATACCTGGGATGGCAGGAATGATTTAGGAGGAGAGATTAGGTCGATTGGGCTTGTACTCGCTAGCGTTTAGAAGAATGAGAGGGGATCTCATTGAAACGTATAAAATTTTAACAGGACTAGACAGACTAGATGCAGGAAGGATGTTCCCGATGGCGGGGGAGTCCAGAACCAGGGGTCACAGTCTGAGGATAAGGGGTAAGCCATTTAGGACAGAGATGAGGAGGAATTTCTTCACCCAGAGAGTGGTGAACCTGTGGAATTCTCTACCACAGAAAGCAGTTGAGGCCAACTTATTAAATATATTCAAGAAGGAGTTAGATATATTTCTTAAGGCTAAAGGGATGCGCGGAGAAAGCAGGGACAGGGTACTGAATTTGGATGATCGGTCATGATCTCATTGAATGGTGGAACAGGCTCGAGGGGCCGAATGGCCTACTCCTCCTATTTCTTATGTTCTTACAGTAAAGTGTTGAGTTTACACCTTTCTTGTGCTTTGCCCTGGCGCTCGATTTTAAAATTCTCATCCTTGTTTTCAAATCCCTCCATGGCCTCGCCCCTCCCTATCTCTCTAATCTCCTCCAGCCCTACAACCCCCCCCCCCCCCCCCCCCCCTCCCGCCGAGTGCGGTCTGCCAATTCTGGCCTCTTGCGCCTCACTGATTTTAATCGCTCCACCATTGGCGGCTGTTCCTTCAGCTGCCTGGGTCCCAAGCTCTGGAATTCCCTCCCTAAACCTCCCCAGGCCTCTACTTCTCTTTCCTCCTTTAAGATGCCCCATAAAACCTACCTTTGACCAAGCTCCTTATGGCTCCGTCTCAAATTTTGTGTGATAACGCTCCTATGGCAGCGCCTTGGGACGTTTTACTACGTTAAAGGCGCTGTATAAATACAAGTTGTTGTTGCTGTTCAGGGGAAAGCGGTCGAAGCAGTGAGCTAGAATGATGTCGCCCCGAATCTAAAATAACAACAGAGGACACTGGGAAAACTCCACAGGCCAGGCAACATCCGTGGAGAGAGAGAGAAACAGTCAACGTTTCAGGTCGAAACCCTTCTTCAGAACTGAGGGGGGGAAAAAGGCAGGAAATGAAACGGATTAAAAGGCAGTCTGGGGGCTGGGAAATGGGGGAGGGGCTGAAAGAACAAAAGGGAAGGTCAGCGAGAGGTGAAGAGACATTAAGAGATATTCAAGGTGAGACGAGGTGGTACAGGAAACTTTGGTTTATCCGGAGGTTGTATGTCCGGAAACCTCGCTCTACCGGCAGAAATCGGGAGCCGTTTCGTTAGGTTTTTTTTTCTTCTCGTGGCTTTGTTTTCAACAGTCGGGCTCTGGAAAGTCTCTCTGAAGCTGTTGCTAAGCTACAGAGATGCTTCCAAGGTACGGGCCGACTGTTTACAAGCTGTTGCTAAGCAACAGTGTTTGTTGTCAGATACGGAGATGAAAACCTCCGTATGCTTCAACATCAACTTTGTATGTCCGGCAGTTTTGATAGATCGGCGTCCCGTCGGTGCCGGATATAACAAAGTTTCCTGTAATAGGGCAGGTAAAGAAACAGACAATGGCTCTAGATGAAGTGTGAAATGCGCTGGCAGAGTGAGAGACAGCTGCCATGTGGGAGAGAGAAAAGGCAGAAACCAAAAGTGTGGATAAAAAATGAAAATGTAATAGGGGCCGAGGTTATGATCTGAAATTGTTGAACTCGATATTGAGTCCGGAAGGCTGTAAAGTGCCTAATCGGAAGATGAGGTGCTGTTCCTCGAGCTAGCTGTGTGGCGTGTGGAGTTTGAGCTGACCGTTCGAATGTGAATTCCTGACCCAGTCTTTCGCCTCTTCGCCAGGGTATTCGTTTCCGTGGCTACAGCATACCAGAGTGCCAGAAGCTACTACCTAAAGCACCCGGAGGAGAGGAGCCGCTTCCTGAAGGTCTGTTCTGGCTGCTAGTGACGGGAGAGGTCCCCACCCAGGAGCAGGTAATGGAATTTGCCTCGAGTCTTGCTGCACTGAGCCGGATGTCTAGCAATTCCTATGACACCTCTTTAGTCGGCAAGTTGTATTTTTAGCTTGGGTTTACGGAGCGGTTTCATTCATTCGCCTGTAAAGGCTGCAGCTTGGTGTTTGGCTGTCCAACTCTCGATCGTTCCAAGACTGACGCAGTGTGTGTTGTGTTTTTTTAAAAATTTTATCTCCTGTCCGGCAGACCACCTGGGTGTCCAAAGAGTGGGCAAAGCGGGCTGCCTTGCCGTCTCACGTCGTCACGATGCTGGACAACTTCCCAAACAACCTGCACCCGATGTCCCAGCTCAGCGCCGCCATCACCGCACTGAACAGCGAGAGCGGCTTCGCCCGCGCCTACTCGGAGGGAGTCAGCAAGACGAAGTACTGGGAGGTAAGGGGTGGGGGCTGGTCCTCGGGCCGGATTCTCTTGTCGTTCCGTCGCAGTGGCAGGCTAAGGGCCGGCCAGGTGGTCTGTCCTGGTCGGCTTCTTCCTCTGTCGCCATTCCTGGTCTTTGTGGAGCCGTCAAACAAAGACGTGATCTGGCTCAGAGTGAATGCCGAGCCACCCAGGCCTGTGCACCTTGTTTTCTGGGCCCTACTCCAGCTTCGGCTTTGGGCAGGAGACCTGCTCTTGGTCAGAGGGATACAGACTTGGCCACCTTGCCTAAGGAAGGATATACTTGCCTTGGCGGGGGTGCTGGCATTGGAGGGGGTGTAACGAAGAGTCTCCAGACTGATTCCTGGGATGAGGGGATTGTCCTATGAGGGGAGATTGAGTAGACATGGCCTATAGTCCCTAGAGATTAGGAACATAGAAACGCAGAAGATAGGAGCAGGAGTAGGCCATTCCGGCCCCTCGAGCCTGCTCCGCCATTTAATGAGATCATGGCTGATCATCCAAACTCAGTACCCTGTCCCTGCCATCTCCCCATATCCCTTGATCCCCTTAGCCTTAAGAAATATATCCAACTCCTTCTTGAATATATTTAATGAATTGGCCTCCACCGCCCTCTGTGGTAGAGAATTCCACAGGTTCACCACTCTCTGGGTAAAGAAATTCCTCCTCATCTCTGTCCTAAATGGCTTACCCCTTATCCTTAGACTGTGACCCCTGGTTCTGGACTCCCCCGCCATCGGGAACATCCTTCCTGCATCTAGACTGTCTAGTCCTGTTAGAATATTATAAGTTTCAATGAGGTCCCCTCTCATTCTTCTAAACTCCAGCGAAGATAAGCCTAATCGACCCAATCTCTCCTCATACGTCATTCCTGCCATCCCAGGTATCAGTCTGGTGAATCTTCGCTGCACTCCCTCCATGGCAAGAACATCCTTCCTCAGATAAGGCGACCAAAACAGCACACAGTACTCAAGGTGTGGTCTCACCAAGGCCCTGTACAACTGCAGCAAGACATCCTTGCTCCTGTACTCGAATCCTCTCACTACAAAGGCCAACATACCATTTGCCACCTTAACCGCCTGCTGCACCGGTCGCATTGAAACATGTAAAATTCTTCGAGTGCTTGACAGGATAGATGCGGAGAGGCTGCGGAGAGGGATCTTGGCGCAAAGGCAGGGAATTGGGATTCTAAAGGTGGAGCTTCCAGAGCCAGCTAAGTGACGGAGCAGGCTGTACCAGTGCGGAAGGTGAGCAGCCCCTCGGGGAGGCTGCAGGGGATGAGAAGAGGGCTTGCACTCGTGTAGTGGTTATATGTTCCTGGACTACTAATCCAGAGAACGCGAGTTCAAATACCACTCTGGTAGTTTGAGAATTTGGATTCGGTTTTGTAAAAAAAAAACCTTGGCAATTAAAAGCTGTGATCGGTAAAAGTGGTCACGAAACTGCTGTCCTGTCGTTCAAAACCCAACTGGTTCACCAATGTCCTTTTTTGGGGAAGGAAATCTGCTGCCCTTACCTGGGCTGCGCCTCGACGGGGTTGACTCTTAACGGCTCTCTGATCTAGACTTGAATATAGGGGGTATGATTAAGAAGTTTGCAGATGATACTAAAATTGGCCGTGTGGTTGATACTGAAGAAGGAAGCTGTAGACTGCAGGGAGATATCAATAAATTGGTCAGGTGGGTAGAACAGTGGCAAATGGAATTCAATCCGGAGAAGTGTGAGGTAATGCATTTGGGGAGGGCTAACAAGGCAAGGGAATACACATTAAATAGTAGGACATTGAGTAGTGTAGAGGAACAAAGGGACCTTGGAGTGCATGTCCACAGATCCCTGAAGGTAGCAGGCCAGGTAGATAAGGTGGTTAAGGCATACGGAATGCTAGCACTAGTTAGGCCTCAGCTAGAGTACTGCGTGCAGTTCTGGTCACCACATTACAGGAAAGATGTGATTGCACTAGAGAGGGTACAGAGGAGATTTACAAGGATGTTGCCGGGAGTAGAGAATCTTAGCTAGGAGGAAAGACTGGATAGGCTGGGTCTGTTTTCCTTGGAACAGAGGAGGCTGAGGGGAGACCTTATTGAGGTGTATATAAAATTATGAGGGGCATAGATAAAGTGGATGGAAAGGACCTATTTCCCTTCGCAGAGGGGTCAAAAAGCAGGGGGCTTAAAGTAATTGGTCGGAGGTTTAGAGGGGATTTGAGGGGAAATTTCTTCACCCAGAGGGTTGTGGGGAGTCTGGAACTCGCTGCCTGAAAGGTTGGTAGAGGCAGGAACCCTAACCACATTTAAAAAAAGTACAGGAAACTTTGTGCTATCCGGCACCGACGGGACCGAGCTGTTGCCGTCCCATCAAAACTGCCGGACAAACCAGCGCTAATGTTGAAGCAAACGGAGCTTTTCAGCTCCGTATCTGGCAACAAACACTGTTGCTTAGCTTCTAAACAGTCGGCCCGTACCTTGGAAGCGTCTCTGTCGCTTAGCAACAGCTTCAGAGAGACTTTGCAGAGCCTGACTGTTGGGGGGGGGGGGGGAAGCCATGAGAAGGGAAAAAAAAAACCTAACGAAACGGCTCCTGATTTTTGCCGGTGGATCGAGCATTCCGGACAATTAACCTCCGGATAAACCAAAGTTTCCTGTACTCGGATGTGCAGTTGAGATGCTCTAACCTGCAGGGCTACGGACCGAGAGCTGGGAAGTGGGGATTAGGCTGGGATCGCTCTGATATACCTATCAATTCCTCCAATAAAAGGCGAAGAGTTACGAAGGTGACTAAAGGTTTTTATTGACTAAATAGCAGAGCCCACTCTCGTGGGTGGTCCGATCCAAGCAGGAGGAATACCAGCCAGTCGCTCACCTTTATACCTGGCCTGGTGGGTGGAGCCAAGGCGGAGTCGGCAGTGGTCATCCCAGGTATAGCAGTGTGGCAAGAGGCGACCTCGTACCGTGATACAATAGTGGTCAGTGATACAGTTATAACGAACAGTGGTGAACAGTGCTAACTACTAACAGTGATACGATAGTGAACGTGGTTTACCACACGCTCTTTGTTGGCCGGCGCGGACACGATGGGCCGAAATGGCCTCCTTCCGTGCTGTAACTTTCTATGATTCTGTGATGTGGGCCTGGCGATGTGATGTGGGTCTGTTGTATCAAACCCACCACCACTTTCTAAGGGTGGCCTAGTGGTGGACAATAAATGCCAGCCTTTTCAGCGACACCCACATCCTGAGGGTGGGGAGGGGGAGATTAAAGAACCCTCCCGCTAGGGTTTTGCCTCCCAAGATTCAGACTCCTTTTCAGATGATTGTGTCTGAACACTCGCCTCGTCGTTCCACGCACGGCTCAATTTATTTGAGGTCCGCGCACCGACTTTTGGATCGCAATGCCGGCGCTCGACGGGAAATCCTCAGTCTCTGGTCCCCCTGCTTGCTGCTGTGAGAAAGGCGCCTTTGTCGAGCCAGGCCACGTGTTGCACGCACCACCTGTTGGGACAGGGTTTCTCTGAACAGAACGGCCGGAATGTCTGGCATAATGCTGCACAGTTTTAAAAATAGCCACTGGCCTGCTGCGTATTCAGCACTGGGACATGTATCACCGTAAACAGCAGTGACAATCAGTGTGAATATTTGGATGGGACGAGTGTGGCTCCCACATTCAACAATAGAATTTTGTTAGATTGGGCTATTGGGTGAATTGAGTGCGGACTTTAGAGCATCTTTGATCTAAAGGTGTTGCTGCACGAGATCTTTCCGTGCTTTTCTCGCTCCGTGCTTTTTTCGCTCCTGTTATTCTGAGTTGCTGCCGAGATGTCAGGGAGTGTGGAACTCGTGGACAATCGCCAGGAATACAA
Organism: Somniosus microcephalus; assembly: GCF_052327205.1. Taxonomy (NCBI): domain Eukaryota; kingdom Metazoa; phylum Chordata; class Chondrichthyes; order Squaliformes; family Somniosidae; genus Somniosus; species Somniosus microcephalus. The sequence goes on along the minus strand of NC_141019.1, from coordinate 33,984,511 downwards.
GTAGTTTTGGATTTGTCTTTCCAAACTTTTTTTAAAATTTATTCGTTCATGGGATGCGTTCGTCGCTGGCAAGGCCCAGCATTTATTGCCCATCCCCCTAATTGCCCTTGAGAAGGTGGTGGTGAGCCGCCGCCTTGAGCCGCTGCAATCCGTGCGGTGAAGGTGCTCCCGCAGTGCTGTTCAGGAGGGAGTTCCAGGATTTTGACCCAGCGGCGATGAAGGAACGGCCGATATATTTCCAAGTCAGGATGGTGTGTGACTTGGAGGGGAACTTGGAGGTGGTGGTGTTCCCGTGCGCCTGCTGCCGTTGTCCTTCTAGGTGGAAGAGATCGCGGGTTTGGGAGGTGCTGCCGAAGAAGCCTTGGCGAGTTGCTGCAGTGCATCTTGTAGCTGGTACACACTGCAACCATGGTGTGCCGGTGGTGGAGGGCACCCTATATGAATCCAAGGTTAAATTCCTCCTCTATGCAGACGACCTGGTTCTGCTGTCACCAACTAAGGAGGGTCTACAGCAGAACCTGGATCTGCTGGAGTCATACTGCCAGACTTGGGCCATGACAATAAATCCCCAAAAAACCAAAGTCCTTGTGTTCCAGCAAAGATCCAGACATCAGGGATCCAAATTAAATTTCACACTAGGAACAACCAAAATTGAACAAACCACTAACTACACATACTTGGGCTTAAAAACCAGTTCTACGGGAAATTTCAAACTGGCTGTGAATGAACTGAAAGAGAAAGCAAGAAGGGCTTTCTATGCCATTAAAAAATCAATCCAAATAGAAATCCCAATTAGCATTTGGCTCAAAATTTTCAAATCAGTAATTGAACCAATTGCACTCTATGGCAGTGAGGTGTGGGGACCGCTAACACAACAAGAATTTGCAAAATGGAACAAATACCCAATTGAGATCCTACATGCAGAATTCTGTAAAAGTATACTCCGGACTCAAAGGAAAACCGTAAACAATGCATGCAGGGCAGAACTAGGCCAATATCCATTAATAATCACTATCCAAAAAAGAGCCACCAAATTTGAAGGGTGATTACCTGACCATGGTAAAGGATAGCAAACTGAGAAAAACTTTGACAATGTACAGACTTGGTGAACATAACCTGGCGATCGAAAAAGGTAGACACAGACAGACCCGGCTACCAAGAGAGGACAGGATATGCTCTCACTGCAGTCAGGGAGTGGTGGAGACAGAGGTGCACTTCCTCACAGCTTGTAGAAAATATCAGGGCATAAGGGAGAATTTCTACCCAAAATTCACAAAAATATGCCCGGAATTCAGAAATTTGAATGACGACCAAAAACTCCCATACCTACTAGGGGAAGAGAAATTGCATAACACTCGCGGCACACTATGTTACAGCTTGCCATAAACAGAGGGACAACCAGTAAATATAAGAAAAGAGTATATATAAATTATATGAAAGTATATATTTATACACTCGGATATATCTGTTTATACACTGTATGGATAGATCTGTATTTTTGTGAACAAACATGAATGTTTACCGATGCTTTGGCAACATAAGATGTAACTTGTCATGCCAATAAAGCGAATTGAATTGAATGGTTAAGGTGGTGGCTGGGGTGCCGCTCAAGCGGGCTGCTTTGTCCTGGATGGTGTCGAGCTTCTTGAGTGTTGTTGGAGCTTCACTCGTCCAGGCAAGTGGAGTGGGAGCTGTACCCGGAGAGAACACTTAATACTCGGGTGAAGTCACGGTGGTGGTCACAAATGGGAGTAATTTCTGTGGCACGGTGTTGTTGCACCAAGTCTGATTGCAGAGGTGTATTGTCCACACTTTTAACTTGTGTCCAGATTTTCTGTCTCTAATACAGTTGGTTGGGTTTGTACGACTGCTACCCAGGGAGAAGGAGCTAGCACATGTCAGTGCAAACTAAAAAGTCAAGAGAGAATTGTGAGAGCATGTTTCAAAATTGGGAAGTGTTGGCCTGAAATGTCACAGGCCGTAACTTCACTGTGTGACTTAATTCTGCACATTATCCCTCTACGCCTAGACCTGAGATAGACACCGTTAACAACCAGTGCTGTCCTTCGCGCTTTATGATGTGTGTCCTTTGCACAAGTGCCATCGACATGTTACTGTATCTGCGCAGACTGCTGTCTGCCTCAAGGTTCCTGCGAAAGTGGATCTGGTGCAGCCTCGGCCCAGAATTTACCCCATGTGCCGTGAGCGTGGCAATTCTTGCAAGATGATTTGAGTACAGGAGCAAGGATGTCTTACTACAGTTATACAGGGCCTTAGTGAGACCACACCTGGAGTACTGTGTGCAGTTTTGGTCTCCTTACCTAAGAAAGGTTATACTTGCCATAGAGGGAGTGCAGCGAAGGTTCACCAGACTGATTCCTGGGATGGCAGGACTGTCGTATGAGGAGAGATTGGGTCGACTAGGCCTGTATTCACTAGAGTTTAGAAGAATGAGAGGGGATCTCATTGAAACGTATAAAATTCTGACAGGGCTAGACAGACTGGATGCAGGGAGGATGTTTCCCCTGGCTGGGGGGGTCTAGAACGAGGGGTCACAGTCTCAGGATACGGGGTAGGACATTTAGGACTGAGATGAGAAATGTCTTCACTGAGGGTGGTGAACCTGTGGAATTCTCTACCACAGAAGGCTGTGGAGGCCAAGTCACTGAATATATTTAAGAAGGAGATAGATAGATTTCTAGACACAAAAGGCATCAAGGGGTATGGGGAGAGAGCGGGAATATGGTATTGAGATAGAGGATCAGCCATGATCTCATTGCCTGGCGGAGCAGGCTCGAAGGGCCGACTCCTCCTATTTTTCTGTTTCCATCGGCTGACGCGAGTGCCGTGCTGAGGGAGTGCTGCATTGTTGGAGGTGCCGTCCCTTGGGGACGACCTGCTCGCTGCCTATTTCCATGGCAGGGGGGTGAATACTTTCGATCCCGTGACCAATATTTATCGTGCAACAAACGCCACTGAAAGCAGATCATCAGTGGTTTTTATAAACTCCTATTGCTCTTTGTGGGACCTTGCTGTGCGTAAAATGGTTGCAAACTTTGCCCAGATTACAGCAGTGACTGCACTTCGAAAGTAATTCATTGGCTGTGAAGCACTTTGGGGCATCCTTAGCACGTGAAAGGTGTTAAATTAACGCTTGCAATTCCTTCCCCCCACCCCCCCCCCCCCCCCCTCCAAAATCCAATCTGTTATTTCTATAGCTCCTTTCACGACCACCGGACATCCCAATGAAGTGTGGTCACTGTTGTAATGTAGGAAACGTGGCAGCCAATTTGAGCACAGCAAGCTCCCACAAACAGCAATGTGATAATGACCAGATCCTCTCTTTTAGTGATTGATGCGCTATCAATTACTCATAAAAGACTGAGAGTTAAGAGAGTAACTAAAGGCTTTTATTAACAAAAGAATGAAGGTCTGCCTCGAGTGGTCGACCGGCCCAGGAATACAAAGGGCTGGGGAGCAGTCACCTTTATACTAGGACTTGTGGGAGGAGTCAGCCGAGGCATGTCCAGGCATGTACACAGTGGAATACAAACAGTGGTTTACCACAGTGATGTTGATTGAGGGATAAATATTGGCCCCAGGACACCGGGGAGAACTGCCCCGCTCTTCTTTGAAGTAGTGGCCGTGGGATCGTGTACGTCCACCTGAGGGAGCAGATGGGGCGTCGGTTTAACGTCTCATCCGAAAGACGGCACCTTCCAACAGACACGATCCTTAAATTGGCGAATGGTGGGCTAACGTCTCTCTCTCCCTCTCTCTCTCTCTGCCATAGTTTGTTTATGAAGATTCGATGGACCTGATCGCCAAACTGCCCTGCGTGGCGTCGAAGATCTACCGGAACCTGTACAGAGAGGGCAGCAGTATCGGGGCCATCGACCCCGGCCTCGACTGGTCCCACAATTTCACCAACATGCTGGGCTACACGGAACCCACGTTCACCGAGCTGATGAGACTCTACCTCACCATTCACAGGTCAGCGCCTCGTTCCACTCCCCGCCCCGGGGCTCTCCTCTAGATCTCCCGATTTCCGCCAGCCAGTTGGTTAGCTCTGGTTTCAGGGTTGGAAACGTTTCAGTATTTGCCTACAGCACGGAAACCGGCCATTCGGCCCACCTGGTCCGTGCCAGGGTTTACGCTGCTCTCGAGCATCCTCCCACCCCTACGTCATCTCGCCCCATTAGTACTTGTCCAGCTTCCCCCTTAAATGTACCTGTACTATTCGCCTCAACCACTCCCTGTGGGAGCGAGTTCCACATTCTCACCACTCTCTGGGGAAAGAAGTTTCTCCTGAATTCCCCATTGGATTTATTAGTGACTGTCTTATATTTATGTCCCCCGAGTTTTAGACACCCCCACAAGTGGAAACATCTTCTCTACGTCTACCCTATCGAACACTTGCATAATTTTAAAGACCTCTATCAGGTCACCCCTCCGCCTTCTCTTTTCTAGAGAAAAGAGCCCCGGCCTGTTCAGTCTCTCCTGGTCGTTATAAACCTCTCAGTTCTGGTTATCATCCTTGTAAATCTTGTATGCACCTTCTCCATTGCCTCTCTATCCTTTTTCAGTAATGAGAAGCGGGGTGGGAGGAGGCTCGTGTGGAGCATAAATACTGGCACACAGACCATGTTGGGTCAAATGGCCTGTTTCTGTGCTGTAAATCCTGTGATTCTCCGCTACTCCCTCCTGCCGTTTGATCCCACTGGTGGACATTTGTCCGTATGTCAGCCAAGGGCTGTGAGGAAGTAGGGATCACCGGAGAGTGAGTGGGAATCGCTGGAGAGTGATCGGGGGAGAGTAGGGATCGGCGGAGAGTGATCGGGGAGAGTAGGGATCGGCGGGGAGAGTAGGGATCGGCGGAGGGCGATCGGGGAGAGTAGGGATCGGCGGAGGGCCATCGGGGAGAGTAGGGATCGGCGGAGGGCCATCGGGGAGAGTAGGGATCGGCGGAGAGCCGTCGGGGAGAGTAGGGATCGGCGGAGGGCCGTCGGGGAGAGTAGGGATCGGCGGAGAGCCGTCGGGGAGAGTAGGGATCGGCGGAGAGCCGGCGGGGAGAGTAGGGATCGGCGGAGAGCCGGCGGGGAGAGTAGGGATCGGCGGAGAGCCGTCGGGGAGAGTAGGGATCGGCGGAGAGCCGTCGGGGAGAGTAGGGATCGGCGGAGAGCCGTCGGGGAGAGTAGGGATCGGCGGAGAGCCGTCGGAGAGTAGGGATCGGCGGAGAGTAGGGATCGGCGGAGAGCCATCGGGGAGAGTAGGGATCGGCGGAGAGCCGTCGGGGAGAGTAGGGATCGGCGGAGAGCCGGCGGGGAGAGTAGGGATCGGCGGAGAGCCGTCGGGGAGAGTAGGGATCGGCGGAGGGCCGTCGGGGAGAGTAGGGATCGGCGGAGAGCCGTCGGGGAGAGTAGGGATCGGCGGAGAGCCGTCGGGGAGAGTAGGGATCGGCGGAGAGCCGTCGGGGAGAGTAGGGATCGGCGGAGAGCCGTCGGGGAGAGTAGGGATCGGTGGAGAGTAGGGATCGGCGGAGAGCCGTCGGGGAGAGTAGGGATCGGCGGAGGGCGATCGGGGAGAGTAGGGATCGGTGGAGAGCGCTCGGGGAGAGTAGGGATCGGCGGGGAGCGATGGGATCGGCGGAGGGCGATCGGGGAGAGTAGGGATCGGCGGAGAGCCGTCGGGGAGAGTAGGGATCGGCGGAGAGCCGTCGGGGAGAGTAGGGATCGGCGGAGGGCGATCGGGGAGAGTAGGGATCGGCGGAGAGCCGTCGGGGAGAGTAGGGATCGGCGGAGAGCGCTCGGGGAGAGTAGGGATCGGCGGAGAGCCATCGGGGAGAGTAGGGATCGGCGGAGAGCCATCGGGGAGAGTAGGGATCGGCGGAGGGCGATCGGGGAGAGTAGGGATCGGCGGAGAGTAGGGATCGGCGGAGGGCGCTTGGGGACCCCTGGCTGTTTGGAGAGACTGAATATGAGAGATTTACGCAGTTAGAACCTGACCCAAGATGTGTTTTAAATTGCCTTCTAATAGCGACATGATTTTAATTTTTGTTCACACTTTAAAACAGTGATCACGAGGGTGGCAATGTCAGTGCTCACACCAGCCACCTAGTGGGGAGTGCTCTCTCTGACCCTTACCTGTGCTTCGGGGCTGCAATGAATGGACTGGCTGGACCTCTTCACGGACTTGCAAATCAGGTATGCTGCTGCCCGGGCCCATGGGTGTTAAACCAGTGTCGTCATTCTCCCTCTGCCAGCTTGATGCTGCCGAACTCAAATGCTTTGTTACGTTTTTGCACAAAAGGACCGTGCGGAAGTTTTAATGCTGGAAGTTTTGAGAGACAGTCTGGAAGCAGGATTTGCGGGGAACTGAGCCTTGTTGGGTGCTGCCACACTGTCTGGTCTGAAGTGCGTGGCCAGTACACCCCCCCCCCCCCCGCCCCCTGCTTTGAGTTCCGATTCCAGCCTCCCGCAGCCCTGTCGGAGACTGACGAGGGCCGAGGTGCAGCTGCAGATTGGGATTGCGCCGCCAATGGGTCCTGGGTGTGCCGTCTGCGTATTGGTGTGTGAAGCCAATTCGCGACGGTAGAAGCCATCACCAGCTGCAGGAACCCTACGCTCAAGTCCCCATCGTTAACGAGTTGATTCTGATGGTATTTGAATCTCCTCTCTTTTCCCCCTCCCCCCTTATTAAATATTATTTCCTGAAATACATTCACAAACTTGGCAGCGATGGTTCGGGGAACTTTGAGATAGACCCGGGGCAGCTCACCCTTCCACCTCTCACTCTGGAATCCGTGCGCACGCTGTCCTTTTTGTCTAGTTTAGTTCGTTTCACCGTATAAGCGGCGGGATTGAGGATTTTAAACGCTCTCTCGTCAACCTCAAAGGTGCAGAGTGTTCGCTGAATTTCCCTGAAATCGAAAGCGTGGTATATATGTTGTAAGCACCGCCTTCTCCAATTGATTTCTATGCTGATGGCAATTGGGGCAAGTGTCAATCTCCCGGTATAAACGGTTTCCCGCTACAAGTGCTGGGGGCTGCGTTACACCAGGGAGTGCCGTTGGCAAAACCCGTCCCCACCCCCCAAAACCTAGGCTATTGCCAGAAGGAGAGATGAGAATTTGTCTTTACGCAGCGAGTTGTGGTGATGGAGACTGCACTATCTGAAAGGGAGCAGACTCGATGGTAACTTTCAGAAGGGAATTGAATAAATAAACGAAGGGGAAATATTTGCAGGGCTGCGGGGCGGGGGCGGGGGTGGGGGTGGGGGGGGGGGGGGAAGAGTGGGGCAGTGGGACGAATCGCCTTATCTGAGGAAGGATGTTCTTGCCATGGAGGGAGTGCAGTGAAGATTCACCAGACTGATACCTGGGATGGCAGGAATGACGTATGAGGAGAGATTGGGTCTGTACTCGCTGGAGTTTAGAACAATGAGAGGGGACCTCATTGAAACTTATAAAATTCTAACAGGACTAGACAGACTAGATGCAGGAAGGATGTTCCCGATGGCGGGGGAGTCCAGAACCAGGGGTCACAGTCTAAGGATAAGGGGTAAGCCATTTAGGACAGAGATGAGGAGGAATTTCTTCACCCAGAAAGTGGTGAACCTGTGGAATTCTCTACCGTGGAGGCCAATTCATTAAATATATTCAAGAAGGAGTTGGATATATTTCTTAAGGCTAAAGGGGATCAAGGGATATGGGGAGAAAGCAGGGACCGGGTACTGAATTTGGATGATCAGGCATGATTGCATTAAATGGCGGAGCAGGCTCGAGGGGCCGAATGGCCACCTCCTGCTCCTAACCTATCCTATCTTCTATAGCTCTTTCTACGATCAGCGTCTACTGGCGTTTAACTAGTCTGTTCCTGGACTCTGCCTTGCTAGATATTGAGGGGCCCCCCTCAATCTGCCTTGCCTGTACCTGCGATTGATTGGCACTACTGTATTGAAGCGAAGTGTGTTTGTGTGTACTTGCCTACATTCCTCGAGGATTTGATGTCGATACTCTGCCTGCTTATCGATCGGTTACAACAGTAAGTTGCCCGGTCGGCTTCCGATAACGAAAATTGGCCGTGTGGTTGACGGTAAGCAAGAAAGCTGCAGACTGCAGGAAGATATCAATGGACTGGGCAGGGCATTGGCAAATGGAATTCAATCTGGAGAAGTGTGAGGGTAATGCCTTTGGGGATGGCTAACAAATGGTAGGATGCTGAAATGTAGAGGAACAGAGGGACCTTGGAGTGCATGTCCACAGATCCCTGAAGGTAGCAGGACAGGTAGATAAGCTGGTTAAAGAGGCATACGGGATACTTTCCTTTATTAGCCGAGGCATAGAATATAAGAGCAGGGAGGTTATGCTTGAACTGTATAAAACACTAGTTAGGCCGCAGCTAGAGTACTGCGTGCAGTTCTGGTCACCACATTACAGGAAAGATGTGATTGCACTGGAGAGGGTACAGAGGAGATTTGCGAGGACTGGGGAATTTTAGCTGTGCGGAGAGATTGGAGAGGCTGGGGTTGTTTTCTTTGGAACAGAGGCGGCTGAGGGGACATTTAATTGAGATGTATAAAATTACGAGGGGCGTAGATAGAGTGGCTAGGAAGGACCTATTTCTCTCAGCAGAGAGGTCAATAATCAGGGGGCAGAGATTTAAAGTAATTGGTAGAAGGATTAGAGGGGAGTTGAGAACTTTTTTCACCCAGAGGGTGGTGGGGGTCTGGAACTCACTGCCTGAAAGGGTGGGAGAGGCAGGAACCCTCACCACATTTAAAAAGTGCTTGGATATGCACTTGAAGTACCGTAACCTGCAGGGCTACAGACCAAGAGCTGGGAAGTGGGATTAGGCTGGATAGCTTTGTGTCGGCCGGCACGGACGCGATGGGCCGAATGGCCTCCTTCTGTACCGTAAAATTCTACGAAGGCCCCTCGAATGCGACACGTGTGCACGCACGCGCGGGACGCGAGCCAGTATTTGTTTCTGGGATGGATAGATTGAATCTTGGGAGCAAATACAATAAAGTAAATGTAATAGTTCCTCAGATAGCAAACAGCAGCTGGTAATGTTTGTGGAGTGGTTTATTTTTAGGTTGTTGGCGCTGAGGGCCAACACGCACAGATACTGGTTCACACTGAAGGTTAACAGTGGGCAGCACTGTTGCCTCGCAGCGCCAGGGACCCGGGTTCGAATCCGGCCTCGGGTGACTGACTGTGTGGAGTTGGCACATTCTCCCCGTGTTTGCGTGGGTTTCCTCCGGGTGCTTCGGTTTCCTCCCACAGTCCAAAGATGTGTGGGTTAGGATGATTGGCTATGATAAATGGACCCTTAGTGTTGGGGGGATTAAATACGTGGGGTTACGGGGATAGGGTGGGATATGTGTTGGTGTAGGGGTTACGGGGATCGGGTGGGATATGTGTCGGTGCGGGCTCGATGGGCTGAAATGGCCTCTCTCTGCACTGTGGGGTTTCTGTGGAACTGAACAGATGCTGCCTGACCAGCTGGGTGTTCCCAGCACTTTTCTCTTTAGATTGCCAGCATCCGCAGTATTTTGCTTTTTGTCGTAACGCTGGTTATTACAAGTTCCTTGAGACTGAAATGAATAAATTAACTACATGAAAGCTCAAGTTCCTGCAACACACTTGGCCCCGATCATAGAACAACACAGCACAGGAGGAGGCCACTCAGCCCATCGTGTCTACCGGCTCATTGAAAGAGCTCTCCAATTAGTCCCGCTCCCCTGCCCTTTCCCCCAAAATACGACAGATTTCTCCCTTTCAAATATTTATCCTATTCCCTTTTGAAAGTCACTGTTGAATCTGCTTCCACTGCCCTTTTCTCCCTCTCTACTCTGATCAAAACCCCTCGTAATTTCCAACACCTCTATCAAATCTCCTCTTAACATTCTCTGCTCTAAGGAGAACAACCCAGGCTCGTGCTGGTGTTGTGGGTTCTGAAACCCCCCCCCCAATACTTTTTCATTGGGCCGCACAGATCTCAAAATGCTCGGCAGACTGTCTTTCCCCCCCCCCCCCCCCCCCCCCCGACTGAAACTCCTCCGGTGCTTGCCCACATAAAGCTGGGCTGTGCGGCTAGATTAGAAACCTGCTGTTAGCTGCAGCACTTCTGGTGGTATTTATGAAGGTCAAGTGACTGTTGGGATTTTGCGTAAATGATTTAGGACCTCGATGTGTCCTTCACAGTGTGGACTGTGGCGAGCGGCTGCAATGCAAAGCTTGCAGTAAGCCTGCCTTGGCTGCTCTCGCCTCCTGGGCTCTCGTTCCCCCTGAGCTTCCAACACTCACTCCCCCGGGCAAGGAACTTAAATCGAGCGACCGGTTTGAGGCGGGGCTTACGCACTTGACGGTCACGCGTGTGCCCTGCCGTTGTGCAGGAGGTTTGAGGCAGGGGTTTACACTGCTCACGTGTGCGCTTTGCCCTTGTACAGGAGGTGCTGGCCTGGCTGACGAACCTTCAGGCTGACCTGGGCGGTGAGGTGCCGGATGAGAAACTGCGGGACTTCATTTGGAACACGCTGAATTCCGGCAGGGTGAGTTGAGGGTATCCCCGACGTGTAGATACCTATTTATAAACCTTGGCTCTTTGAGTTTCGCGGCCAATCGCAGTGCACCGTGCCCTTGTCCCCGCAGGACGTCGCAAACCCCTTCACAGCCAATGAAGCACTTTAGAAGTGGAGTCACTGTAGTAATGGAGGAAACGCGGCAGCCAGTTTGCGCACAGCAAGCTCCCACAAACAGCAGTGTGATAAATGACCAGATCATCTGTTTTAGTGATGTTCGATTGAGGGATAAATATTGGCCCCAGGACACCGGGGAGATGAAATAGTGCCTTGGGATCTTTTACATCCACCCGAGGGGGCAAATGGAACCTGGAATTAACATCTCATCTGAAAGACTGCCTCTCGGACAGTGCGGCGCCGAGCTCCCTCGGCGCCGCCCCTCGAGTGTCGGCCTAGATTTTGTGTTCGGGTCTCCAGAGTGCGACTTGAACCCCCAACCTTCTGAGGAGAGTGTTGCCCACTGAGCCATGGCTGACATAAGGAAGGTAAAGGGTGATGGGGCAGGGCAGTAAGAAACTGTTTCTAACAAATTCGGCACTCCAATTCTCTCCTGCTCGGGTGATACCCCTCCCTCACTGGGTGACTGCTCCCCCCGCAGCCAAGCGGCTGTTTTTTTGAGAAACTTGACGGAGAGTGAAGAGGAGCTCTGAGCCCTACTCGTGCTCCGTGACAGCGAGGGGTCACCTTAGATCAACTGGGGCGCTGGGTTTTCTGCGTCCCCTGCCCCGTGTCGCGGACGAGGTCAGCTAACTTGAATTTGTTTTTCTTAAAACGTTCGGCTCCTCGGCTTTCAGGTGGTTCCTGGTTACGGCCACGCCGTTCTCCGCAAGACGGACCCCCGCTACACTTGCCAGAGGGAATTTGCCCTCAAGCACCTGCCAAACGACCCTATGTTCAAGCTGGTGGCTCAACTCTACAAGATCGTGCCCGGGGTGCTCCTGGACCAGGGCAAAGCCAAGAACCCCTGGCCCAACGTGGACGCGCACAGCGGAGTCCTGCTGCAGGTGAGTGCCCGGGGTGGGAGCGCAGTGACGCACAGCGGCAGAGCAATGGGTGCCTCAGTTACCGCCCGACACCGTACACGCCTGTGGATACATAGATCAGCACAGCAGACCGGCCCTCCGAAAATAAAGCTCAGACTCCTGCTCACACTAACCTCGCCCGCGGTCCGTAAATACATCAGTCAACCTCCTTCCATCTCTACTTTCAGCAACATGCTTCGAATGAGAATTTCACACGACACTTGAGTGCACGGAACCGACTTTATTTACACAGCGTAGTTGATCAACAGAAAGAAGGACTTGATGGGCTGAGTGGCTGCCTTCTGTGTCCTATGACTCGCATTTCTCCAGCGCCTTTCACGACCACTGGACGTCCCAAAGCGCTTTGCAGCCAATTAAGTACTTTTTTTGGCGTGTAGTTGCTGTTGTAATGTAGGAAACACGGTAAATTTGCGCACAGCAATGTGATAATGACCAGATAATCTGTTCGTTTTTGTTATGTTGGTTGAGGGATAAATATTGGCCCCAGGACACCGGGGAGAACTCCCCCCTGCTCCTCTTCGAAATAGTGACCGTGGGATCTTTTACGGCCCTCAGAGGGCGGATGGGGCCTCGGTTTAACACCAAATCTGAAAGACGGCACCTCTGACAGTGCAGCACTCCCTCGGCACTGCGCTGGAGTGTCAGCCTAGTTTTATGTGCTCATGTCCCGAGTGCGGGACTTGAACCCACAACCTTCTGACTCGGGCGAGTGTGCTACCCAATGAGCCACGGCTGACCCTGCATCGGGTGCGCCTCTCTCTCTCTGTCTCTGTCTCTCCTCTCCCTACCTAGCCCTGGAACCCCTCCTTGTTCACCCTAGTTTACACTTCATTGATAAGGAGACCTTCGGACTTCTAGCTCTCGAGTGATTAACTACCTCCAGACTTGATTAGTTGGCTCTGGACGCTCCCAAGGGCAGATTGCTTATTCCACGTTGTAACCGGTGTCCAATCTATACCACGGTTAATTATCCCTCTGACTATATTTATTGCACTACTCACTAAAGTTACACGTTAATCACTCGTGGTCGATGTTCACTCCAGTCGAGTGTTTCCTTGCGGGTGATATGACACCTGAAGGGGAACACCATTATTATTCCCCCCCCCAATCGCTCACAGGCAGCAGCCGACAGTTCGTTCTCTCCTGCTGTTACTAGGCAGCCTGTTGCTCCCATCAACCAGTTATGGTTATACAGTTCAGTTCGATTAACTCTCAACTGTCTATCACCAACAAAATACATTGCCTTTCTGGATGTGTGCGAGTGGGGGGGGGTGGGGGGGGCAGGGAGTCCTGAACAAGGGGGCGTAACCTTAAAATTAGAGCCAGGCCGTTCAGGGGTGATGTCAGGAAGCATTTCCTCACACAAAGGGTGGTGGAAATCTGGAACTCGCCCTCAAAGCTGTTCAGGTCAATTTGAAATTGCAAAATTCAGACCAGTAGATTTTTGTTGGGTTAACGGATTTAGGGTTACAGAACGCAGACTAGTGGATGGAGTTAAGATGCAGATCAGCTATGATCTAATTGAATGGCGGAACAGGCTCGAGGGGCTGAATGGCCTCCACCTGTTCATATATTCATTCTCCTTTCAATTAGCTCATTCCTGTCAGTTCCGATAGCACTGCGGTATTCAGCTCGTCCTCAACATCAGACCTGGCTCGAAATCCCCTCTCTCTGTACCTACCGCGCTGGACTGTCTGATTTTAAATCCCCTCTCTCTGTACCTACCCCGCTGGACAGTGTCTGATTTTAAATCCCCTCTCTCTGTACCTACCCCGCTGGACAGTGTCTGATTTTAAATCCCCTCTCCCTGTACCGACCCTGCTGGACTGTCTGATTTTAAATCCCCTCTCTCTGTACCTACCCCGCTGGACAGTGTCTGATTTTAAATCCCCTCTCCCTGTACCTACCCCGCTGGACTGTCTGATTTTAAATCCCCTCTCCCTGTACCTACCCCGCTGGACTGTCTGATTTTAAATCCCCTCTCCCTGTACCTACCCCGCTGGACAGTGTCTGATTTTAAATCCCCTCTCTCTGTACCTACCCTGCTGGACTGTCTGATTTTAAATCCCCTCTCTCTGTACCTACCCCGCTGGACAGTGTCTGATTTTAAATCCCCTCTCTCTGTACCTACCCCGCTGGACAGTGTCTGATTTTAAATCCCCTCTCCCTGTACCTACCCCGCTGGACTGTCTGATTTTAAATCCCCTCTCCCTGTACCTACCCCGCTGGACAGTGTCTGATTTTAAATCCCCTCTCTCTGTACCTACCCCGCTGGACAGTCTGATTTTAAATCCCCTCTCCCTGTACCTACCCCGCTGGACTGTCGGATTTAAAATCCCCTCTCTCTGTACCTACCCTGCTGGACAGTGTCTGATTTTAAATCCCCTCTCCCTGTACCTACCCCGCTGGACAGTCTGATTTTAAATCCCCTCTCTCTGTACCTACCCTGCTGGACAGTGTCTGATTTTAAATCCCCTCTCTCTGTACCTACCCCGCTGGACAGTGTCTGATTTTAAATCCCCTCTCCCTGTACCTACCCCGCTGGACAGTGTCTGATTTTAAATCCCCTCTCCCTGTACCTACCCCGCTGGACAGTGTCTGATTTTAAATCCCCTCTCCCTGTACCTACCCCGCTGGACAGTGTCTGATTTTAAATCCCCTCTCTCTGTACCTACCCCGCTGGACAGTGTCTGATTTTAAATCTCCTCTCCCTGTACCTACCCCGCTGGACAGTGTCTGATTTTAAATCTCCTCTCCCTGTACCTACCCCGCTGGACAGTGTCTGATTTTAAATCCCCTCTCCCTGTACCTACCCCGCTGGACAGTGTCTGATTTTAAATCCCCTCTCCCTGTACCTACCCCGCTGGACAGTGTCTGATTTTAAATCCCCTCTCCCTGTACCTACCCCGCTGGACAGTGTCTGATTTTAAATCCCCTCTCCCTGTACCTACCCCGCTGGACAGTGTCTGATTTTAAATCCCCTCTCCCTGTACCTACCCCGCTGGACAGTGTCTGATTTTAAATCCCCTCTCTCTGTACCTACCCTGCTGGACAGTGTCTGATTTTAAATCCCCTCTCTCTGTACCTACCCCGCTGGACAGTGTCTGATTTTAAATCTCCTCTCCCTGTACCTACCCCGCTGGACAGTGTCTGATTTTAAATCCCCTCTCTCTGTACCTACCCCGCTGGACAGTGTCTGATTTTTAAATCCCCTCTCCCTGTACCTACCCCGCTGGACAGTGTCTGATTTTAAATCCCCTCTCTCTGTACCTACCCCGCTGGACAGTGTCTGATTTTAAATCTCCTCTCCCTGTACCTACCCCGCTGGACAGTGTCTGATTTTAAATCTCCTCTCCCTGTACCTACCCCGCTGGACAGTGTCTGATTTTAAATCCCCAGTGAGGGGCCGATGCTTTGGGAGGTAGGGGAAAATGAGGACAGAGTTTCAGCTCCCATTTCTTACTGCAGTCACTGTTCCCATGGCGCGCTGTTGCTATCTAGTGTTGGTATCCAGACATCGCACCCTATGCTTACCTGTTCAATGTTATTTAAATACGCACAATTCTAATGACTGTGTGCCTTTCTCTTTCTCAGTATTACGGAATGAAGGAGATGAATTACTACACGGTGCTGTTTGGGGTGTCGCGAGCCCTCGGAGTCCTCTCGCAGCTGATCTGGAGCCGCGCCCTGGGCTTCCCCCTGGAGAGACCCAAGTCCATGAGCACGGACGGCCTGATAAAGCTGGTGGACGCCAAGTCTGGATAAGCCCCCCCCCTGTTTGAAACTCCCCTCTCTCTCTCCCCCTCTCTTTTTCCCCCCCCCCCCCCCCACATCGTGAGGGAGCCAGCACTCTGACAAACCCCAGCACACACGTCAGCACTTGCGCTAAACCCGCTGAAGACAGGATAACCTGACGGATGAGATATTGTTTTATTTTCGTGGGGGGGGGGGGGGGGGGGGGGCTGCGGCGAAGGGAAGACGAGAGACACAATTGCAGATAGTGTTATAAGCTGAGTGGAGAGGACTTAATTTAATTATTGATACTTTTTTAATGTACGGGCTGTTTGTCTTAAGCTGCAGTTTGTACAGACAGGCGTGAGCGCACACACTCCTTGAGAAATTTGAGACGAGACAGACGGACCTCTAGCTGCAAACTGTCTCCGATACGGTCGTAGAGAGCGAGAGAGCTGTAAAACCTATTTGTGTAAATGTACTGATAATGTCTCATGCCTCAGGTTGTTCTGCATCTAAAATGGAAATAAATGTTTTTATTACTGAGTCAGTTCAAGCGCGTGGTACTTTCGTGTGAAGTCTGGGGGTGGGGGGTGATGCTCCGCACCCCATGACTACCAGCCTTCTGTCGCTGAGGAAGGAGGGAGGGCAGGCATCTGACTGTGTGCGGGAATCCTGGGCAATGCCACTGGGGAGCGTCTGAGGCCGTATATTTGGGGTGTTAAAAACCCCCACATTGAAACGTATAGATTCTGAGGGGGATTGACAGGGTAGATGCTGAGAGGTTGTTTTCCCCCCTGGCTGGAGAGTCTAGAACCAGGGGTCACAGTCTCAGGATAAGGGGTCGGCCATTTAGGACTGAGATGAGGAGAAATGTTTTCAGCGTTGTGGGGATCGGGAACACTCCACCTGAAAAGGCTGATTCCATGAATAATTTAAAAAGGGAGTTGGACGGGGACTTGAGGACGAGGCAGTGGCAGGGTTACAGACCAGAAACGGGGGTGTGGGACTGAGCGCGACTCACCTTTCGAAGAGCCAGCGCAAACGCAACGGGCCGAATGGCTGCCTCCTGTGCTTTGAGTTCCTATGATCGCTTCTCTCAAACAACTTCTCACAATTACTGTTTGAAGTGCAGGGACTAATGTAGGCTATCGCTGTATGATACAGCACAGGAGGAGTCCATTCTGCCAGTGCTGGCACTTCGCTACAAGAATCCCACTGCCCTGTCTCAATCCCCAAACTAATCCCGCTACCCTGCTCTCTCCCCATAGCCCTGTATCAATCCCCAAACTAATCCCACTGCCTCGCGCTCTCTCCCCATAGCCCTGTATCAATCCCCAAACTAATCCCACTGCCCCGCTCTCTCCCCATAGCCCTGTATCAATCCCCAAACTAATCCCACTGCCTCGCGCTCGCGCTCTCTCCCCATAGCCCTGTATCAATCCCCAAACTAATCCCACTGCCTCGCGCTCTCTCCCCATAGCCCTGTATCAATCCCCAAACTAATCCCACTGCCCCGCTCACTTCCCCATCGTCCTGTATCAATCCCCAAACTAATCCCACTGCCCCGCTCACTTCCCCATCGTCCTGTATCAATCCCCAAACTAATCCCACTGCCCTGCTCTCTCCCCAAAGCCCTGTATCAATCCCTAAACTAATCCCACTGCCCTGCTCTCCCCAAAGCCCTGTATCAATCCCTAAACTAATCCCACTGCCCCACGCTCTCCCCATAGCCCTGTATCAATCCCAAACTAATCCCACTGCCCCGCTCTCTCCCCAAAGCCCTGTATCAATCCCTAAACTAATCCCACTGCCCTGCTCTCCCCCCATAGCCCTGTATCAATCCCCAAACTAATCCCGCTTCCCCGCTCACTTTCCCCATCGCCCTGTATCAATCCCCAAACTAATCCATTGCCCTGCTCTCCCCAAAGCCCTGTATCAATCCCTAAACTAATCCCCCTGCCCCGCTCTCTCCCCATAGCCCTGCATCAATCCCAAACTAATCCCACTGCCCCGCACTCTCCCCATAGCCCTGCATCAATCCCCAAACTAATCTCTTTGCCCCGCTCTCTCTCCCCATAGCCCTGTATCAATCCCAAACTAATCCCACTGCACCCCCCCCCCCCCCATGACAACTGTATCCAACAACGTGTGTGTGATATGAAGGTATTTCACAGGAGTGTTAACAGACAAAAATTGTGGTGACTAAAAGCTGCTTCAGAGGTAGCTTTTAAAGAGGGTCTTAAAGGAAGAGGGAGAGGTTTAGGGAGGGAATTCCAGAGCTTAGGGCCCAGGCAGCTGAAGGCACGGCCGCCAATGGTGGAGTGATGCTCAAGAGGCCAGAGATGTCTGAACTGTTGCTATTGTTTCTCGCTCATCTACATGGAATAGGAGAGCGCTAGCTAACCCTGTTGTGTTGTCCAGAGGAAGGAGAGCCCTGGCTGATTCTCTTTACTCTCCCAGTCCCCTGCTAAAGCTATCGGGCAGCCTACTGCCTGCTCCACTCCCCCACTCCCCCAGGAATCAAAATATCCAACCCTTTGACTCAGTATTCAGTGCAGCAGAATCAAACATGAGTCTTCGGTGGTGAGGTTGATTATTTATTAGTCATGGAAAACAGTAAATTGCACCGTGGAGGTGAGGGGGAAATATTCAACCTCGAGTGTTGAACCAGCACCTACATATAAACGGGAGAGCACACACGCATGCACACGCTTCCACTGCCCGATTAAGGCTTTTGAGGCTATGTATAAAATGGAAGGCTGCCTTAGGGGGTGACCGGACCCTCGATCCCCGTTTAAACCCACCCCTCCCCATCTATTATTAAACGGCATGGTCTGGTTCGACGGCGAACACTGGTGAAGGGGCGGTCACGAGTCAGAGAACTAGGCTGGTGAAGATAAATACAGGGGGGGAAAAAAATCGAGCGAGGGGTGTCAAGTTTCACTCAGCAGCAGGGTACAACAATGAATGTCTAAAAGGCTGCCCCCCTTACCCTCAGGGTGCTGAGGGAGAAGGGGGTGCACACCACACACAATGTTAAGGGTTGGGGGGGGTGCTCCCTCATCGTGGGACACTGGGAGTGGACATCACTTATAGGATGCTGAGAGGGGGGGGGGGGGGAGGAGAAGAGAGATGTTGGGGTGGTCCCACTCACAGGATAGAAACATAGAAGATTGTAGCAGGAGTAGCCCATTCAGCCCCTCGAGCCTGCTCCGCCATTCAATGAGATCATGGCTGATCATCCAAACTCCGTATCCTGTCCCTGCCTTCTCCCCTTGATCCCTTTAACCTCAAGAAATATATCTAACTCCTTCTTGAATATATTTAATAAGATGGCCTCAACTGCTGTGTGTGGTAGAGAATTCCACAGGTTCACCACTCTCTGGGTGAAGAAATTCCTCCTCATCTCTGTCCTAAATGGCTTACCCCTTATCCTTAGACTGTGACCCCTGGTTCTGGACTCCCCGACCATCGGGAACATCCTTCCTGCATCTAGTCTGTCTAGTCCTGTTAGAATTTTATAAGGTTCGATGAGATCCCCTCTCATTCTCCTAAACTCCAGTGAGTATAAGCCCAATCGACCCAATCTCTCCTCATACGTCATTCCTGCCATCCCAGGTATCAGTCTGGTGAATCTTCGCTGCACTCCCTCCATGGCAAGAACATCCTTCCTCAGATAAGGTGACCGAACTGCACACAATACTCAAGGTGTGGTCTCACCAAGGCCCTGTACAACTGCAGCAAGACATCCTTGCTCCTGTACGCGAATCCTCTCGCTATGAGGGCCAACATACCATTTGCCTCCTTAACCGCCTGCTGCACCTGCATGCTTACCTTCAGCGACTGGTGCACAAGGACACCCAGGTCGCATTGCACTTCCCCTTTTCCCAATTTGCCATTCAGATAACCTGTTTTTGCCACCGAAGTGGATAACCTCGCATTTATCCACCTTGTACTGCATTTGCCATGCATCTGCCCAATCACCCAACCTGTCCAAATCATGCTGAGGTGGGGGGAGAGACAGACATTGGGGTGGTCCCCGCTCATAGCTGCGACGGATTAAAGTGGTTCTCGTGCACCAGGAAAACAATACAATGAGGTAGTGCCGGTTGCTGGTGGTCCAGTCCTGCTCCATCCACATCAGTCTTGTGCTCAGGGTATTTCTCTCACCCACACTTGTGGCAACTTTCCCCCTTTATAAATTCCTCTGTCCACATTTATAATGGAAACGGTCTATGTAAACATGTCACGCTGTAATTAAACTCTCCTACCAGCGGGTGGCCTCAGTTCTGCATCTTCCGCTCCGCAGCCTGTACTGGAAAAGGAGGAGGCCATTCAGCCCCCTCGAGCCTGTTACATTAGGAACAGGAGGAGGCCATTCAGCCCCTTGAGCCTGTTACATTAGGAACAGGAGGAGGCCATTCAGCCCTCTCGAGCCTGTTACATTAGGAACAGGAGGAGGCCATTCAGCCCTCTCGAGCCTGTTGCAGGAGGAGGCCAGTCAGCCCCCCCTCAAGCTTGTTACATTAGGAACAGGAGGAGGCCATTCAGCCCCTCCAGCCTGTTACATTAGGAACAGGAGGAGGCCATTCAGCCCCTCAAGCCTGTTACATTAGGAACAGGAGGAGGCCTTCCAGCCTGTTCTGCTATTCAATTAGATCATGGATGATCTGTATCTTAACTCCATTTACCTTTTTTCCATAACCCTCAATCCCCTTACCCAACAAAAATCAATCTCCGTTTTGAAATTTTCATTGAGCCCCAGTCTCCACGCCTGTTTTGGGGGCGAGAGTTCCAGGTTTCCACCACCCTTTGTGTGAAGAAGTGCTTCCTGACATCACTCCTGAACGGCCTGGCTCTAATTTTAAAGTTATGCCCCCCCTTGTTCTGGACACCCCCCACCAGAGGAAATAGTTTCTCTCTAATCAATCCTATTCGAATCCTTTAATCATCTGAAACACCTCGATTAGATCGCCGCTTAATCTTCTACACTCGAGGGAACACAAGCCTAGTCTGTGCAACCTGTCCTCGTAATTTAACCCTTTTTAGCTGCCGGGGTATCATTCTGCTGAATCTGCGCTGCTCCCCCTCCTCTCCCCGCCAGCGCTGATTCACCAGAATTCTAGTACAGAAAAACTCCTACTCTCCAATCATCTCTACTTCTCAAACTGGCGCAGGTTTTGCTGTTGAACCATCAATAATTACAGTATATAAAATCACAAGTATTATATAAAAATATGGACAAAATCTGTGTCTGTAAAATGGGAACTGGATTATGTCTGGGCTTCCTGGCATGATTACTACCTCTCTACCCGCTACCCCCCACCCTACCCAACCCTCTAACCCACCCCACTTCACCGGAACACTACACTCGGGTGTGTCTGTCTGCAATAGCAAGGGCGATTGCCGAGTAATATAGAATTGCTGCAATATTGTGTGTGCAATGCCTGCAAGCGTGTCACACTCGCCTCCCGTCACACTTGGCCACGGTGTTGGGAAACACCTCCCCTCGTTCTTCCGGCACACCTTCCAGGTGCCGCAGACGCCGTCACGAGCCGAAACCGGTGACTGAAATCTACGAGTTGCACTGCTCCTGCTCCCGGGCAGTGACGAGTGGAGTTTCCGAGGTCGAGCCTTTAAAAGGGACAGGGCCCAGTTTAAGAGATTAAAACCTCACAGCCGCACCCTACCAG
This sequence comes from Somniosus microcephalus, assembly GCF_052327205.1. Classification (NCBI taxonomy): domain Eukaryota; kingdom Metazoa; phylum Chordata; class Chondrichthyes; order Squaliformes; family Somniosidae; genus Somniosus; species Somniosus microcephalus. The sequence goes on along the minus strand of NC_141019.1, from coordinate 33,963,456 downwards.
ATCTGCTGCCGGCCTGTTTATAATCTAGATCTTGTTCAGCGGAGAGAGGGGGAAAAAAAAAACAACAGTCCAAAGTCCGGCTGGGTCACGATGTGTGTTAGACTTCCAAATTCCAGCTACAACTCAGGACGTGACATTCCATCCGTTCTCTACTCTTATCGGTTACATCCTACTCATTCCACACACACACAGCCCCAATCACTGTCTCCAATGCCTCTTCCATTTACCTCATTTCCTGAGTGCAATATACAGTACATTGCAGACCAGGTGCCGTCCCGAAAGGACGGTTAATCGGGCACTCGGTCTCCCCACCCCCCAGACCCCTTGTGCAGGAGGCTGTCAGTGTATGGGGCTAATTTTCTACTTTTTGGGGAGGAAGAGGGAGGCAATTACTTGCCCCATTGGTAACCGGGGAGTCGAGGTCCTCCTCCAGATGGTGGGGTAACTGCCCCTTCCATTCGCACCTCACCCCCACCAACCCCAGAATCCGACTCTCCCCGATTCACAGTACAAAAAAACTGCGGCTGCCCCATCTTTGCCCATCCGTCTCTCTCTCTCTCCCCTACCGTGCAAGTGTCGCGTACGCGCCTCGCCGTGGAGGACAGCCCGGTTTAGAACCACGCACAGCCAGGGCAAGTGGCTGAATTTAACCCGTGTCTGGGGAGGGGGAGACGAAAAAGAAAGGGGAGAGGAATGAGAGAAAAAAGGAGATAAAAAAGAGAGAAAGACTTTGATCTGAACCCAGCTCTCCGGAGCATCGACTCCTGGGGCACGAGGGGCGGAAACAGTCCACACAATTTGAAAAGCAGCATCTCAGTTTCCAGTTATCCGTTCGAGACTCCCAAAACAAGCGTTCTACTCGGAGCTCTGGCACGGCGAGAGAGCCCCAGGTGGGCAGAGGAAATGCTTCAAGGACACCCTCAAAGCCTCCTTCAAAAAGTGCAACATCCCCACCGATACCTGGGAATCCCTGGCCCAAGACTGCACAAAGTGGAGGAGAAGCATCCGGGAAGGCGCCGAACACCTCGAGTCTCTTCGCCGGGAGCAAGCGGAAGCCGAGCGCAAGGAGCGCACGTCAACCCAAGCACCCCACCCACCCGCCCCTTGAACCACTGTCTGCCCCACCTGTGACAGAGACTGTAGGTCCCGCATTGGACTCATCAGTCACCTGAAAACTCATCTTTAGTGTGGAAGCAAGTCATCCTCGGTTCCGAGGGACTGCCTAAGAAGAAGATCTGTGCGGAGGGAAGAACACAGAGAGAGAGAGAGAGAGAGAGACAACCAAAAAAAACCCACACAGAAATGGCCGAGCTCAAAAATAAAAACACTACGGGTAGTAAACGCGGGGCAGTTCAGGCAACCGAGACTCGGCTCCTTGACTGCAGGGTTTAAAATGATGCCCAAAAATATAATCGTTTTAAAAAGGAGCGACACAGAGACATGTGTATGTAGACAGACACACACACACACGTATGCTCACATGGGCATGTGTAAATAAACACATGTACACGGCCACGTGTATATTTAAACACGTATAGACATATGTGCACACACAGGGACGTGTACACACACACCCATTTACACAGGCACTTATATATACACAGGCACAGGTACGCACAGATACCGTAAATATACACACACAGCACCGCGGCTACACGTTATTGCAGTTTTTTTCCTTCCACGCCGTGATCCAAGATGGAGTCGCTGCTCAGTCGCCCGAGAGTTTAAAAAACTGTCAATTTTGCTTCGATTGTTTTTTTGTTTTTTAAAAAAAATGGAGAACAGCAACTTGGCACCACATCCCACGGAACTGAAGATGAATTAAAATCGGCAGGGAACTGGCAGCTCAGCCCCTGAAGCGGGACACTCCGGCTATCTGCTGACTTGTACAAAGTCCTCCGCCGTCCTGCGCTCAAGGGCCGTCCTAATAACGTAGGGCGCCGAATAACAAAGCCAAGAAGGTGGACGGGCAGGTTGTGCGTCTCCCCCCCCCACCCCCCCGGCGGGCTGCTTCCGACGGTCTTGCCCTGGCGCGGCCCCCGGGGGTCTAGGCCCACCACCCCCCCACAACCTCCTCACGTCTGCTGTACCGGGTCGGACATTAACTCCGCGGGATACTGGTCTCCGGACCGTAAAGCTGCAACGCTCTTCGCTCGAATGCCACCACCATCTGCTTCACCACCTGGTCGAAGAAGACTGTGGCCAGCTGAGAGTGCAGGAACGATCGGAACTCGAAGGAGATCTGGGGAAGAAGAGGGATTGGGAGAAACAGCGATCGACTGTTACCAGCACAGGACAAGGGCGGGATCTTTTAACAACATTTATACCGCGCCTTCAACATAGTAAAAACATCCCAGGGCACTACACAGGAGCGATTAATCAAAATTTAACCCCGAGCCACATCAGGAGATATTTAGGACAAGTGACCAAAACCATGGTCGAAGAGGCAGGTTTTAAGGAGCGTCTCAAAGGAGGAGAGAGAGAGAGAGAGAGAGGCGGAGAGGTTTACGGAGGGAATTCCAGAGCTGAGGGCCCAGGCGGCTGAAGGCACGGCCGACAATGGTGGAGCGATGGGAATCGTGGGATGCTCAAGAGGCCAGAATTAGAGGAGCGCAGAAGATCGCAGAGGGTTGCAGGGGCTGGGAGGGGGTTACAGAGATAGGGAGGGTTGTAGGGGGCTGGAGGAGGTTACAGAGATAGGGAGGGGTTGTAGGGGCTGGAGGAGGTTAGAGAGAGTAGGGGCCTGGAGGAGGTTACAGAGATAGGGAGGGTTGCAGGGGCTGGAGGAGGTTAGAGAGAGTAGGGGCCTGGAGGAGGTTACAGAGATAGGGGAGGCTTGTAGGGGCCTGGAGGAGGTTACACAGATATGGAGGGTTGTAGGGGCTGGAGGAGGTTACAGAGATAGGGAGGGGTTGTAGGGGGCTGGAGAGGTTTACAGAGATAGGGAGGGTTGTAGGGGCTGGAGGAGGTTACAGAGATAGGGAGGGCCGTAGGGGGCTGGAGGAAGGTTACAGAGATAGGGAGGGTTGTAGGGGGCTGGAGGAGGTTACAGAGATAGGGAGGGTTGTAGGGGGCTGGAGGAGGTTACAGAGATAGGGAGGGTTGTAAGGGGCTGGAGGAGGTTACAGAGATATGGAGGGTTGTAGGGGCTGGAGGAGGTTACAGAGATAGGGAGGGTTGTAGGGGCTGGAGGAGGTTACAGAGATAGGGAGGGTTGTAGGGGCTGGAGGAGGTTACAGAGATAGGGAGAGTTGTACGGGCTGGAGGAGGTTACAGAGATAGGGAGGGTTGTAGGGGGCTGGAGGAGGTTACAGAGATAGGGAGAGTTGTAGGGGCTGGAGGAGGTTACAGAGATAGGGACGGTTGTAGGGGCTGGAGGAGGTTACCGAGAGGGGTAGGGTTGTTGGGGCTGGAGGAGGTTACAGAGATAGGGAGGGTTGCAGGTGGCTGAAGGAGGTTACAGAGATAGGGAGGGTTGTAGGGTGCTGGAGGAAGTTACGGAGATAGGGAGGGCTGTAGGAGGTTACAGAGATAGGGAGGGTTGTAGGGGCTGGAGGAGGTTACAGAGGTGGGGAGGGTTGTTGGGGCTGGAGGAGGTTACAGAGATAGGGAGGGTTGTAGGGGCTGGAGGAGGTTACAGAGATAGGGAGGGTTGTAGGGGGCTGGAGGAGGTTACGGAGATAGGGAGGGTTGTAGGGGGCTGGAGGAGGTTACAGAGATAGGGAGGGTTGTAAGGGGCTGGAGGAGGTTACAGAGATATGGAGGGTTGTAGGGGCTGGAGGAGGTTAGCGAGAGTAGGGGCTGGAGGAGGTTACAGAGATAGGGAGGGTTGTAGGGGCTGGAGGAGGTTACCGAGATAGGGAGGGTTGTTGGGGCTAGAGGAGGTTACAGAGGTAGGGAGGGTTGTCGGGGGCTTGAGGAGGTTACAGAGATAGCGAGGGTTGTCGGGGGCTGGAGGAGGTTACAGAGATATGGAGGGTTGTAGGGGTCTGGAGGAGGTTACAGAGATAGGGGGTCTGGAGGAGGTTACAGAGATAGGGAGGGTTTTAGGGGCTGGAGGAGGTTACACAGATGGGGGGCTTATAGGGGCGTGGAGGAGGTTACAGAGATAGGGAGGGTTGTAGGGGGCTGGAGGAGGTTACAGAGATATGGAGGGTTGTAGGGGTCTAGAGGAGGTTACAGAGATAGGGAGGGCTGGAGGAGGTTAGAGATAGGGAGGGCTGTAGGGGCTGGAGAAGGTTACAAAGATAGGGAGGGTTGTTGGGGCTGGAGGAGGTTACAGAGGTAGGGAGGGTTGCAGGCGGCTTGAGGAGGTTACAGAGATAGCGAGGGTTGTAGGTGGCAGGAGGAGGTTACAGAGTTAGGGAGGGGTGTAGGGGCTGGAGGAGGTTAGAGAGAGTAGGGGCCTGGAGGAGGTTACAGAGATAGGGAGGGTTGTAGGGGCTGGAGGAGGTTACACAAACTGGGAGGCTTGTAGGGGGCTGGAGGAGGTTACAGAGATAGAGAGGGTTGTCGGGGCTGGAGGAGGTTACAGAGGTAGGGAGGGTTGTTGGGGCTGGAGGAGGTTACAGAGATAGGGAGGGTTGTAGGGGCTGGAGGAGGTTACAGAGATAGGGAGAGTTGTAGGGGCTGGAGAAGGTTACAGAGATAGGGAGGGTTGTAGGGGGCTGGAGGAGGTTACAGAGATAGGGAGGGTTGTAGGGGGCTGAAGGCGGTTACAGAGATATGGAGGGTTGTCGGGGACTGGAGGAGGTTACAGAGATAGGGAGAGTTGTCGGAGCTGGAGGAGGTTACAGAGAGAGGGAGGGTTGTAGGGGCTGGAGAAGGTTACAGACATAGGGAGGAACGTAGGGGGCTGGAGGAGGTTACAGAGATAGGGAGGGTTGTCGGAGCTGGAGGAGGTTACAGAGATAGGGAGAGTTGTAGGGGCTGGAGGAGGTTACAGAGATAGGGAGGGTTGTAGGGGCTGGAGGAGGTTACAGAGATAGGGACGGTTGTAGGGGCTGGAGGAGGTTACAGAGATAGGGAGTGTTGTAGAGGCTGGAGGAGGTTACAGAGATAGGGAGGGTTGTAGGGGGCTGGAGGAGGTTACAGAGGTAGGGAGGGTTGTTGAGGCTGGAGGAGGTTACAGAGAGAGGGAGGGTTGTACGGGCTGAAGGAGGTTACAGAGATAGGGAGGACTGTAGGGGCTGGAGGAGGTTACAGAGATAGGGAGGGTTGTAGGGGCTGGAGAGGTTTCAGAGATAGGGAGGGTTGTAGGGGCTGGAGGAGGTTACCGAGACGGGTAGGGTTGTTGGGGCTGGAGCCGGTTACAGAGATAGGGAGGACTGTCGGGGCTGGAGGAGGTTACAGAGATAGGGAGGGCTGTAGGAGGTTACAGAAGTAGGGAGGGTTGTAGGGGCTGGAGAAGGTTACAGAGATAGGGAGGGTTGTAGGGGGCTGGAGAGGTTACAGAGATAGGGAGGGTTGTAGGGGCTGGAGGAGGTTACAGAGATAGGGAGGGTTGTAGGGGCTGGAGGAGGTTACCGAGACGGGTAGGGTTGTTGGGGCTGGAGGAGGTTACGGAGATAGGGAGGGTTGTAGGGGGCTGAAGGCGGTTACAGAGATATGGAGGGTTGTAGGGGACTGGAGGAGGTTACAGAGATAGGGAGGGTTGTAGGGCTGGAGGAGGTTAGAGAGAGTAGGGGCCTGGAGGAGGTTACAGAGATAGGGTTGTAGGGGGCTGGAGGCGGTTACAGAGGTGGGGAGGGTTGTTGGGGCTGGAGGAGGTTCCAGAGATAGGGAGGGTTGTAGGGGCTGGAGGAGGTTACAGAGTTAGGGAGGGTTGTAGGGGCTGGAGGAGGTTAGAGAGAGGAGGGGCCTGGAGGAGGTTACTGAGATAGGGAGGGTTGTAGGGGGCTGGAGGAGGTTACAGAGATAGGGAGGCTTGTAGGGGGCTGGAGGAGGTTACAGAGATAGAGGGGGTTGTAGGGTCTGGAGGAGGCTACAGAGATAGGGAGGGTTGTAGGGGGTTGGAGGAGATTACAGAGTTAGGGAGGGTTGTAGGGGCTGGAGGAGGTTAGAGAGAGTAGGGGCCTGGAGGAGGTTACAGAGATAGGGAGGCTTGTAGGGGCTGGAGGAGGTTACAGAGATAGGGAGGGTTGTAGGGGGCTGGAGAGGTTACAGAGATAGGGAGGGTTGTAGGGGCTGGAGGAGGTTACAGAGATAGGGAGGGCCGTAGGGGGCTGGAGGAGGTTACAGAGATAGGGAGGGTTGTAGGGGGCTGGAGGAGGTTACAGAGATAGGGAGGGTTGTAGGGGGCTGGAGGAGGTTACAGAGATAGGGAGGGTTGTAAGGGGCTGGAGGAGGTTACAGAGATATGGAGGGTTGTAGGGGCTGGAGGAGGTTACAGAGATAGGGAGGGTTGTAGGGGCTGGAGGAGGTTACAGAGATAGGGAGGGTTGTAGGGGCTGGAGGAGGTTACAGAGATAGGGAGAGTTGTACGGGCTGGAGGAGGTTACAGAGATAGGGAGGGTTGTAGGGGGCTGGAGGAGGTTACAGAGATAGGGAGAGTTGTAGGGGCTGGAGGAGGTTACAGAGATAGGGACGGTTGTAGGGGCTGGAGGAGGTTACCGAGAGGGGTAGGGTTGTTGGGGCTGGAGGAGGTTACAGAGATAGGGAGGGTTGCAGGTGGCTGAAGGAGGTTACAGAGATAGGGAGGGTTGTAGGGTGCTGGAGGAAGTTACGGAGATAGGGAGGGCTGTAGGAGGTTACAGAGATAGGGAGGGTTGTAGGGGCTGGAGGAGGTTACAGAGGTGGGGAGGGTTGTTGGGGCTGGAGGAGGTTACAGAGATAGGGAGGGTTGTAGGGGCTGGAGGAGGTTACAGAGATAGGGAGGGTTGTAGGGGGCTGGAGGAGGTTACGGAGATAGGGAGGGTTGTAGGGGGCTGGAGGAGGTTACAGAGATAGGGAGGGTTGTAAGGGGCTGGAGGAGGTTACAGAGATATGGAGGGTTGTAGGGGCTGGAGGAGGTTAGCGAGAGTAGGGGCTGGAGGAGGTTACAGAGATAGGGAGGGTTGTAGGGGCTGGAGGAGGTTACCGAGATAGGGAGGGTTGTTGGGGCTAGAGGAGGTTACAGAGGTAGGGAGGGTTGTCGGGGGCTTGAGGAGGTTACAGAGATAGCGAGGGTTGTCGGGGGCTGGAGGAGGTTACAGAGATATGGAGGGTTGTAGGGGTCTGGAGGAGGTTACAGAGATAGGGGGTCTGGAGGAGGTTACAGAGATAGGGAGGGTTTTAGGGGCTGGAGGAGGTTACACAGATGGGGGGCTTATAGGGGCGTGGAGGAGGTTACAGAGATAGGGAGGGTTGTAGGGGGCTGGAGGAGGTTACAGAGATATGGAGGGTTGTAGGGGTCTAGAGGAGGTTACAGAGATAGGGAGGGTTGTAGGGGCTGGAGGAGGTTACAGAGTTAGGGAGGGTTGTAGGGGCTGGAGGAGGTTAGAGAGAGGAGGGGCCTGGAGGAGGTTACTGAGATAGGGAGGGTTGTAGGGGGCTGGAGGAGGTTACAGAGATAGGGAGGCTTGTAGGGGGCTGGAGGAGGTTACAGAGATAGAGGGGGTTGTAGGGTCTGGAGGAGGCTACAGAGATAGGGAGGGTTGTAGGGGGTTGGAGGAGATTACAGAGTTAGGGAGGGTTGTAGGGGCTGGAGGAGGTTAGAGAGAGTAGGGGCCTGGAGGAGGTTACAGAGATAGGGAGGCTTGTAGGGGCTGGAGGAGGTTACACAGATATGGAGGGTTGTCGGGGCTGGAGGAGGTTACAGAGATAGGGAGGGTTGTAGGGGGCTGGAGAGGTTACAGAGATAGGGAGGGTTGTAGGGGCTGGAGGAGGTTACAGAGATAGGGAGGGTTGTAGGGGCTGGAGGAGGTTACAGAGATCGGGAGGGTTGTAGGGGGCTGGAGGAGGTTACACAGATAGGGAGACCTGTAGGGGGCTGGAGGAGGTTACACAGATAGAGAGGGTTGTAGGCTCTGGAGGAGGTTACAGAGATAGGGAGGGTTGTAGGGGGCTGGAGGAGGTTACAGAGTTAGGGAGGGTTGTAGGGGCTGGAGGAGGTTCGAGAGAGTAGGGGCCTGGAGGAGGTTACAGAGATAGGGAAGGTTGTAGGGGGCTGAAGGCGGTTACAGAGATATGGAGGGTTGTAGGGGACTGGAGGAGGTTACAGAGATAGGGAGGGTTGTAGGGGCTGGAGGAGGTTACAGAGGTAGGGAGGGTTGTTGGGGCTGGAGGAGGTTACAGAGATAGGGTGGGTTGTAGGGGGCTGGAGGAGGTTACAGAGATAGGGAGGGTTGTAGGGGGCTGGAGGAGGTTACAGAGATAGGGAGGGTTGTAGGGGGCTGGAGGAGGTTACAGAGAAATGGAGGGTTGTAGGGGTCTGGAGGAGGTTACAGAGATAGGGAGGGCTGTCGGGGGGCTGGTGGAGGTTAGAGATAGGGAGGGTTGTAGGGGCTGGAGGAGGTTACACAGATAGGGAAGCTTGTAGGGGGCTGGAGGAGGTTAGAGATAAAGAGGGTTGTAGGGTCTGGAGGAGGTTACAGAGTTAGGGAGTGTTGTAGGGGCTGGAGGAGGTTACAGAGATAGGGACGGTTGTAGGGGCTGGAGGGGTTACAGAGATAGGGAGGGTTGTAGGGGCTGGAGGAGGTTACAGAGATAGGGAGGGTTGAAGGGGCTGGAGGAGGTTACCGAGACGGGTAGGGTTGTTGGGGCTGGAGGAGGTTACAGAGATAGGGAGGGTTGTAGGGGGCTGAAGGAGGTTACAGAGGTAGGGAGGGTTGTTGGGGGCTGGAGGAAGTTACAGAGATAGGGAGAGTTGTAGGGGCTGGAGGAGGTTACAGAGATAGGGAGGGTTGTAGGGGCTGGAGGAGGTTAGCGAGACAGGTAGGGTTGTTGGGGCTGGAGGAGGTTACAGAGATAGGGAGGGTTGTAGGGGGCTGAAGGAGGTTACAGAGATCGGGAGGGTTGTAGGGTGCTGGAGGAAGTTACGGAGATTGGGAGGGCTGTAGGAGGTTACAGAGGTAGGGAGGGTTGTAGGGGCTGGAGAAGGTTACAGAGATAGGGAGGGTTGTAGGGGCCGGAGGAGGTTACAGAGGTGGGGAGGGTTGTTGGGGCTGGAGGAGGTTACAGAGATAGGGAGGGTTGTAGGAGGCTGGAGGAGGTTACGGAGATAGGGAGGGCTGGAGGAGGTTACAGAGGTAGGGAGGGTTGTTGGGGCTGGAGAAGGTTACAGAGATAGCGAGGGTTGTAGGGGTCTGGAGGAGGTTACAGAGATAGGGAGGGTTGTAGGGGGCTGGAGGAGGTTACAGAGATAGGGAGGGTTGTAGGGCTGGAGGAGGTGAGAGAGAGTAGGGGCCTGGAGGAGGTTACAGAGATAGGGAGGGGTGTAGGGGGCTGGAGGCGGTTACAGAGATAGGGAGTGTTGAAGAGGCTGAAGGAGGTTACAGAGACAGGGAGGGTTGTTGAGGCTGTAGGGGGTTACAGTGATAGAGAGGGTTGTAGGGGTCTGGAGGAGGTTACAGAGATAGGGAGGGCTGGAGGGGGGCTGGAGGAGGTTACAGAGATAGGGAGGGTTGTAGGGGCTGGAGGAGGTTACACAGATAGGGAGGCTTAGATAGGATGGATGCTGAGGAGCTTTTCCCCTTAGTAGAGGGGTCAATAACTAGGGGGCATAGATTCAAGGTAAAGGGCGGGAGGTTTAGAGGGGATTTGAGAAAGAACTTTTTCACCCAGAGGGTGGTTGGAGTCTGGAACTCACTGCCTGAAAGGGTTGTGGAGGCAGAAACCCTCACAACATTTAAGAAGCATTTGGATGAGCATTTGAAATGCCATAGCATACAAGGCTACGGGCCAAATGCTGGAATATGGGATTAGATTAGACAGGGCTTGATGGCCGGCATGGACACGATGGGCCGAAGGGCCTCTATCCGTGCTATATTACTCTATGACTCTATGACTCTGGCTTGTGTGATGAAATATTCCATTCATCACTGCCTGTGACTGAGATCGGTTTCAGTGTCATTTCCCTTCCCCCAGACCTCATTGTATTGTGTACTGGAATGTGTTGTATTGTATACTGGAATGCGCTGTGTGTAGGGCTCCGCCCATACCTGGCCCCGTTTGTAAGCTAGTTCAGTCTGGCCTCAGTCTCCAGAAGGAAGACATCGCTCTCTCTTACGTGTTACGTTCTAAGTTAATAAAAGCCTTGTTTTTGTTCTGCTAACTTCGAGTCTCGGAATTATTGAGGCACATCAATTTTATTAACTTATTTTTCAACACTATGGATCAACTCCTGAAACCCGAACGTTTGGATTTGGATCAACATGCTCCGGACGCATCAGCACGCTTCAGACACTGGTTTGAGTGTATGGAATTCTTCCTGGACAATTCCGCAGCCGTCAAAGACGCTACGGACGCTGCGAGGATGAGACTCGGAATTCTGCGGAATTGGGTAAGCCACCGGGTTTGCCCCCTCATCCAAGACGCCGAGACGTACCTGGCCGCCTGCGACATCTTAAAGGCGCATTACCAGCAGCCTACGAATGAGGTGTATGCTAGGCACCTGCTCGCTACCCGCGCACAGCGACCTGGGGAATCGGTGGAGGAGTTCTTAAGCACCCTGAAAATGCTTGGCAAAGACTGCAAGTGCCGAGATGTAAAAGCCGCAGTGTCCACTGACGAGCTTGTTCGCGATGCCTTCATCACAGGCCTCAGCTCCACTTACATCCGGCAAAGACTGCTGGAAAAAACGGGGTTGGACCTGAAATAGGCTGCGGACACCGCGCGATCCCTGGATGTGGCCCAGAGAAACTCGGACGCCTACTCTTCAGCCCGCGCCGTCCACGCCGCCACGTGTGCACCGAGGGCGCCGCCATCTTGGAAGGCATCTTCCCCGCCCGACAGCCCGACACCGGCTGGGCCCCGCTCTCCCTCCAGAAGCCCTATGACAGCCGCGACGCGTCAGGGACCCAACTGCTACTTCTGCGGGCAGCCAAAGCACACCAGAAACCTGTGCCCGGCGAAAGGCACCACCTGCTTTAAGTGCGGTAAGAAGGGGCACTTCGGGAAGGTGTGCAGAGGGAACCCCGCCGGAAAACCAACCGCCGGAAAACCCGCCACCGCCGCGTGTGCGCCGTGGGAGCGGCCATCTTGCCCGACCTCGTGGGGTCCGCCATCTTGTGAGCAGACAGCGTGGACGCCATCTTGTATCGATCAGGGCCCTACAGTGGCATCGGTCACAGTGGACCAGACCAGGCCGCACCCGCTATCCAGATCAATGGTGGACATCGAGGTAAACGGGTGCCGGGTTAAATGCTTAATTGACAGTGGAAGCATGGAGAGCTTTATCCACCCAGAACTGGCACAACAACTCTCCCTAAAGGTGGTCCCTACTCAGGGTACCATCTCTATGGCTGACAAAACCCAGACGTCGACCATTCTGGGTTACTGCACGGTACAATTGTGCATTAACGGAACTGTATATGATAATTTTCAAGTATTAATCATGAAGAACCTATGTGCGAGCGTGATCTTGGGCCTGGATTTCCAGTGCAACCACCAAAGCATCACGCTCAAGTACGGTGGGTCCCAGCCGCCCCTCAGTGCGCGGTCTGGCTACCCTGAAGGTAAAGCCGCCTTCGCTATTCACGAACCTTACCCCTAACTGCCGGCCAATAGCGACCAAAAGCAGGAGGTACAGCTGGGAGGACAGGCGGTTTATCGCGACCGAGGTAGACAGGCTCCTGAAAGAGCGCATTATTGAACGCAGCAACAGCCCGTGGCGCGCCCAAGTGGTAGTGGTAAGGGGTAGCGAGAAGAAACGGATGGTGATCGACTATAGTCAAACGATCAACAGGTACACCCTACTAGACGCCTACCCGCTACCCCGCATATCAGAAATGGTGAACCAAATCGCCCAATACCGGGTGTTCTACACCATCGACCTCAAGTCAGCGTACCACCAGCTCCCTATCAGACCAGAGGACCGCCCGTACACCGCCTTCGAGGCAAATGGACGCCTCTACCAATTCCTCAGAGTCCCCTTTGGGGTGACGAATGGGGTCTCGGTCTTCCAGAGGGAGATGGACCGCATGGTCGATGACCACCACTTGCAGGCAACCTTCCCCTACCTCGACAACGTCACCATCTGCGGTCACAACCAGCAGGATCACGACTCGAACCTCGAGAGGTTCCTGAAAACCGCACAAAAACTCAACCTCACCTACAACGAGGACAAGTGCGTTTACAACACCACGCGCCTCTGCATACTAGGCAGCGTGGTGGAGAATGGGGAAATCGGACCAGACCCCGACCGATTGCGCCCCCTACGGGAGCTGCCCCTGCCCAACACTCCCAAAGCCCTGAAAAGGTGCCTGGGGTTATTTTCTTATTATTCCCAATGGGTCCCCAACTACTCCGACAAAGCCCGCCCCCTCTTGAAAGCATCCTCTTTTCCGCTCTCTGCTGAGGCCCACGCCGCCTTCAAAAGCATTAAGCAGGATATTGAGCGGGCCACGCTACAGGCAGTGGACGAGAACACTCCATTTCAAGTGGAAAGTGATGCGTCTGACTTCGCCTTGGCGGCCACCCTCAACCAGGCGGGGCGGCCCGTAGCTTTCTTCTCGAGGACCCTCCAAGGGCCCGAGATCAGACACTCCTCCGTGGAAAAGGAGGCCCAAGCCATCGTGGAGGCAGTGCGCCACTACCTAGCCGGCAAACGCTTCACCCTATTTACCGACCAGTGGTCGGTAGCGTTTATGTTCAATAATAAACAGAGGGGGAAGATTAAAAATGGTAAGATTCTTAGGTGGCGGATCGAGCTCTCCACCTTCGAGTACGACATCATTTACCGGCCAGGGGCCCTTAACGAATCCCCTGACGCCCTCTCACGAGGGATGTGTGCCAGCGCCACCGGGGATCAGCTACAGACCCTCCACAACGACCTCTGCCACCCAGGGGTCACGCGGCTGTTCCACTTCATAAAATCCCGTAACTTACCCTACTCGATTGAGGAAGTTCGGTCCCTGACCAGGAACTGCCGCACTTGCGCTGAGCGCAAGCCTCGGTTCTACCGCCCAGATAGAGCCCACTTAATCAAAGCTACACGGCCCTTTGAGCGGCTCAGCTTAGATTTCAAGGGCCCCCTCCCGTCCGTCGACCGCAATGTTTACTTCCTGAACATTGTGGACGAATACTCCCGGTTCCCATTCGCCTTCCCCTGCCCAGACATGACCAGCGCCACGGTCATTAAATGCCTCAATAGCCTGTTCGGTATGCCGAGCTACATCCATACGGATAGGGGGGCGTCCTTCATGAGTGAAGAGCTACGCCAGTACATGCTGTCCAGGGGGATCGCCACGAGCCGTACCACCAGCTACAACCCCCGGGGTAACGGCCAAGTGGAGCGAGAGAACGGGACAGTATGGAAAGCAGTCACTCTAGCTCTAAGGACCAAGGGCCTCCCTATCTCCCGCTGGCAGGAAGTCCTCTCGGCTGTGCTCCATTCGATACGGTCGCTATTGTGTACGGCCACGAATGCCACACCTCATGAACGAATGTTTGTCTTTCCCCGGAAATCCACCTCAGGCGTATCCATGCCGTCATGGCTCTCCACCCCAGGTCCGGTACTCATGCGAAGGCATGCGAGGGGCCACAAGACGGACCCTCTCATGGAGCCAGTACACCTACTCCACGCCAACCCCCAATACGCATATGTCCGGCACGCCGACGGAAGGGAGGACACCGTGTCCATAAAAGACGTCGCCCCAGCCGGCATCGACAACAACCACGGCAATAGCGGCAACGACGATCACAGCAACTCTTACCCACCCACTACTCTTTCATCACCCCCGGAAGAACACCGACCAACGGCACCCCCACCAACTACCCCTTCAACAACCCTGGCGGCACCCCCGGCAGAGACCCAGGAGGCTACCGGGGACACCCAGCCGACACCCACGGCACCGCAACAGCCACGTCGGTCGCAGAGGACTATCAAACCCCCGAACAGACTAAATCTATAGAAGGGGTGAATGTGATGAAATATTCCATTCATCACTGCCTGTGACTGAGATCGGTTTCAGTGTCATTTCCCTTCCCCCAGACCTCATTGTATTGTGTACTGGAATGTGCTGTATTGTATACTGGAATGTGCTGTGTGTAGGGCTCCGCCCATACCTGGCCCCGTTTGTAAGCTAGTTCAGTCTGGCCTCAGTCTCCAGAAGGAAGACATCTCTCTCTCTTACGTGTTACGTTCTAAGTTAATAAAAGCCTTGTTTTTGTTCTGCTAACTTCGAGTCTCGGAATTATTGAGGCACATCAGCTTGTAGGGGGCTGGAGGAGGTTACAGAGATAGCGAGGGTTGTAGGGGGCTGGAGGAGGTTACAGAGATAGGGAGGGTTGTAGGGGGCTGAAGGCGGTTACAGAGATAGGGAGGGTTGTTGGGGCTGGAGGAGGTTACAGAGATAGGGAGGGTTGTAGGGGCTGGAGGAGGTTACAGAGATAGCGAGAGTTGTAGGGGCTGGAGGACGTTACAGAGAGGGGGAGGGTTGTCGGGGCTGAAGGAGGTTACAAAGATAGGAAGGACCGTAGGGGCTGGAGGAGGTTACAGAGATAGGGAGGGTTGTAGGGGCTGGAGGAGGTTACAGAGATAGGGAGGGTTGTAGGGGCTGGAGGAGGTTACAGAGATAGGGAGGGTTGCAGGGGCTGGAGGTGGTTACAGAGATACGGAGGGTTGTAGGGGGCTGGAGGAGGTTACAGAGATATGGAGGGTTGTAGGGGCTGGAGGAGGTTACAGAGATAGGGAGGGTTGTTGGGGCTGGAGGAGGTTACAGAGATAGGGAGGGTTGTAGGGGGCTGGAGGAGGTTACAAAGATAGGGAGGGTTGTAGGGGGCTGGAGGAGATTGCAGATCGGGAGGGTTGTAGGGGGCTGGGGGAGGTTAGAGAGATAGGGAGAGGGGCGAGGAGGCCACAGATGGATTTGAAAACAAGGATGAGAATTTTAAAATCGAGGCATTGCCGGACTGGGAGCCAGTGTAGATGAGCGAGCACAGGGGGTGATGGGTGAACGGGTACACGGGGGCAGCCGAGTTTTGGATCACCTCAAGTTTACGGAGTTTGGACGATGCGAGGCCGGCCAGGAGATCGCTGGGAATAGTCAAAAATAGTCATTGAATAAAATTAATATTAGGCCCCAGCTGGAGTATTATATTCAATTCTGGGCACCGCACACTTTAGGAAGGATGTCAGGGCCTTGGAGAGGGTGCAGAGGAGATTAACCAGAATGGTTCCAGGGGATGAGGGACTTCAGTCACGTGGAGAGACTGGAGAAGCTGGGATTGTTCTCCTTAGAGCAGAGAAGGTTAAGGAGGAGATTGACCAGAATGGTACCAGGGGATGAGGGATTGCAGTGACGTGGAGAGACTGGAGAAGCTGGGATTGTTCTCCTTAGAGCAGAGAAGGTTAAGGGGGAGATTGACCAGAATGGTACCGGGGGATGAGGGACTTCAGTGACGTGGAGAGACTGGAGAAGCTGGGATTGTTCTCCTTAGAGCAGAGAAGGTTAAGGGGGAGATTGACCAGAATGGTACCAGGGCATGAGGGACTTCAGTGACGTGGAGAGACTGGAGAAGCTGGGGTTGTTCTCCTTAGAGCAGAGAAGGTTAAGGGGGAGATTGACCAGAATGGTACCAGGGGATGAGGGACTTCAGTGACGTGGAAAGACTGGAGAAGCTGGGGTTGTTCTCCTTAGAGCAGAGAAGGTTAAGGGGAGATTGACCAGAATGGTACCAGGGGATGAGGGACTTCAGTGACGTGGAGAGACTGGAGAAGCTGGGATTGTTCTCCTTAGAGCAGAGAAGGTTAAGGGGAGATTGACCAGAATGGTACCGGGGATGAGGGACTTCAGTTACACGGAGAGACTGGAGAAGCTGGGATTGTTCTCCTTAGAGCAGAGAAGGTTAAGGGGGAGATTGACCAGAATGGTACCAGGGGATGAGGGACTTCAGTGACGTGGAGAGACTGGAGAAGCTGGGATTGTTCTCCTTAGAGCAGAGAAGGTTAAGGGGAGATTGACCAGAATGGTACCAGGGGCTGAGGGACTTCAGTTACACGGAGAGACTGGAGAAGCTGGGGTTGTTCTCCTTAGAGCAGAGAAGGTTAAGGGGGAGATTTAATAGAGATTTTCAAAATCATGAACGGTTTTGCTAGAGTAAATGAGAGACTGTGTGCAGTGGCAGGAGGGTCGGTAACCAGAGGACACAGATTGAAGATAATCGGCAAAAGAACCAGAGGGGGAGATGAGGAGAAAATGTTTACGCAGCGAGTTGTTGTGATCTGGAATGCGCTGCATGAAAGGGCGGTGGGAGCAGATTCAATAGTAACTTTCAAAAGGGGGAATTGGAGAAATACTTGAAGGGAAAAATTCACAGAGCTACGGGGGAAAGAGCAGGGGGGAGTGGGACTAATTGGAGAGCTCGTTCAAAGAGCTAGTATAGGCACGATGGGTCGAATGGCCTCCTCCTGTCCCGTGAGATTCCACCGATTCCAAAAAATCTGGCAAACACAGGAGGTGCTTACCGAGAAATCAACGGTGCAAGTGCGCGGGTAGCCGGGAATGCCGGGGCTGAACCGCCAGGCGGTCTCCAGGTGGTTGAAGAGTTTCCCGTCTGTGCACACCGCCTGCGGGGAGAGAAGGTAGATCAGAGCAAAGCAGGACTTGGCTGCTGTGGTAAACCACTGTTACCGTTCACAACCGTTCACTATTGTTACACTGTTATCACTACACAAGGTTACCTCTTGCCACGCACGCTGTTATACCTAGGCATACCTCAGCTGACTCCGCCCATGGCTCCGCCTGCTTGCCCAGGTATAAAGGTGACCGCTTGGCTAGTATTCTTCCTTGTTGGAACCGATCACCCACGAGGGTGGGCTCTGTTATTTAGCCAATAAAAACCTATAGTTACTATCTTAACTCGTCGCTTTTCATGGAATGAATTGATAGGTACATCAATTTTATTGGCTAAATAACTGATAGGTATATCAGCTGCACACCTGGCCCACGCCCCCCAGCCTCACACGCTGGACACCGAACCCAGGCCCCCGTCTCCCTGGTCCTTTGCTGTTTGAATATCGTGGGGCCTGAAGGTTTGGCCGCTGTTGGCGCCGTCGCTTCGTTAGTGGGTCAATTCCAAATCAGAAACACCCAGGCCCATTAGTATCGGAATATCCCCACAAAGCCTTTCCATCATCTGCAAGGCACAAGTCAGGAGTGCGATGGAATGCTCTCCATTCGCCTGGATGAGTGCAGCTCCAACAACACTCAAGCAGCTCGACACCACAGAAACATAGTGTAGTGTATGTGCCTTTAAGAGCCCCATAAGTGCTGTAATGCCGGTAATGGCCACTCGGGCTATATAAGCCTGTATATTGTGTTATATCCATTAGTACCCCTCCAGACTTTGCTTAGTAAACACCTATGAACCAACTCCTGTCTTCAGTGTCTCTATCAACACGCGAACACGACAGTGGCGACGAAGTGGAAACGGACTTACCTACAATTCAGCAGCACCTCAAGGACATCGATTCCTCTGGCGTCCAGAAGAATCAAAAAGTGAAAGAAGCTGTTGTTTCACCAGCTGGCCAAGCTGGTGGCAGGTACTGCGGTGATCCTTCCTGGGCGTCAGGCTGGGGCTCCAGCGGCTGGCTCTACAGCTGGGCCAAGCAGCGAAAGCGGAGGCAAGCAGTAACAGACGGGGAGGGAGCACTTGGGAGACGGCCGCGGCTGCAAGCAGGTCAGCATTCAGGCCGACAGAGAGAGTCCGGCGGGAACGAGTCTCCAACTGTAAATAAATAAATAAAAAGAACGGAAACCGCGGGAAACAGCGTTGTCATCGGCAGCAGCGGCGGGAAACGCCATATCTTTTCTGCAGAAAAGAAAAGCGCGGGAAGCGCCATATCTTTTCTAAGATGCCTAATTCTGGCAATATTGATGCTTTTGATAACGAGATAGAGGATTGGACCACATGTGGAAAGAATGGAGGTATATTGCACCGCAAATGGAATAGAAGATGAGAAAAAAGCTTCAGTACTTCTGGATCTAATGGGCGCAAAGACATACAAGCTGTTACGAAACTTAATCACTCCAGCCGAACCGATGGACAAGAATTTTAAGGAGATTGTTGATACCCTACACTGCCAATTCGAGGCAGGACTGGCAGATTCTCTGCGAGACAAATTCGTCTGCGGTCTCCTAAGTGTAGGAACACAAAAAAGGCTATTTTCTGAGAAAGATTTAACACTGGACAAGGTTTTCAGTGCAAGAGGAGCTGCAGAGATACAGCAAAGGCCACAGGACTTCGGCACCCATGAAATGACACGGGGTTTCGAGAGATGTTATCGCTGCGGCAGATCCACCCATAGTGGAATGTCTACCAGTAACAAATTCTGCCATTGAAAGGGAAACGAGAAATGACCCGACTCTCACGGGTCTACGATTTAACAGTGAAGGGATGGCCAGCACATGGCGAACCACTGTTGCCAGCATTCTCGCAAAGAGGAGAACAGCTGTCAGTGTGCCGAGGAACCTTGATGTGTGGATCCAGAGTGGTGATTCCACCCAAACTCCAGGATAAAGTGCTAAAGGAGCTTCACGAGGGGCATCTGGGTGGAGTGAAAATGAAGAACCTAGCCAGGGCGTTTATATGGTGGCCAGGTATCGATGGAGACATCGAAGAAATGACCAAGAGCTGCCTAGGATGCCAGAAGGTCCAAAACGCTCCACCACAAGCCCCTCTACATCCATGGGAGTGGCCCTCATCTCCCTGGCAAAGGGTACACATCGACTTTGCTGGTCCATTTATGGACTCGATGTTCTTAATCGCAGTTGATGCACACTCCAAGTGGCCGGAGGTAATAAAGATGTCCTCCACCACCACGGAAAAAACCATCACAGTATTAAGGACCATATTTGCCAGGAATGGGCTGCCGGAACAGATCTGTTCTGATAATGGACCGCAATTTGTGTCCGAAGAATTCAGGAAGTTCTTAAAAAACAATGGGGTTAAGCACTACATGTCCGCCCCATACCATCCCGCCACCAATGGATTGGCTGAAAGGTTTGTCCAGACCTTCAAGAAGGCCATAAAGGCCATGAGTAATGAAGACATAAAACTTCAGCACAAGGTGGATAACTTCTTGTTCGCATACAGGAATGCAACACATTTACCAACCAAACTCCTGCCATGATGTTCTTCAATAGAAACCTAAGATGCCGGCTGGATTTGGTCAAGCCCAACATCAGAAGGGACGTGGAGAACCGGCAGTTTCAAGGCATGAATGAAAGGCCAACTAGAACCTTCCAGATAGGTCAACAAGTTTTGGCCCGGGACTACCGTACCGAGAAATGGCAGCCTGGAACTATCTGCACACGACTAGGACCACTGATGTATACCGTGGACATCGGAGAAAGCATAATAAGGCGCCATGCTGACCAAATCATAGAGTCATCCGAAAAGGGACAACCTACACCACAACTCTATACGCCGAACGATGAAGTAGAGATACCCATATCTACCTCCGATCCGGTGATACTGGAACCCGATGAACCCGACACTGGCATTCAAGCCGAATCAGCCTTGCCAAAAGAACCTACTACACCACCAGAAACTACGACACAACCGAGGCGTTATCCGGACCGAGTCAGGAAGCCTCCAGAGAGACTGACTTATAATTCATTAACTACAGCAATGTGTATATTATTTTTCTTATAACATGTCATTAATAATTACTTAAAATATGATGTACTGGTTAGCTAAAAGGGGAGGAATTGTAGTGTATGTGCCTTTAAGAGCCCCATATGTGCTGTAATGCCGGTAATGGCCACTCGGGCTATATAAGGCTGTATATTGTGTTATATCCGTTAGTACCCCTCCAGACTTTGCTTAGTAAACACCTATGAACCAACTCCTGTCTTCAGTGTCTCTATCAACACACGGACACTACACATAGAAGATAGGAGCAGGAGTAGGCCATTCGGCCCCTCGAGCCTGTTCCGCCATTCAATGAGATCATGGCTGATCATCCAAATTCAGTACCCTGTCCCTGCCTTCTCCCCATATCCCTTGATCCCTTTAGCCTTAAGAAATATATCCAACTCTTTCTTGAATATATTTAAGGAATTGGCCTCAACTGCCTTGTGTGGTAGAGAATTCCACAGGTTCACCACTCTCTGGGTGAAGAAATACCTCCTCATCTCTGTCCTAAATGGCTTACCCCTTATCTTTAGACTGTGACCCCTGGTTCTGGACTCCCCCGCCATCGGGAACATCCTTCCTGCATCTAGTCTGTCTAGTCCTGTTAGAATTTTATAGGTTTCGATGAGATCCCCTCTCAATCTTCTAAACTCCAGTGAGTATAAGCCCAATCGACACAATCTCTCCTCATACGTCATTCTTGCCATCCCAGGTATCAGCCTGGTGAATCTTCGCTGCACTCCCTCCATGGCAAGAACATCCTTCCTCAGATAAGGCGACAAAAACTGCACACAATACTCAAGGTGTGGTCTCACCAAGGCCCTGTACAACTGCAGCAAGACCATCCAGGACAAAGCAGCCCGCTTGATCGGCACCCCATCCACCACCTTAAACATTCACTCCCTCCACCACCGGCGCACCGTGGCTGCAGTGTGCACCATCTACAAGATGCACTGCAGCAACTCACCAAGGCTTCTTCGGCAGCACCTCCCAAACCCACGACCTCTTCCACCTAGAAGGACAAGGACAGCAGGCGCATGGGAACACCACCACCTCCAAGTTCCCCTCCAAGTCACACACCATCCTGACTTGCAAATATATCGGCTGTTCCTTCATTGTCGCTGGGTCAAAATCCTGGAACTTCCTCCCTAACAGCACTGTGGGAGCACCTTCACCACACGGACTGCAGCGGTTCAAGAAGGCGGCTCACCACCACCTTCTCAAGGGCCCAAGCTAGGAGATGGGCAATAAATGCCGGCCTTGCCAGCGACACCCACATCCCGTGACTGAATTTAAAAAGGGGATATCTGAAAATTAAACGGACGGGGATTCAGACTTTACATGGAGGTGCAACATTTACGGGCTCCCCGTATTTAGTCGGAGCTCAGTGGGTAGCACCCTCACCTCTGAGTCAGAAGGTTCTGGGTTCAAGTCCCACTCCAGAGACTTGAGCACAAAAATCTCAGGCCAACCCTGTCGGAGGGGCAGTACTGAGGGAGCGCCGCACTGTCGGAGGGGCAGTGCTGAGGGAGCGCCGCACTGTCGGAGGGGCAGTACTGAGGGAGCGCCGCACTGTCGGAGGGGCAGTACTGAGGGAGCGCCGCACTGTCGGAGGGGCAGTACTGAGGGAGCGCCGCACTGTCGGAGGGGCGGTACTGAGGGAGCGCCGCACTGTCGGAGGGGCAGTACTGAGGGAGCGCCGCACTGTCGGAGGGGCAGTACTGAGGGAGCGCCGCACTGTCGGAGGGGCGGTACTGAGGGAGCGCCGCACTGTCGGAGGGGCAGTACTGAGGGAGCGCCGCGCTGTCGGAGGGGCGGTACTGAGGGAGCGCCGCACTGTCGGAGGGGCAGTACTGAGGGAGCGCCGCACTGTCGGAGGGGCAGTACTGAGGGAGCGCCGCACTGTCGGAGGGGCAGTACTGAGGGAGCGCCGCACTGTCGGAGGGGCAGTGCTGAGGGAGCGCCGCACTGTCGGAGGGGCAGTACTGAGGGAGCGCCGCACTGTTGGAGGCGCAGTACTGAGGGAGCGCCGCACTGTCGGAGGCGCAGTGCTGAGAGAGCGCCGCAGTGTCAGAGGGGCAGTATTGAGGGCGCACCGCACTATCGGAGGGACAGTACTGACGGAGCGCCGCATTGTCGGAGGGGCAGTACTGAGGGAGCGCCACACTGTCGGAGGGGCAGTACTGAGGGAGCGCCGCACTGTCGGAGGGGGCAGTACTGAGGGAGCGCCGCACCGTGGGAGGGGCAGTACTGAGGGAGCGCCGCACTGTCGGAGGGGGCAGTACTGAGGGAGCGCCGCACTGTCGGAGGGGCAGTACTGAGGGAGCGCCGCACCGTGGGAGGGGCAGTACTGAGGGAGCGCCGCACTGTCGGAGGGGCAGTACTGAGGGAGCGCTGCACTGTCGGAGGGGCAGTACTGAGGGAGCGCCGCACTGTGCGTGGGGCAGTACTGAGGGAGTGCCGCACTGTCGGAGGTGCTCAGTTTAATGTCTCAGCCGAAACGCGGCAGCTCCGACAAAGGGCGAAGTCAGAGTTCAATTGTTGGTGAGAAAGGGCGAGGTCGAAGATTAACCGTTGACACTGGGTAATGTACAGATCAAGCCGGCGCCCGTACCTTGACTAGGTGTGGCCGTATCATTGTAATGACCGACGTGTATCGCTCCAGTATTGGGGGGAAGCCAATCTCCAGCTGCGCCTTCGCGTGTCCCGTGCGTTTCATCAGAACGACCGAACGTTTACACCAGGGCACAAAGTTTTTGTAGTCCTCCACGTTGGCCACGACATTGTACATCTCCTGCATGGCATACCTAGAAAGAAAGAACGAAAGACTTGCATTTCTCCAGCACCTTTCACCACCTCAGGATGTCCCAAAGCACTTCACATCCAATGAAGTACTTTTTTTTTTGAAGTGTAGTCACTGTTGTAATGTAGGAAATGCAGCAGCCAATTTGCGCACAGCAAGCTCCCACAAACAGCAATGTGATAATGGCCCAGAAATTCGGGTCGGGGGCTTCCCGCGGGTGCAAGCCCCCGACCTACACTTACCTTGCGCGCCGGCAGTTGAAGCCTGGACCTGCGTGGAATTCCTCTCCGTGGCCTGGCCCAGCTGCCGGCGCGCTGTGCTTGCGTGTCCCAGGGGCGTAGTTAGTGCGATGCGTCCCCTGGGATCACGTGAGCCATGGGCAGCCAATCGGAGGAGGGAAAAGCCCATTCATAAGATTGACAGAAAGACCTGTCAAAACTTATGAATACTCCGGCCCCAAAACAGTAGTTAACCTTCAAATAATTTTTTTTGTTTTTTTAAATCACTTTTTAAATAAACTATAAATAACATTAAATAACTATTTTAAACAATAATTTAAATTTTTGAAAAAAATTTCATAACAAACAGGGCTAAAAATAAACTTAACTTACTTTAAAGTATTTAAAAAATAATAAACCTGTGGAAAAAATGTTTTAATTTTAATTAATTGACCACTTACCTTGTAAAAAGCAGGCCTTACGCCTGCTTTTTAAATGTGTAAATCCTACAGGCTTAACCTCACGTGAAAACCTGCAAAAAAAACCTAAGTTCAAAGCGCACGCGCAGCCTCCCCTTCGTTCAGAGGATCGGAAGTGCCGGTTTCTCGCGCATGCGCTGTGCATGCAAGAAACCGGCACTTCCATCGGGTCCACGCATGAGTACCCCGTGCATACTCAGGCGTTGGGACCCGAATTTCTGGGCCATTGACCAGATAATCTGTTTTAGTGACGTTGGTTAAATATTAGCCCAGGACAACGGGGTTAACTCCCCTGCTCTTTTTGGGGATGTAACTGGTAAAATAGATAAGGGAGAACCAGTGGATGTGGTGTATTTGGACTTTCAGAAGGCTTTCGATAAGGTCCCACGTAAGAGATTAGCGTGTAAAGTTAAAGCACATGGGATTGGGGGCAAGGTATTGACTTGGATAGAGAACTGGTTGGCGGACAGAAAGCAAAGAGTTGGAATAAACGGGTCGTTTTCCGAGTGGCAGGCAGTGACTAGTGGGGTACCGCAGGGATCGGTGCTAGGACCCCAGCTGTTCACAATATATATTAATGATCTGGACGAGGGAATTGGATGTAATATCTCCAAATTTGCAGACGACACAAAGCTGGGTGGGAGGGTAAGCTGTGAGGAGGATGTCGTGAAGCTCCAGTACGATTTGTACAGGTTGGGTGATTGGGCAGAAACATGGCAAATGCACTATAATGTGGATAAATGTGAGGTTATCCACTTTGGTAGCAAAAACAGGAAGGCAGATTATTATTTGAATGGCAATAGATTGGGAGAAGGGGAAGTGCAAAGAGACCTGGGTGTCCTTGTGCACCAGTCGCTGAAGGTAAGCATGCAGGTGCAGCAGGCGGTTAAGAAGGCAAATGGTATGTTGGCCTTCGTAGCAAGAGAGTTCGAATACAAGAACAAGGATGTCTTGCTACAGTTGTACAAGGCCTTGGTGAGACCTCACCTTGAGTGTTGTGTGCAGTTTTGGTCACCTTACCTGAGGAAGGACGTTCTTGCCATGGAAGGAGTGCAGCGAAGATTCACCAGGCTGATACCTGGGATGGCAGGAATGACGTATGAGGAGAGATTGTGTCGATTGGGCTTATACTCACTGGAGTTTAGAAGATTGAGAGGGGATCTCATCGAAACCTATAAAATTCTGTCAGGTCTGGACAGACTAGATGCAGGAAAGATGTTTCTGATGGCCGGGGAGTCCAGAACCAGGGGTCATAGTCTAAGGATAAGGGGTAAGCCATTTAGGACTGAAATGAGGAGGAATTTCTTCACCCAGAGAGTGGTGAACCTGTGGAATTCTCTGCCACAGAGGGCGGTGGAGGCCAGTTCATTAAATATATTCAAGAAAGAGTTGGATGTATTTCTTGAGGCTAAAGGGATCAAGGGATATGGGGAGAAGGCAGGGACAGGGTACTGAATTTGGATGATCAGCCATGATCTCATTGAATGGCGGAGCAGGCTCGAGGGGCCGAATGGCCGACTCCTGCTCCTATCTTCTATGTTTCTATGTTTCTTTGAATAGTGGCCATGGGATCTTTAACATCCACCTGAGAGAGCAGATGAGGTGCCAGCTTAACGTCTCAACCAAAAGACGGCACCTCCGACAGTGCGGCACTCCCTCAGTACTGCCACTCCGACAGTGCAGCACTCCCTCAGTACTGCCCCTCCGACAGTGCCCTGCTCCCTCAGCACTGCCCCTCCGACAGAGCAGCGCTCCCTCAGCACTGCCCCTCCGACAGAGCAGCACTCCCCCTCCAACAGAGCAGCATTCCCTCAGTACTGCCACTCCGACAGTGCAGCACTCCCTCAGTACTGCCCCTCCGACAGTGCCCTGCTCCCTCAGCACTGCCCCTCCGACAGAGCAGCGCTCCCTCAGCACTGCCCCTCCGACAGAGCAGCACTCCCCCTCCAACAGAGCAGCATTCCCTCAGCACTGCCCCTCCGACAGTGCAGTGCTCCCTCATTACTGCCATTCCGACAGTGCCCTGCTCCCTCAGTACTGCCCCTCCGACAGTGCCCTGCTCCCTCAGTACTGCCCCTCCGACAGTGCAGCACTCCCTCAGTACTGCCCCTCCGACAGTGCCCTGCTCCCTCAGTACTGCCCCTCCGACAGTGCCCTGCTCCCTCAGTACTGCCCCTCCGACAGTGCCCTGCTCCCTCAGTACTGCCCCTCCGACAGTGCCCTGCTCCCTCAGTACTGCCCCTCCGACAGTGCCCTGCTCCCTCAGCACTGCCCGTCCAACAGTGCAGCACTCCCTCAGTACTGCCACTCTGACAGCGAGGCGCTCCCTCAGCTTACTGCGTGGCCGCGCACCTTCGGGGAACATTGCCCATCACCTCATGACATTATAAGTCACACCCCTTCCTATACATCCCAACTGCACCGTGTGAAGTTTTTGAATAATAACAGTATTCTGAATTTAGCTTGTGTACACAGTTGAACATTTGAGAACATAAGAAACAGGAGCAGTAGTCGGCCAATCGGCCCCTCGAGCCTGCTCCGCCATTCAATCAGATCATGGCTGATCCAATCTTGGCCTCAACACGACTTTCCCGCTCTCTCCCCAGAACCCTCGACTCCCCTGTAGTTCAAATATCTGTCAATCTCCGCCTTGAATATATTCACTGACTCCGCCTCCACAGCTCTCTGGGGCGGAGAATTCCAAAGATTCACGACCCTCCGAGAAGAAATTCTTCCCCATTTCCATCTTAAATGGGTGACCCCTTATTCTGAAACTATACCTCGATGAGGTCTGCCCCCGCCCCCCCCAACCCCGCCTTTAACCCCCTTCTCTCCGGTTTATTGTGACCTCTGCCCTTTACTTGTTCCTGCTGCCTTGACCCACCGACACTCCCAAGAGGAGCCTGCAACCGGTCCTCAACCAGTTCAAGAAGCTCACCCAAGTATCCGCCTCTCCGCGTACTCTTTCCTCTTGTTGGTTAGCGGCCCGGGAATGTTGAAGATGGTTCTCGATGCTTGTGCCCGACCCGTGGGCCTCCCAGCTTGTTGATTCTTGGGTCCTCTGCTCACCACCAGGGTAACACAAGATGCCAAGTGTCTGGAGGAAAACATACGGAATGATCACCGTTAGTGCTAAACAAAAATGCCTTGTGTTTACAACAACTACACGCATTTATACCGCGCCTTTAACGTAGTAAAATGTCCCAAGGCGCCTCACGGGAGCGTAAATCAGACAAAAGTTGACCCCGAGCCACATCAGGAGATATTAGGACAGGGGAACAAAAGCTTGGTCAAAGAGGGAGGTTTTAAGGAGCATCTTAAAGGAGAGAGAGAGAGAGAGAGGTGGAGAGGTTTAGGGAGGGAATTCCTGAGCATAGGCCGCAGGCGGCTGAAGGCACGGCCGCCAATGGTGGAGCGATGGAAATCGTGGGGATGCTCAAGAGGCCAGAATTGGAGGAGCGCAGAGATCTGAGAGGGTTGTAGGGCTGGAGGAGGTTACAGAGATAGGGAGTATTATGTCCGTGTGTAATTGAGACACGGACTGCAGGAGTTGGTTACAACAGGTGTTTACTGAGTGGAGACAAAACTGGAACTACTATGCAAAGTTACTACACAGGCTTATATACAGGGGTGGTCACTACTGGTACTGCAGTATACAGGGGCTGCAGAATATAGTTCCTTCTGCAAAGTACATACACTACAATTCCTCCCCTTTTAGCTAAACAGTACATAACATTCGATTAATAATTAAATAACATATTTACAATTGCAGTTGTCATATACATTAGCTGAAGTTAAGCAATTATAAGTTCAGTCTTTGAGGAGGCTTCCTGATTCTGTCTGGATAACGCCTCTTTGGGGTATCAGGTTCTTCTGGCAAGGTTGAGTCGGGATCAATGTCGTTGTTTGGTTCGTCTGCTTCCAATATTACCGGTTCTGCGGTAGCTGCAATTGGTACTTCGGTTTCATCACCAGGTGTATTGGATCGTGGTGTGGAATTGACGTTTTCCAGTGACTCTAGAATCTGGTCAGCATGGCGTCTTACAATGCTCTCTCCAACGTCCACGGTATACATTAGAGGTCTTTGCCGTGTGCAGATCGTTCCTGGCTGCCATTTCTCTGTGCGGTAGTCCCGGGCCAAAACTGGTTGGCCTATCTTAAAACTCCTGGTCGGCCTTTCATTCATATTCTGAAACTACCTGTTCTCCACATCTCTTCTGATGTTTGGCTTAACCAAATCCAAGCGGCATCGTAGTCTTCGATTGAAGAACATCATGGCTGGAGTTTGGTTGGTAACCGCATGTGTCGCATTCCGGTAGGCAAACAAGAAGTTATCCACCTTGTGTTGTAGGGGTATGTCTTCATTACACATTGCCTTGATAGCCTTCTTGAATGTTTGAACGAACCTCTCAGTCAATCCATTGGTGGCTGGATGATATGGGGCGGATGTGTAATGCTTAACACCATTGTTCTTTAAGAACCTCCGGAACTCTTCAGACACAAACTGTGGTCCATTGTCAGAGCAAATCTGTTCAGGCAGCCCATTTCTGGCGAATATGGTTCGTAAGACTGTGATAGTTTTTTCTGTGGTGGTTGAGGACATTTTTATTACCTCTGGCCACTTTGAATGTGCATCCACCGCAATTAAAAACATCGAGTCCATAAATGGACCAGCAAAATCAATGTGCACCCTTTGCCATGGAGATGAGGGCCACTCCTATGGATGTAGAGGGGCTTGTGGTGGGGCGTTTTGGACCTTCTGGCATCCTGTACAGCTCTTGGTCATCTCTTCGATTTCTCCATCGATTCCCGGCCACCACACAAACGCTCTGGCTAAGTTCTTCATTTTTACCCCTCCCAGATGACCCTCATGAAGCTCATTGAGCACTCTATCCTTCAATTTGGGTGAAATTACTACTCTGGATCCACACATCAAGGTTCCTCTGCACACTGACAGCTGTTCTCTTCTCGGCGAGAATGCTGGCAACAGTGGTTCGCCATGTGCTGGCCATCCCTTCACCGTTAAATCATAGACCCTGGAGAGTGTCGGGTCATTTCGTGTTTCCTTTTCTATGTTTGCATTCGTCACAGGGAGACACTCGACTATGGTCAAGTGGAATATCTCCACAGGATCAACTGCAGGTGCTTCTTCCACCGTCGGCAACGGTAGGCGCGACAATCCATCAGCATTCCCATGCTGTTTAGTTCCTTTGTACTCGATGTCATATTGGTGTGCCCCTAGGAAAAGGGACCACCTCTGCAGCCGTTGTGCTGTCATTATCGGGACGCCCTTCTGAGGGTTGAAAATGGAGACAAGAGGTTGATGATCAGTTAGTAGAGTAAATTTCTGACCGTGCAGGTAGTGATTGAACTTCTTCACCCCCCACACCAGGCTGAGGGCCTCTCTGTCAATCTGAGCGTAGTTACGCTCGGCTGAAGTTAACGAGCGTGACGCAAAAGCTATCGGCCTCTCTGAACCATCAAGGAATTTATGTGACAGTACTGCTCCAATGTCGTAGGGAGACGCATCACACGCCAGTCTTATCGGTAGTGATGGGTTGTAGTGAGCCAATACTTCTCTTGAAGTGATTAGGTCTTTACTCTTCTGAAAGGCCCGCTTACATTCATCGCTCCATTTCCATGCTACTCCAGTTTGTAGTAGGGCGTTCAGTGGGTGCAGAATTGTGGACAAATTCGCCAAAAACTTATGGTAGTAATTCACCAATCCGAGGAATGACCTCAGTTGCGACACATTTTCAGGCGCTGGAGCCTTAACTACCGCTTCAATTTTGTCAGGGGACTTATGTAACCCGTCGTCATCAATCACGTGGCCACAATACGATATCTGTTTCTTAAAAAACTCGCACTTGGGGCAGTTGGCTCGTAGCCCATGTTCTCTTATTCTAGTGAGCACCTGCTCTAGGTTGGCAAGGTGTTCACTGTCATCTTCACCTGTCACTAGGATGTCGTCCAAGTAACACTGAGTCCCCGGAATCCCTTGCAGGACTTGTTTCATCGCTCTTTGCCATATCGCCGGAGCTGATGCTACTCCGAATACCAGTCGATTATACTGGTAAAGACCTTTGTGAGTGTTTATCGTGAGATACTTCCTGGAGGATTCTTCAACCTCCATCTGCAAATATGCTTGTGCTAGGTCAATTTTTGTAAAACGCTTCCCTCCAGATAGTGAGGCGAAAATATCTTCTATCCTCGGGAGAGGATACTGTACTGTGTGAAGGACTGGGTTCACCGTCACCTTGAAGTCCCCACAGATGCGAACCTTCCTTGGCTCCTCAGACTTATTGTTTAACGTTTTCTTCATGACAGGAACGATGGGTGTCGCCCACTCGCTCCAGTCTACCTTAGATAACACGCCTGCATTCTCCAGATTCTCCAGCTCTGCCTCGACGGCTGGGCGAATTGCATACAGTACCGGTCTTGCTTTGAAAAACTTGGGAATTGCATTCTCTTCTATTTTTATCGAGGCGGTTACGCCTTTAAGAGTTCCCAGTTCTTGTTGAAATACCTCTTTGGCATTAGCTAAGATTTTTGACAATCGTCCAGGTGTGACGTCGTCATTCTTTTTACCAGCCACCGTCAGTGCCTGAATGCAGTGCCAGTCTAAACTTATCTTTCTGATCCATTCACGTCCCAATAACGGTGGTCCACCATCTTGCAGTATGTACAGATACAATTTCTGTATTTCCTTGCCGTTGTATTCGACAGGCACCCTTATTTTCCCTCTGGGGTATACTTTCTGCCCCGTATACGTCTTCAAGACAATGGATGTTTCTTTCAAGGGTATGTGTGAGAATAGCCGCTCGTAGTCTCGTCGATTCATGACGGTCAGGGCTGATCCTGTATCCAATTCCATTTTGACTTGGGACCCTGCTATCGTGAGGGTGACCCAAATGGTTCGGTGATCCTCTTTTGCGATTACGTTGTAAAGTTTGAGACAGCTTAGTCTCTTGTTCCCGGATTCACCATCGCTCTTCTGGTCTTCGGAACTACTGTCCGTCATCTTTTGTACTTTCCTGTACTGTTCCTTAGTAGCCTTTTTGTTGTCGTTAGTCTTCTTCCCAGACCTGCAAACTCGTGCAATGTGTCCCATCTTTCCGCATTGCCTGCATATTTTGTCCTTGGACCAGCAGTCCTTCTGGTCATGGGTTGTTCTGCAGCAGCGATAACATTTTTCAAATCCCCGTGTCATTTCATGGGTGCCGTATTCCTGTGGCTTTTGCTGTATTTCCACAGCTCCCCTTGCTGCTGCTTCGTACGATACTGCCACGCTGAAAGCCTTATCTAGCGTCAGCTCTTTCTCTGAGAGTAACCTCTTCTGGGTTCCTTCACTCAGGAGTCCACAGACAAATTTGTCCCGTAGGGTATCTGCCAGTCCTGCTCCGAAGTGGCAGTGCTTTGATAGCTTGCGTAGTTCCGTAAGGTAATCAGCATTGCTCTCATCTTTATGCTGATTTCTCTTGTGGAATTTAAATCTTTCTGCTATCAGCAGCGGTGTAGGATTTAGGTGTTCCTGTAGGATATCAACAATTTTGTTAAAACTCTTCGCCATCGGTTTGGCTGGAGTGATCAGGTTCTGCAATAGGCCGTACGTTCTTGCGCCCATTAAGTTTAGTAGTACCGATGCCCTTTTCTCATCGGCTACTTCGTTTGCCTTGCAATATACTTCGACTCTTTCCACATACGTGGTCCAGTCTTCTATTGCATTATCGAGGGCAGTGATATTGCCAGTCTTCGGCATCTTGGAAATCTAGGATGGCGCCTCCCGCGCTTTGCCTTCTTCCCCGATTGAACAAAATGGCGCCTCCCGCGCTTTGCCTTCTTCCCCGCTGCTGCTAGCGCTGTTGCTGGTGTTTTTATGCCTTGATGGCGACGCCCTATGGTCTTCGCGCACTTCCCCCCCGCGCTGCTGCTAACGCCGCTCTCCGCGGTCCCCGTGGCAAACTGCAGCTCCTCACGGCTTTCTGCGCTTCTAATTTCTTTTATTTTCCCGTCGTCAGAGCAAACCCTACGGAACACTTTCCTCCCTCTTCTCGGGTCTGTATGCTGCCCGGCTTCGTAGCACCGGCCGCGCACTGTGTGCTCCACCCTCTTTCTCCTCTTCCCGACAACGCTGCTCGGCCCCGTTGAAAAGCCACCCGATCGAGCTCTAGCCCGCCGCAGCCCAGGAAGGATCAGTGTACTACCTGCCACCAGCCCGATTAGCTGGGACACCATAGACAGGATAACCAAGCCCCGCTCTCAACAGCCTCTCCTGCAAATCTTCAACTCCGATGAATCAGAGGCAGTTGCCCACGGTCGACGCCCGTTTCTTCTGTTTGTTTTTTTTTCTTTCTTCCTTCTGGCCTCGACCTCTAACAACTTCGCTTCAGGGATGGGTCCCCATGAGGTGGTGCAGAACTGTAGGTAAGTTCGGATCTGCTCGTCGCCAGTATTATGTCCGTGTGTAATTGAGACACGGACTGCAGGAGTTGGTTACAACAGGTGTTTACTGAGTGGAGACAAAACTGGAACTACTATGCAAAGTTACTTCACAGGCTTATATACAGGGGTGGTCACTACTGGTACTGCACTATACAAAGGCTGCAGAATATAGTTCCTTCTGCAAAGTACATACACTACAGGGAGGGCTGTAGGGGCTAGAAGAGGTTACAGAGATAGGGAGGGTTGTAGGGGCTGGAAGAGGTTACAGAGATAGGGAGGGATGTAGGGGCTGGAGGAGGTTACAGAGATAGGGAGGGTTGTAGGGGCTGGAGGTGGTTACAGAGATAGGGAGGGGTGTAGGGGCTGGAGGAGGTTACAGAGATAGGGAGGGTTGTAGGGGCTGGAGGAGGTTACAGAGATAGGGAGGGTTGTAGGGGCTGGAGGAGGTTACAGAGATAGGGAGGGTTGTAGGGGCTGGAGGAGGTTACAGAGATAGGGAGGGTTGTAGGGGCTGGAGGAGGTTACAGAGATAGGGAGGTTTGTAGTGGGCTGGAGGAGGTTACAGAGATAGGGAGGGTTGTAGGGGCTGGAGGAGGTTACAGAGATAGGGAGGGTTGTAGGGGCTGGAGGAGGTTACAGAGATAGGGAGGGTTGTAGGGGCTGGAGGAGGTTACAGAGATAGGGAGGGTTGTAGTGGGCTGGAGGAGGTTACAGAGATAGGGAGGGTTGTAGTGGGCTGGAGGAGGTTACAGAGATAGGGAGGGTTGTAGGGGCTGGAGGAGGTTACAGAGATAGGGAGGTTTGTAGTGGGCTGGAGGAGGTTACAGAGATAGGGAGGGTTGTAGGGGGCTGGAGGAGGTTACAGAGATAGGGAGGGGGGGGCGCGAGGGTTTTTAACAGGAGGATGAGAATTTTTAAAATCGAGGCGTTGCCGAACGGGAAGCCAGTGTGGGTCAGCGAGCACAGTGGGGGTGATGGCCGAATGGGACTCAGTGCGAGTTAGGACACAGGGGCAGCCGAGGTTTGGGCGAGCTGGAGTTTACGGAGGGTGGAATGTGGGAGGTTAGCCAGGAGTGCGTCGGGATAGTCAAGACTGGAGGTAACAAGGGGCAGGGATGAGGGTTTCAGCAGCTGATGAGCTGAGGCCGGGGCAGAGATGGGCGAACCTTTTTATTTATTCATGGGATGTGGGCATCGCTGGCAAGGCCAGCATTTATTGCCCATCCCTAGTTGCCCTCGAGAAGGTGGTGGCGAGCCGCCTGCTTGAACCGCTGCAGTCCGTGTGGTGAAGGTACTCCCACAGTGCAGTTAGGAAGGGATTTCCAGGGTTTTGTCCCAGCGACGATGAAGGAAAGGTGATATATTTCCGAGTCAGGATGGTGTGTGACTTGGAGGGGAGCTTGGAGGTGGTGGTGTTCCCAAGCGCCTGCTGCCCTTGTCCTTCTAGGAGGTAGAGGTCGCGGGTTTGGGAGGTGCTGTCAAAGACGCCTTGGAGGTAGAATTACGTAGTCTCGGTGATGTAGCGGATATAGGGTCGGAAGCTCATCTCCGGGTCAAACAGGAGGTCGCCAAGGTTGCACACGGGCTGGTTCAGCCTCAGACAGTGGCCAGGGAAAAGGATGGAGTCGGTGGTAGTAAGCAATCTGATCAATCACAGCAGTGGCTTATATACTTATAGAGATAGAGTCAAATAGATACAGGGAGTGTTATAGAGAGAGAGTCAAATAGATACAGGGAGTGTTATAGAGAGAGTCAAATAGATACAGGGAGTGTTATAGAGAGAGAGTCAAATAGATACAGGAAGTGTTATAGAGAGAGTCAAATAGATACAGACGACCTGGTTCTGCTGTCACCAACTAAGGAGGGTCTGCAGCAGAACCTGGACCTGCTGGAGTCGTACTACCAGACTTGGGCCCTGACAATAAATCCCCAAAAAACCAAAGTCCTTGTGTTCCAGCAAAGATACAAACATCAGGGACCCAAAATAAATTTCACAGTAGGAACAACCAAAATTGAACAAACCACTCACTACACATACTTGGGCTTAAAAATCAGTTCTACGGGAAACTTCAAACTGGCTGTGAATGAACTGAAAGAGAAAGCAAGAAGTGCTTTCTATGCCATCAAAAAATCAATCCAAATAGAAATCCCAATTAGCATTTGGCTCAAAATTTTCAAATCAGTAATTGAACCAATTGCACTCTATGGCAGTGAGGTATGGGGACCGCTAACACAACAAGAATTTGCAAAATGGGACAAACACCCAATTGAGATCCTACATGCAGAATTCTGTAAAAGTATCCTCCGGACTCAAAGGAAAACAGTAAACAATGCATGCAGGGCGGAACTAGGCCAATATCCATTAATAATCACTATCCAAAAAAGAGCCACCAAATTTTGGAATCACCTACAAATGAGCAACCCCCAATGCTATCACTACCACGCCCTGAAATGCCAAGAGCTGACCATAAAGAAAAATACCCTCAGTCAACTAGTCCTGGGACTCAGTGAAGTAACTACTAACAATACTAACAATAACCAGCCCCAGGACAGTGACAGGGTAACACAAAGAATTCGACCCAACACAATCGTCGCTAAGCAAAAGGAAAAATATCTGACATATTGGGCAGAAACAACAAAAACCCAAAGCAAACTCAATTGCTACTTGGCCCTAAACAGACAATACAACATAGCTGATTACCTGACCATGGTAAAGGATAACAAACTGAGAAGAACCTTGACAAGGTACAGACTTAGCGAACATAGCCTAGCGATCGAAAAAGGCAGACACAGGCAAACCAGGCTGCCAAGAGAGGACAGGATATGCTCTCACTGCAGTCTGGGAGTAGTTGAGACAGAGATGCACTTCCTCACAGCCTGTGGAAAATATCAGGACATCAGGGAGAATTTCTAGCAAAAATTCTCCCAAATATGCCCTGAATTCAGAAATCTGAATGACAACCAAAAACTCCCATACCTACTGGGGGAGGAGAGAAGCTGTGTAACACTGGCGGCACACTATGTTACAGCTTGCCATGAACAGAGGGACAACCAGTAAACTAAGGCAAGAATATATACAAACAAGGCGAATGTATATTTATAAACTGTATGAATAGAACCGCGTTTATGTGTTCAACCATAAATGTATTTTGATGCTTTGGCAACATAAGATGTACCTTATCATGCCAATAAAGCTATTTGAATTGTTATAGAGAGAGAGTCAAATAGATACAGGGAGTGTTATAGAGAGAGTCAAATAGAGACAGGGAGTGTTATAGAGAGAGTCAAATAGATACAGGGAGTGTTATAGAGAGAGTCAAATAGATACAGAGAGTGTTATAGAGAGAGAGTCAAATAGATACAGGGAGTGTTATAGAGAGAGTCAAATAGATACAGGGAGTGTTATAGAGAGAGTCAAATAGATACAGGGAGTGTTATAGAGAGAGTCAAATAGTTACAGGGAGTGTTATAGAGAGAGTCAAATAGATACAGAGAGTGTTATAGAGAGAGTCAAATAGATACAGGGAGTGTTATAGAGAGAGTCAAATAGATACAGGGAGTGTTATAGAGAGAGTCAAATAGATACAGGGAGTGTTATAGAGAGAGTCAAATAGATACAGGGAGTGTTATAGAGAGAGTCAAATAGATACAGGGAGTGTTATAGAGAGAGTCAAATAGATACAGAGAGTGTTATAGAGAGAGTCAAATAGATACAGGGAGTGTTATAGAGAGAGTCAAATAGATACAGGGAGTGTTATAGAGAGAGAGTCAAATAGATACAGAGAGTGTTATAGAGAGAGTCAAATAGATACAGGGAGTGTTATAGAGAGAGTCAAATAGATACAGAGAGTGTTATAGAGAGAGAGTCAAATAGATACAGGGAGTGTTATAGAGAGAGTCAAATAGATACAGGGAGTGTTATAGAGAGAGTCAAATAGATACATGGAGTGTTATAGAGAGAGTCAAATAGATACAGGGAGTGTTATAGAGAGAGTCAAATAGATACAGGGAGTGTTATAGAGTCAAATAGATACAGGGAGTGTTATATAGAGAGTCAAATAGATACAGAGAGTGTTATAGAGAGAGAGTCAAATAGATACAGAGAGTGTTATAGAGAGAGTCAAATAGATACAGGGAGTGTTATAGAGAGAGTCAAATAGATACAGGGAGTGTTATAGAGAGAGTCAAATAGATACAGAGAGTGTTATAGAGAGAGTCAAATAGATACAGGGAGTGTTATAGAGAGAGTCAAATAGATACAGGGGGTGTTATAGAGAGAGTCAAATAGATACAGGGAGTGTTATAGAGAGAGTCAAATAGATACAGGGAGTGTTATAGAGAGAGTCAAGTAGATACAGAGAGTGTTATAGAGAGAGTCAAATAGATACAGGGAGTGTTATAGAGAGAGAGTCAAATAGATACAGGGAGTGTTATAGAGAGAGTCAAATAGATACAGGGAGTGTTATAGAGAGAGTCAAATAGATACAGGGAGTGTTATAGAGAGAGTCAAATAGATACATGGAGTGTTATAGAGAGAGTCAAATAGATACAGGGAGTGTTATAGAGAGAGTCAAATAGATACAGGGAGTGTTATAGAGAGAGTCAAATAGATACAGAGAGTGTTATAGAGAGAGTCAAATAGATACAGGGAGTGTTATAGAGAGAGTCAAATAGATACAGAGAGTGTTATAGAGAGAGTCAAATAGATACAGAGAGTGTTATAGAGAGAGTCAAATAGATACAGGGAGTGTTATAGAGAGAGTCAAATAGATACAGGGAGTGTTATAGAGAGAGTCAAATAGATACAGGGAGTGTTATAGAGAGAGTCAAATAGATACAGGGGGTGTTATAGAGAGAGTCAAATAGATACAGGGAGTGTTATAGAGAGAGTCAAATAGATACAGAGAGTGTTATAGAGAGAGTCAAATAGATACAGGGAGTGTTATAGAGAGAGTCAAATAGATACAGGGAGTGTTATAGAGAGAGTCAAATAGATACAGGGAGTGTTATAGAGAGAGTCAAATAGATACAGGGGGTGTTATAGAGAGAGTCAAATAGATACAGGGAGTGTTATAGAGAGAGTCAAATAGATACAGGGAGTGTTATAGAGAGAGTCAAATAGATACAGGGAGTGTTATAGAGAGAGTCAAATAGATACAGAGAGTGTTATAGAGAGAGTCAAATAGATACAGGGAGTGTTATAGAGAGAGTCAAATAGATATAGAGAGAGAGTCAAATAGATACAGGGAGTGTTATAGAGAGAGTCAAATAGATACAGGGAGTGTTATAGAGAGAGTCAAATAGATACAGAGAGTGTTATAGAGAGAGTCAAATAGATACAGGGAGTGTTATAGAGAGAGTCAAATAGATACAGGGAGTGTTATAGAGAGAGTCAAATAGATACAGAGAGTGTTATAGAGAGAGTCAAATAGATACAGAGAGTGTTTTAGAGAGAGTCAAATAGATACAGGGAGTGTTATAGAGAGAGTGAAATAGATACAGGGAGTGTTATAGAGAGAGAGTCAAATAGATACAGAGAGTGTTATAGAGAGAGTCAAATAGATACAGGGAGTGTTATAGAGAGAGTCAAATAGATACAGAGAGTGTTATAGAGAGAGTCAAATAGATACAGGGAGTGTTATAGAGAGAGTCAAATAGATACAGAGAGTGTTATAGAGAGAGTCAAATAGATACAGGGAGTGTTATAGAGAGAGTCAAATAGATACAGGGAGTGTTATAGAGAGAGTCAAATAGATACAGAGAGTGTTATAGAGAGAGTCAAATAGATACAGAGAGTGTTATAGAGAGAGTCAAATAGATACAGGGAGTGTTATAGAGAGAGTCAAATAGATACAGGGAGTGTTATAGAGAGAGTCAAATAGATACAGAGAGTGTTATAGAGAGAGTCAAATAGATACAGGGAGTGTTATAGAGAGAGTCAAATAGATACAGGGAGTGTTATCGTGATCGAGTGAAATAGATACACTCCGTCCCCTGTATCCATTCAGTGCTCTAGATTTTATTACATTCACAAGCTACAACAATTAAAGAAAGAAAATAAATAAAATCTGGATGAAATAAAATACATTTATACAGCTCCTCTAATGTAGTAAAACGTCCCAACGGGCTTCACAGGAGCGATTATCAAACAGAATCCGACCCCGAGTCACTTAAGGAGATATTACGACAAGTGACCAAAAGCTTGGTCGAAGAGGTCTGTTTTAAGGAGCGTCTTAGAGGAGGAGAGAGAGAGGCGGAGAGGTTTAGGGAGGGAATTCCAGAGCTTGGGGCCCAGGCGGCTGAAGACAGGGCCCCCAATGGTGGAGCGATGGAAATCGGGGGATGCGCGAGGGGGCGGAATTGGAGGAGCGCAGAGATCTCGGGAGGGTTGTAGGCAACGTTCCCCCCATTTACAGATCAAGGAGATCAGCTTGTACAAGAAGTAGGTACTCTATGACATTAATCATACCCTATTTAAGAAAGGCAGGAGACAGAAAGCAGGAAACTATAGACCAGTTAGCCTGTCGTTGGGAAAATGCTGGAGTCCTTCATTAAGGAAGCAGTAGCAGGGTATTTGGAAAATCCGAATGCAGTCAAGCAGAGTCAGCATGGTTTTATGAAAGGGAAATCATGTTTAACAAACTTGCTGGAGTTCTTTGAGGATGTAACGAGCAGGGTGGACAAGGGTGTGCCAGTGGATGTGGTGTATTTGGATTTCCAGAAGGCATTCGATAAGGTGCCACATGAAAGGTTACTGCACAAGATAAGAGCTCACGGAATTGGGGGTAATATATTAGCATGGATAGAGAATTGGCTAACTAACAGAAAGCAGAGAGTCGGGATAAATGGGTCATTTTCCGGTTGGCAAACTGTAACTAGTGGGGTGTCACAGGGATCGGTGCTGGGGCCTCAACTATTTACAATCTACATTAATGACTTGGATGAAGGGACCAAGTGTAATATAAGTTTGCGGATGATACAAAGATGGGTGGGAAAAGCAAGTTGTGAAGAGGACAGAGAGTCTGCAAAGGGATATAGACAGGCTAAGTGAGTGGGCAAACATTTGGCAGAGGGAGTATAATGTGGGAAAGTGCGAGGTTATACACTTTGGCAGGAAAAATAAAAAAGCAAATTATTACTTAAATGGAGAGAGATTACAAAATGCTGCAGTTCAGAGAGACCTGGGGGTCCTTGTGCATGAAACACAAAAAGTTAGAATGCAGGTACAGCAAGTAATCAAAAAGGCAAATGGAACGTTGGCCTTTATTGCAAAGGGGGTTGGAGTATAAAAGCAGGGAAGTCCTGCTACAACTGTACAGGGTGTTGGTGAGACCACACCTGGAGTACTGCGTACAGTTTGGTCTCCTTATTTAAGGAAGGATATACTTGCATTGGAGGCAGTTCAGAGACGATTCACTAGGTTAATTCCAGAGATGAGGGGGTTTGACTTATGAGGAAAGGTTGAGCAGGTTGGGCCTATACTCTCTGGAGTTTAGAAGAATGAGAGGTGATCTTATTGAAACATCTAAGATACTGAGGGGGCTCGACAAGGTAGATGCGGAGAGGATGGTTCCCCTCGTGGGGAAATCTAGAACTAGGGGGCATAGTTTCAGAACTTTTAGAACTGAGATGAGGAGGAATTTCTTCTCTCGGAGGGTCGTAAATCTGTGGAATTCTCTGCCCCAGAGAGCCGTGGAGGCTGGGTGATTGAATACATTTAAGGTGGAGATAGACAGATTTTTACAAGATAAGGGAGCGAAGGGTTATGGGGAGCGGGCAGGGAAGTGGCTTTGAGCCCGAGATCAGCCATGATCTTATTGAATGGCGGAGCAGGCTCGAGGGGCCAAGTGGCCTATTCCTTCTTATGTTCTTATCAGGGACGACGTGATCTCCTTGACTAGTTTTGATCGCCTAAGGGGGTCGGAGAGGAATTTCCTAATTTTCCCTCCTAATTGGCCTGGGTTTTATCTGGTTTCTCGCCTCTCCCAGGAGATTATGCGGCTCCGGGTGACGTGGGGAATGTCTGTGTTGCGATGCACAAGGCATCACAGTTGTGGGGGGCGGAATGGTCTTTTCCTGTCCATCATTGTTTGTATGTTCGAAAAGCGCTTCACAGCCAATGAAGTACTTTTTTTGAAGTGTGGTCACTGTTGTAATGTAGGAAACGCAGCAGCCAATTTGCGCACAGCAAGCTCCCACACACAGCAATGTGATAATGACCAGATCATCTGCTTTAGTGATGTTGGTTGAGGGATAAATATTGGCCCCAGGACACCGGGGAGAACTCCCCCCTGCTCATCTTCAAAATAGTGGCCATGGGATTTTTGATGTCTGCCTGAGAAAGCAGACGGGGGCTGCGGTTTAATGTCTCATCTGAAAGACGGCACCTCCGACAGTGCGGCGCTCCCTCAGTACCGCACTCCCTCAGTACTGAACCTCCAACAGTGCGGCGCTCCCTCTGTACTGCCCCTCCGACGGTGCGGCGCTCCCTCAGCACTGCCCCTCCGACAGTGCAGCTCTCCCTCAGTACTGCCCTTCCAACAGTGCGGCACTCCCTCAGTACTGCCCCTCTGACAGTGCGGCACTCCCTCTGTACTGCCCCTCCGACGGTGCGGCGCTCCCTCAGCACTGCCCCTCCGACAGTGCAGCTCTCCCTCAGTACCGCCCTTCCGACAGTGCGGCGCTCCCTCAGTACTGTCACTCCGACAGTGCGGCGCTCCCTCAGTACTGGCCCTCCGACAGTGCGGCGCTCCCTCAGTACTGCCCCTCCGACAGTGCGGCGCT
Source organism: Somniosus microcephalus (assembly GCF_052327205.1). Classification (NCBI taxonomy): domain Eukaryota; kingdom Metazoa; phylum Chordata; class Chondrichthyes; order Squaliformes; family Somniosidae; genus Somniosus; species Somniosus microcephalus. Next base: position 33,922,951 of record NC_141019.1, on the reverse strand, counting down.
CCCTCAGTACTGGCCCTCCGACAGTGCGGCGCTCCCTCAGTACTGCGCAACCTCAGTACTGCCCCTCCGACAGTGCGGCGCTCCCTCAGTACTGCCCCTCCGACAGTGCAGCACTCCCTCAGTACTGCCCCTCCGACAGTGCAGCGCTCCCTCAGTACTGCCCCTCCGACAGTGCGGCGCTCCCTCAGTACTGCCCTCCGACAGTGCGGCGCTCCCTCAGTACTGCCCCTCTGACGGTGCGGCGCTCCCTCTGTACTGCCCCTCCGACAGTGCGGCGCTCCCTCAGTACTGCCCCTCTGACGGTGCGGCGCTCCCTCTGTACTGCCCCTCCGACGGTGCGGCGCTCCCTCAGCACTGCCCCTCCGACAGTGCAGCTCTCCCTCAGTACCGCCCTTCCGACAGTGCGGCGCTCCCTCAGTACTGCCACTCCGACAGTGCGGCGCTCCCTCAGTACTGGCCCTTCGACAGTGCGGCGCTCCCTCAGTACTGGCCCTCCGACAGTGCGGCGCTCCCTCAGTACTGCCCTTCCGACAGTGCGGCGCTCCCTCAGTACTGCCCCTCCGACAGTGCGGCGCTCCCTCAGTACCGCCCCTCCGACAGTGCGGCGCTCCCTCAGTACCGCCCCTCCGACAGTGCGGCGCTCCCTCAGTACTGCCCCTCCGACAGTGCGGCGCTCCCTCAGTACTGGCCCTCCGACAGTGCGGCGCTCCCTCAGTACTGCCCCTCCGACAGTGCGGCACTCCCTCAGTACCGCCCGTCCGACAGTGCAGCGCTCCCTCAGTACCGCCCCTCCGACAGTGCGGCGCTCCCTCAGTACCGCCCCTCCGACAGTGCGGCGCTCCCTCAGCACCGCCCCTCCGACAGTGCGGCGCTCCCTCAGTACCGCCCCTCCGACAGTGCCGCACTCCCTCAGTACCGCCTCTCCGACAGTGCCGCACTCCCTCAGCACTGCACTGGAGTGTCAGCCTGGATTTTGTGCTCAAGTCTCTGGAGTGGGGCTCGAACCCACAACCTTCTGACTCGGGGGGGTGGGCGCTACCCACTGAGCTAAGGGCTGGAGCAGAATATTCTCACTGACTCGCACTGAAAATAGAGAGTTTATAAATATGGAGACACAATTGCCATCCAGATTGCTCACTCCATCTGTGTGTTCAATATTGGAAAATAGATTAATTCTAAAAATTTTACCTTTAAACACAATCTCCCCTTTGGCAAAGTCCCACTCAGGGTTTTTAATCTCAATGGAAACTGGCGAAACACTGCCCCAGTCCCACATTTAACCAGAGTCTCCTGTTAACAGAATAGACTAACCTGCAGCCGCCTTGCTGCAGATTGTGTTCAGCAGCAGGGACTGCCCTGGTGCCACTGTGGCCGGGCAGGAGCCGCTCTCAGGCACCGACCCCCCTCCCTCCACCTCCAGCTCCGGCCCTGGGCATCCCAGGGACTTTCTCACTGCTCCAGGCCGGCCTGGACACTCGCTCGACCAGCCACCGACCGCCCGGCTCCTGCCGCCTTCTCGCTTCACTCGACAGCGACTCACTAATCGAGTCCCCAGCCAAAGGAGTTGCATCAGGCGTGAAAAACATTCATTCGGCATTAATAATCTTAAAGTCAGACAGACAGTGAGTGAGTGAGAGAGAGAGACAGACAGAGAGAGAGACAGACAGAGAGAGAGAGAGACAGAGACAGAGAGAGAGACAGAGACAGAGAGAGACACAGAGAGAGAGACAGAGAGAGAGACAGAGAGAGACACAGAGAGAGAGAGACAGAGAGAGACAGAGACACAGAGTGAGAGAGAGACAGAGAGAGAGAGAGAGAGAGAGAGAGACAGAGAGAGACACAGACTCTCTCACACAGAGACACACACATATCTAACCCCTCTGGTCACTGCTCTTCCCCCTCCCCACATTCACAGGGATCAGGGAGTTCTCCTGATCCAAGTTACAACACACAGTAACCCCCCCCCCTCACTGAGCCGCTGCCCCTGTTCAAGGGTGCAGTGTCTGTGAGGGGTGGGGGGGGGGGGCTGCTGAAGACCCCCACTCTCTCTTCCACCTTTACCTGACGCTCCGGTGCCCAGCCATGCCCCGGGACTGATTGACAGCTGATTCCAGGATCAGGACAGCCAGCGGCTGCAGCCCACATCTCGCCATCTCCTCTCCTCTGCTCTCTCCTTCCTTCCTTCCTTTCCCTCTCTCTCTCTCTGCACGTCATGATACTGTTCTGAGAATCGACGCCTTCCTCTTGCATCACCAGCACCGCCTCTGGCCAGAGTTTCTGCAGCATTATGGGATGTGTAGTGTGTAGTCCTGACACAGAGAAAGAGAGAGATTTTTCCCCAATTACCTCCACCCGCCGACAGACTGACCTCCTCCGGACAGACTGACCCTGGCTGGGGGGGGGGTCTAGAACGAGGGGTCACAGTCTCAGGATACGGGGTAGGACATTTAGGACTGCGATGAGGAGAAATTTCTTCACTCAGAAGGCGGTGAACCTGTGGAATTCTCTACCACAGAAGGCTGTGGAGGCCAAGTCACTGAATATATTTAAGAAGGAGATCGATAGATTTCTAGACACAAAAGGCATCAAGGGGTATGGGGAGAGAGCGGGAATATGGTATTGAGATAGAGGATCAGCCATGATCATATTGAATGGCGGAGCAGGCTCGAAGGGCCGAATGGCCGACTCCTGCTCCGAGTTTTCTATGTTTCTATGAGAGAGTTCTGCACTGTCGGAGGGAGAACTGAGGGAGTGTTGCTCAATTACCCCAACCCCCTACAGACAGACCCCTCCCACAGACTGACCCCCCACAGACTGACCCCCACAGACTGACCCCCACACAGACTGACCCCCACACAGACTGACCCCCCCACAGACTGACACCCCCACAGACTGACCCCCACACAGACTGACCCCCCACAGACTGACCCCCACACAGACTGACCCCACCACAGACTGACCCCTCCCACAGACTGACACCCACACAGACTGACCCCCACACAGACTGACCCCACGGACTGACTGACCTCCCACAGACTGACCCCACAGACTTGACCCCACACAGACTGACCCCACACAGACTGACCCCACACAGACTGACACCCCCACAGACTGACCCCCACACAGACTGACCCCTCCCACAGACTGACCTCCCACAGACTTGACCCCACACAGACTGACCCCACACAGACTTGACCCCACACAGACTGACCCCACACAGACTGACCCCCCCACAGACTGACCCCCCCACAGACTGACCCCCCCCACAGACTGACCCCCCCCACAGACTGACCCCCCCACAGACTGACCCCCCTACAGACAGACCCCTCCCACAGACTGACACCCCCACAGACTGACCCCACACAGACTGACCCCCCACAGACTGACCCCCACACAGACTGACCCCACCACAGACTGACCCCTCCCACAGACTGACACCCACACAGACTGACCCCCACACAGACTGACCCCACGGACTGACTGACCTCCCACAGACTGACCCCACAGACTTGACCCCACACAGACTGACCCCACACAGACTGACCCCACACAGACTGACACCCCCACAGACTGACCCCCCACAGACTGACCCCCCCACAGACTGACCTCCCACAGACTTGACCCCACACAGACTGACCCCACACAGACTTGACCCCACACAGACTGACCCCACACAGACTGACCCCCCCACAGACTGACCCCACAGACTGACCCCTCCCACAGACTGACCCCCCCACAGACTGACCCCCCCACAGACTGACCCCCCCCACAGACTGACCCCTCCCACAGACTGACCTCCCACAGACTTGACCCCACACAGACTGACCCCACACAGACTTGACCCCACACAGACTGACCCCACACAGACTGACCCCCCCACAGACTGACCCCACAGACTGACCCCTCCCACAGACTGACCCCCCCACAGACTGACCCCCCCACAGACTGACCCCCCCCACAGACTGACCCCCCCCACAGACTGACCCCCCCACAGACTGACCCCACCACAGACTGACCCCTCCCACAGACTGACCCCCTCCACAGACTGACCCCCCCACAGACTGACCCCCCCACAGACTGACCCCACAGACTGACCCCACAGACTGACCCCCCCACAGACTGACCCCACAGACTGACCCCCCCCACAGACTGACCCCCCCACAGACTGACCCCACAGACTGACCCCCCCACAGACTGACCCCTCCACAGACTGACCCCCCCCACAGACTGACCCCTCCCACAGACTGACCCCTCCACAGACTGACCCCCCCACAGACTGACCCCACGGACTGACTGACCTCCCACAGACTGACCCCACAGACTTGACCCCACACAGACTGACCCCACACAGACTGACCCCACACAGACTGACCCCTCCACAGACTGACCCCCCCCACAGACTGACCCCCCCACAGACTGACCCCCCCACAGACTGACCTCCCCACAGACTGACCCCCCACAGACTGACCCCCCACAGACTGACCCCCCCACAGACTGACCCCCCCACAGACTGACCCCCCCCACAGACTGACCACTCCCACAGACTGACCCCCCCCACAGACTGACCCCCCCACAGACTGACCCCCCCACAGACTGACCTCCCCACAGACTGACCCCTCCCACAGACTGACCCCCCCACAGACTGACCCCCCCCACAGACTGACCCCCCCACAGACTGACCCCCCCACAGACTGACCCCCCCACAGACTGACCCCCCCACAGACTGACCCCCCCACAGACTGACCCCCCCACAGACTGACCCCCACACAGACTGACCCCACAGACTGACCCCCCCACAGACTGACCCCCCACAGACTGACCCCCCCCACAGACTGACCTCCCCACAGACTGACCCCACAGACTGACCCCCCCACAGACTGACCCCACAGACTGACCTCCCCCACAGACTGACCCCCCACAGACTGACCCCCCCCACAGACTGACCCCACAGACTGACCCCCCCCACAGACTGACCCCTCCACAGACTGACCCCCCCACAGACTGACCCCCCCCCCACAGACTGACCCCCCCCACAGACTGACCCCACAGACTGACCCCCCCACAGACTGACCCCCCCACAGACTGACCCCCCCACAGACTGACCCCCCCACAGACTGACCCCCCCACAGACTGACCCCCCCACAGACTGACCCTCCCACAGACTGACCCCCCCACAGACTGACCCCCCACAGACTGACCCCCCCCCACAGACTGACCCCTCCCACAGACTGACCCCACAGACTGACCCCCCCCACAGACTGACCCCCCCACAGACTGACCCCCCCCACAGACTGACCCCCCACAGACTGACCCCCACAGACTGACCCCCCCACAGACTGACCCCTCCACAGACTGACCCCCCCCACAGACTGACCCCCCCACAGACTGACCCCCCCCACAGACTGACCCCACCACAGACTGACCCCACAGACTGACCCCCCACAGACTGACCCCCCCACAGACTGACCCCCCCCACAGACTGACCCCCCCACAGACTGACCCCCTCCCACAGACTGACCCCCCCCACAGACTGACCCCCCCACAGACTGACCCCCCCCACAGACTGACCCCCCCCACAGACTGACCCCCACAGACTGACCCCTCCCACAGACTGACCCCCCCACAGACTGACCCCCCCCACAGACTGACCCCCCCACAGACTGACCCCCACAGACTGACCCTCACAGACTGACCCTCCCCACAGACTGACCCCACAGACTGACCCCTCCCACAGACTGACCCTCCCACAGACTGACCCCCCCACAGACTGACCCCCCCACAGACTGACCCCCCCCACAGACTGACCCCACAGACTGACCCCCCCACAGACTGACCCCCACAGACTGACCCCCCCACAGACTGACCCCCCCACAGACTGACCCCCCCACAGACTGACCCCCCACAGACTGACCCCCCCACAGACTGACCCCCCCCACAGACTGACCCCACAGACTGACCCCCCCCACAGACTGACCCCCCCACAGACTGACCCCACAGACTGACCCCCCCACAGACTGACCCCCCCCACAGACTGACCCCTCCCACAGACTGACCCCACAGACTGACCCCCCCCACAGACTGACCCCACAGACTGACCCCCCCCACAGACTGACCCCCCCCACAGACTGACCCCTCCCACAGACTGACCCCCACAGACTGACCCCCCCACAGACTGACCCCCACAGACTGACCCCCCCACAGACTGACCCCCCCCACAGACTGACCCCCCCACAGACTGACCCCACAGACTGACCCCACACAGACTGACCCCCCCACAGACTGACCCCCCCCACAGACTGACCCCCCCCACAGACTGACCCCCCCCACAGACTGACCTCCCCCACAGACTGACCCCTCCCACAGACTGACCCCACAGACTGACCCCCCCACAGACTGACCCCCCCCACAGACTGACCCCCCATAGACTGACCCCCCCACAGACTGACCCCTCCCACAGACTGACCCCACAGACTGACCCCCCCACAGACTGACCCCCCCACAGACTGACCCCACAGACTGACCCCACAGACTGACCCCCCCCACAGACTGACCCCTCCCACAGACTGACCCCCCCACAGACT
>NC_141019.1:33876898-33915870 GCF_052327205.1 Somniosus microcephalus | reverse complement strand
CAGACTGACCCCCCACAGACTGACCCTCCCACAGACTGACCCCCCCACAGACTGACCCCCCCCACAGACTGACCCCCACAGACTGACCCCCCCCACAGACTGACCCCCCCACAGACTGACCCCCCCCACAGACTGACCCCCCCCACAGACTGACCCCCCCCACAGACTGACCCCCCCCACAGACTGACCCCCCCACAGACTGACCCCCCCCACAGACTGACCCCCCCCACAGACTGACCCCCCCCACAGACTGACCCCCCCACAGACTGACCCCCCCCACAGACTGACCCCCCCACAGACTGACCCCCCCCACAGACTGACCCCCCCACAGACTGACCCCCCCAGACTGACCCCCCCCACAGACTGACCCCCCCCACAGACTGACCCCCCCCACAGACTGACCCCCCCCACAGACTGACCCCCACAGACTGACCCCCCCACAGACTGACCCCCCACAGACTGACCCCCCACAGACTGACCCCCACAGACTGACCCCCCACAGACTGACCCCCCCACAGACTGACCCCCCCGACCTGACCCCCCCACAGACTGACCCCACAGACTGACCCCCCCACAGACTGACCCCCCCACAGACTGACCCCCCCCACAGACTGACCCCCCCCACAGACTGACCCCCCACAGACTGACCCCCACAGACTGACCCCCCCACAGACTGACCCCCCCACAGACTGACCCCCCACAGACTGACCCCCCCACAGACTGACCCCCCCACAGACTGACCCCCCACAGACTGACCCCCCCACAGACTGACCCCCCCACAGACTGACCCCCCCACAGACTGACCCCCCCCACAGACTGACCCCCCCACAGACTGACCCCCCCCACAGACTGACCCCCCCACAGACTGACCCCCCCACAGACTGACCCCTCCCACAGACTGACCCCCCACAGACTGACCCCCCCACAGACTGACCCCCCCACAGACTGACCCCCCCACAGACTGACCCCCCACAGACTGACCCCCCACAGACTGACCCCCCCCACAGACTGACCCCCCCACAGACTGACCCCCACAGACTGACCCCCCCACAGACTGACCCCCCCACAGACTGACCCCCCCACAGACTGACCCCCCCACAGACTGACCCCCCCACAGACTGACCCCCCACAGACTGACCCCCCACAGACTGACCCCCCCACAGACTGACCCCCCACAGACTGACCCCCCCACAGACTGACCCCCCCACAGACTGACCCCCCACAGACTGACCCCCCCACAGACTGACCCCCCACAGACTGACCCCCCCCACAGACTGACCCCCCACAGACTGACCCCCCACAGACTGACCCCCCCACAGACTGACCCCCCCACAGACTGACCCCCCCACAGACTGACCCCCCCACAGACTGACCCCCCCACAGACTGACCCCCCACAGACTGACCCCCCCACAGACTGACCCCCCCACAGACTGACCCCCCACAGACTGACCCCCCCACAGACTGACCCCCCCACAGACTGACCCCCCCACAGACTGACCCCCCACAGACTGACCCCCACAGACTGACCCCCCACTGACCCCCCCACAGACTGACCCCCCCACAGACTGACCCCCCCACAGACTGACCCCCACAGACTGACCCCCACAGACTGACCCCCCCACAGACTGACCCCCCCCACAGACTGACCCCCCACAGACTGACCCCCCCACAGACTGACCCCCCCACAGACTGACCCCCCACAGAGACCCTCCCACAGACTGACCCCCCACAGACTGACCCCTCCCACAGACTGACCCCCCCACAGACTGACCCCCCACAGACTGACCCCCACAGACTGACCCCCCCACAGACTGACCCCCCGACCCACAGACTGACCCCCCTCCAGACTGACCCCCCACAGACTGACCCCCCACAGACTGACCCCCCACAGACTGACCCCCCACAGACTGACCCCCCCACAGACTGACCCCCCCACAGACTGACCCCCCCACAGACTGACCCCCCACAGACTGACCTCCCACAGACTGACCCCCCCACAGACTGACCCCCCCACAGACTGACCCCCACTGCACCTCCCCACAGACTGACCCCCCCACAGACCCCCAGACTGACCCCTCCCACAGACTGACCTCCACGACCCCCACAGACTGACCCCCCCACAGACTGACCCCCACAGACCCCCCCCCCAGACCCCCCCCCTGACCCCCCCCAACTGACCCCCCAGACCCCCCCACAGACTGACCCCCCAGACCCCTCCACAGACTGACCCCTCCCCAGACAGACCCCCCCACAGACTGACCCCCCACAGCCAGACCCCCCCCCACCGACTGACTGACCCCCCCACAGACTGACCCTCCCACAGACTGACCCCCCCCACAGACTGACCCCTCCCACAGACTGACCCCTCCCACAGACTGACCTCCCACAGACTGACCCCTCCCACAGACTGACCCCTCCCACAGACTGACCCCCACAGACTGACCCCTCCCACAGACTGACCCCTCCCAGACTGACCCCCCCACAGACTGACCCCACAGACTGACCCCCCCACATACTGACCCCCCACAGACTGACCCCACAGACTGACCCCTCCCACAGACTGACCCCCCCCACTGACTGACCCCCCCACAGACTGACACCACATACTGACCCCCCACAGACTGACCCCACAGACTGACCCCACACAGACTGACCCCTCCCACAGACTGACCCCCCCACAGACTGACCCCTCCCACAGACTGACCCCTCCCACAGACTGACCCCCCCACAGACTGACCCCTCCACAGACTGACCCCTCCCACAGACTGACCCCACAGACTTGACCCCACACAGACTGACCCCCCCCACAGACTGACCCCACAGACTGACCCCAGACATACTGACCCCACCGACTGACCCCTCCCACAGACTGACCCCTCCACAGACTGACCCCCCCACAGACTGACCCCTCCACAGACTGACCCCTCCCACAGACTGGCCCCACAGACTGACCCCTCCCACAGACTGATGCCACATACTGACCCCCCACAGACTGACCCCCCCCACAGACTGACCCTCCACAGACTGACCCCTCCCACATACTGACCCCCCAGACTGACCCCACACAGACTGACCCCCTCACAGGCTGACCCCACAGACTGACCCCCTCCCACAGACTCAACCCCCACAGACTGAGCCTCCCACAGACTGACCCCCTCCCACAGACTCAACCCCCACAGACTGAGCCTCCCACAGACTGACCCCTCACACAGACTGACCCGGCGGACTCCCCGGGAGCTGCAGTGCGGGAGCCGGCCGGCTGGTGGCGGTGTCGCTGGCGTACTCCAGGGGAGCTGCAGTGCGGGAGCCGGCCGGCTGGTGGCGGTGTCTGTGGCGGACTCCCCGGGGCCTGCAGTGCGGGAGCTGGCCATTTGGTGGCGGTGTCTGTGGCGGACTCCCCTGGAGCTGCAGTGCGCGAGCCGGCCGGCTGGTGGCGGTATCTGTGGCGGACTCCCCGGGAGCTGCAGTGCGGGAGCCGGCCTGCTGGCGACGGTGTCTGTGGCGGACTCTCCGGGAGCTGCAGTGCGGGAGCCGGCCGGCTGGTGGCGGTGTATGTGGCGGACTCCCCGGGGCCTGCAGTGCAGGAGCCGGCCGGCTGGTGGCGGTATCGCTGGCGGATTCTCCGGTAGCTGCAGTGCGGGAGCCGGCCATTTGGTGGCGGTATCGGTGGCGGACTCTCCGGGAGCTGCAGGACGGGAGCTGGCCAGCTGGTGGCGGTGTCTGTGGCGGATTCCCCGGGAGCTGGCCATTTGGTGGCGGTGTCTGTGGCGGATTCCCCGGGAGCTGCAGTGCGGGAGCTGGCCGGCCATTTGGTGGCGGTGTCTGTGGCGGATTCCCCGGGAGCTGTAGTGCGGGAGCTGGCCGGCCATTTGGTGGCGGTGTCTGTGGCGGACTCCCCGGGAGCTGCAGTGCGGGAGCCGGCCATTTGGTGGCGGTGTCTGTGGCGGACTCCCCGGGAGCTGCAGTGCGGGAGCCGGCCATGTGGTGGCGGTGTCGCTGGCGGACTCCCCGGGAGCTGCAGTGCGGGAGCCGGCCGGCTGGTGGCGGTGTCTGTGGCGGATTCCCCGGGAGCTGCAGTGCGGGAGCTGGCCGGCCATTTGGTGGCGGTGTCTGTTGCGAACTCCCCGGGAGCTGCAGTGCGGGAGCCGGCCATTTGGTGGCGGTGTCTGTGGCGGACTCCCCCGGAGCTGCAGTGCGGGAGCCGGCCATTTGGTGGCGGTGTCTGTGGCGGACTCCCCGGGGCCTGCAGTGCGGCAGCCGGCCGGCTGGTGGCGGTGTCTGTGGCGGACTCCCCGGGAGCTGCAGTGCGGCAGCCGGCCGGCTGGTGACGGTGTCTGTGGCGGACTCCCCGGGAGCTGCAGTGCGGGAGCCGGCCATTTGGTGGCGGTGTCGCTGGCGGACTCTCCGGTAGCTGCAGTGCGGGAGCCGGCCATGTGGTGGCGGTGTCTGTGGCGGACTTACTCTTTCTTCGCTCTCTCTGTCTCTCTCTCTCTCGGGCGGGCTGTGGCTGGCGCTCGGGTCCCCGGTGATGAGCCAGAGCCTGTCTCCCGGCCTCGGCCTTCCCCTCGCCGTCCGTCCGCCTCCACCCTGCGGGACATGGGGGTGCTCAGCCTAACGGAGCAGGTAAGGGCCCTGCGAGAGGGGGGCGGGACGGGACTAATCGAGGGCCGGGGATCCGCGGCCGACCGCCCAGGGGAGGGCCGGGGATCCGCGGCCTACCGCCCAGGGGAGGGCCGGGGCTTTGGCTTCAGCCCGTTCCTCCCCTCTGGTCCTGCGGGGCTGCATTTTGGGGACTAATTGTGCTGAGAACTTTACTACATCACGAGTGTGACCCAGTCTTAATATTGGATGTGATTTGTTAACAATTTCGCCCAGGCACAAATCAGCCATCTTCACATTGAGTGGGAACAGGCTCGAGGGGCTGAATGGCCTCCTCCTGTTCCTAATGTAACAGGCTCGAGGGGGGCTGAATGGCCTCCTCCTGTTCCTAATGTAACAGGCTCGAGGAGGCTGAATGGCCTCCTCCTGTTCCTAATGTAACAGGCTCGAGGAGGCTGAATGGCCTCCTCCTGTTCCTAATGTAACAGGCTCGAGGGGGCTGAATGGCCTCCTCCTGTTCCTAATGTAACAGACTCGAGGGGGGCTGAATGGCCTCCTCCTGTTCCTAATGTAACAGGCTCGAGGGGGCTGAATGGCCTCCTCCTGTTCCTAATGTAACAGGCTCGAGGGGCTGAATGGCCTCCTCCTGTTCCTAATGTAACAGGCTCGAGGGGGCTGAATGGCCTCCTCCTGTTCCTAATCTAACAGACTCGAGGGGGCTGAATGGCCTCCTCCTGTTCCTAATGTAACAGGCTCGAGGGGGCTGAATGGCCTCCTCCTGTTCCTAATGTAACAGGCTCGAGGAGGCTGAATGGCCTCCTCCTGTTCCTAATGTAACAGGCTTGAGGGGGGCTGAATGGCCTCCTCCTGTTCCTAATGTAACAGGCTCGAGGGGCTGAATGGCCTCCTCCTGTTCCTAATGTAACAGGCTCGAGGGGGGCTGAATGGCCTCCTCCTGTTCCTAGTGTAACAGGCTCGAGGGGGGCTGAATGGCCTCCTCCTGTTCCTAATGTAACAGGCTCGAGGGGGGCTGAATGGCCTCCTGTTCCTAATGTAACAGGCTCGAGGGGCTGACTGGCGTCCCCCTGTTTCTATGTTTCTAAAATGCATGCATCTTTTGTGCAGCGAGATTGTATATTAATGTGCGACAGGGATATCCACAATGTTTAACCGTATCCTGTGTTTTAATTGGGGCCAGTTGATTAATGGGGCCCCATACTGTTTCAAATCCTACTTATATTCTGATCTATGATATTTATTATATATTACAGATAAATAGAACGGCAGTGTCGTGTTTTGTTTTAATTTAGACCAGTATATGATGGAGAGATGTAACGCACAGTTGCATGTAATTCTGGCCTCTTGCACATCCCCTCGATTTCCATCGCTCCACCATGGGCGGCCGTGCCTTCAGCTGCCTGGGCCCTAAACTCTGGAATTCCCTCCCTAAACCTCTCCGCGCCTCTCTCTCCTCCTTTAAGACGCTCCTTAAACCCTCCCTCTTTGACCAAGCTTGTGGTCGCCTGTCCCAATATCTCCTTATGGGGCTCGGTGTCAAATTTTATCTGATAATCGATCCTGTGAAGTGCCTTGGGACGTTTTACTACGTTAAAGGCGCTATTTAAATGTGAGTTTGTTTTGGTTGTAATCTCTTTAATGTTCTGACATTTTATGATTTAATTTAAAGTCTGTGAAATGGATCAGTCAGTAATGTGCAGTTGCATCAGTTTTGATTCGGATCAGTCCATGATTGCTCTAAGTGTCGACCATTCCAGTGTCCGTCAATTCTTCCACCCCTTACAGAGCCAGTGTGAGAGAGTGTGTGTGTGAGAGAGTGTGTGTGTGAGAGAGAGAGTGTGTGTGTGTGCGTGCGAGTGTGTGTGTGTGCGTGCGAGTGTGTGTGTGTGCGTGCGAGTGTGTGTGTGTGCGTGCGAGTGTGTGTGTGCGTGCGAGTGTGTGTGTGCGTGCGAGCGTGTGTGTGTGTGAGAGCGTGTGTGAGAGCGTGTGTGAGAGCGTGTGTGAGAGCGTGTGTGAGAGCGTGTGTGTGTGAGAGCGTGTGTGTGTGAGAGCGTGTGTGTGAGAGAGTGTGTGTGTGTGTGTGTGTGTGTGTGTGTGTGTGTGTGTGAGAGAGTGTGTGTGTGTGTGATTTATATTTAATGCCTATGAATTGATGGACCGCCTGCCATTTATTTTTTTGCCTCCACTTTCTCTCCCCCCCAGGTTTTCTTCCACCAGGAGAGGTGACTCCTTCCTTTTGGGGGGGGGGCGGCCTCGCTCAAATGACAGATGATGATCAAGCCTGGGGAAATAGCGTCGGCAGGCTATTTGACCACGGCAGGCATCACAGTCGGGTCTGATACTGAGCATGCCTGATGTACCAGGGGTGGTGCCCAGTGACTGTGGATGCCCGGTGACTGGATCTGTGGACATCAGGAAGGAAGCCAATAAAAAAAAGCAAATAATTGCATTTCTATAGCACCTTTCACGTCCACCGGACATCCCAAAGCGCTTTGCAGCCAATGAAGTACTTTTTGAAGTGTGGTCACTGTTGTAATGTAGGAAACGCGGCAGCCAATTTGCGCACAGCAAGCTCCCACAAACAGTAATGTGATGATGTGGTAACCTGTTTGTGATGTTGGTTGAGGGATAAATATTGGCCCCAGGACACCGGGGAGAACTCCCCCCACCCCCGCTCTTCTTCGAAATAGTGCCCTGGGATCTTTTACATCGATCTGAGAGAGCATATAGGGCCTCAGTTTAACGCCTCATCCTGAAACATGGCCCCTCCGACAGTGCGGCGCTCCCTCAGTACTGCCCCTCCGACAGTGCGGCGCTCCCTCAGTACTGCCCCTCCGACAGTGCGGCGCTCCCTCAGTACTGCCCCTCCGACAGTGCAGCGCTCCCTCAGTACCGCCCCTCCGACAGTGCGGCGCTCCCTCAGTACTGCCCCTCCGACAGTGCGGCGCTCCCTCAGTACTGCCCCTCCGACAGTGCGGTGCTCCCTCAGTACTGCCCCTCCGACAGTGCGGCGCTCCCTCAGTACTGCCCCTCCGACAGTGCGGCGCTCCCTCAGTACTGCCCCTCCGACAGTGCGGCGCTCCCTCAGTACTGCCTCTCCGACGGTGCGGCCCTCCCTCAGTACCGCCCCTCCGACAGTGTGGCGCTCCCTCAGTACTGCCCCTCCGACAGTGCGGTGCTCCCTCAGTACTGCCCCTCTGACAGTGCGGCGCTCCCTCAGTACTGCCCCTCCGACAGTGTGGCGCTCCCTCAGTACTGCCCCTCTGACAGTGTGGCGCTCCCTCAGTACTGCCCCTCTGACAGTGTGGCGCTCCCTCAGTACTGCCCCTCCGACAGTGCGGCGCTCCCTCAGTACTGCCTCTCCGACGGTGCGGCCCTCCCTCAGTACCGCCCCTCCGACAGTGTGGTGCTCCCTCAGTACTGCCCCTCCGACAGTGCGGTGCTCCCTCAGTACTGCCCCTCTGACAGTGCGGCGCTCCCTCAGTACTGCCCCTCCGACAGTGTGGCGCTCCCTCAGTACTGCCCCTCCGACAGTGCGGCGCTCCCTCAGTACTGCACTGGGAGTCTCCGTCTAGATTTTTGTGCTCGGGTCTCTGAGGTGGAACCTTCTTTTCATGCCTTTGGGATGGGAGAAGTTAGAGATTGGAATGATCTTTTGGAAATAAAAAGCTTAATGCCCTCGTTACGTGCGCTGTCGCTATTCTGTCATCATTGATGTCATTCCGATTTAACCGAGTGTGAGTGTTATATAGTTTATTTTTAGCGTGAAGTGTGTTGGGGCTGAGATTCTGCAGCCTATTTCAGGGTTTGTTGTGTCTTCAGTGTTACGGTCAGCACTGTCCTATAAAACAGGATCTGAGGGAAGCTTGTCAAATGTACCAATGTGTTAAACTGTGTCCAGTGTATCGGTCGTGGCATAGAATGGGATCAAATGTACAGAAGCACTGCCGTGGCTCAGTGGGTATCGCTCTCGCCTCCTGAGTCAGAAGATCATGGATTCAAGCCCCAAGCCAGAGATTTGTCGATATAATCCAGGCTGACACTCCCACTGCAGTACCGAGGGAGCGCCGCACTGTCGGAGGGGCAGTACTGAGGGAGCGCCGCACTGTCGGAGGGGCGGTACTGAGGGAGCGCCGCACTGTCGGAGGGGCAGTACTGAGGGAGCGCCGCACTGTCGGAGGGGCAGTACTGAGGGAGCGCCGCACTGTCGGAGGGGCAGTACTGAGGGAGCGCCGCACTGTCGGAGGGGCAGTACTGAGGGAGCGCCGCACTGTCGGAGGGGCAGTACTGAGGGAGTGCCGCACTGTCGGAGGGGCAGTACTGAGGGAGTGCCGCACTGTCGGAGGGGCAGTACCGAGGGAGCGCCGCACTGTCGGAGGGGCAGTACTGAGGGAGCGCCGCACTGTCGGAGGGGCAGTACTGAGGGAGCGCTGCACTGTCGGAGGGGCAGTACTGAGGGAGCGCCGCACTGTCGGAGGGGCAGTACTGAGGGAGCGCCGCACTGTCGGAGGGGTAGTACTGAGGGAGCGTCGCAATGTCGGAGGGGCAGTACTGAGGGAGCGCCGCACTGTCGGAGGGGCGGTACTGAGGGAGCGCCGCAATGTCGGAGGGGCAGTACTGAGGGAGCGCCGCACTGTCGGAGGGGCAGTACTGAGGGAGTGCTGCACTGTCGGAGGTGCCGTCTTTCGGATGAGACATTAAACCGAGGCCCTGTCTGCCCCCTCAGGTGGACGTAAAAGATCCCACGGCCACTATTTCGAACAAGAGCGGGGGGGGAGTTCTCCCCGGTGTCCTGGGGCCAATATATATCCCTCTACCAACATCACTAAAACAGATTATCTGGGTCATTTATCACATTGCTGTTTGTGGGAGCTTGCTGTGCACAAATTGGCTGCCATCTTTCCCATGTTACAACAGTAACTACACTTGAATCATACGTCATTCTCTTTACAGCCAAGTTATTAATTTTGAAGTGTAGTCACTGTTGTAATGTAGGCAGACACTTGCGCACAGCAAGCTCCCACAAACCGCAGCGAGATGTTTTTAATCGGGTTTTGATGGTATTACCAGAGGGATAAAAGTTGACCAGGGCGCTGCTCCTCTCCGAATCGTGCCTTGGAGTCCTTTCGATCCACTTGAGAGGGCAGATGGGTTAACGCCTCACCCGAAAGACGGCACCGCCGACTGTGCCAGTCTAGATTGTGTCATGGAGCGGACGCTTGAACCCATGACCCTCTGACTCCGAGGCCAGAGCGCTGCCACGTTGACACTCGGCCGTAATTGTCTCGAGAGCACTTCAGGGACAGTGGGTTTTGATTTACTGTAGGTTCGGCTGTTAATTCTGGTGTGGTATTGCAGGTGTACCCAGTGTGGTACTTGGCCACGCAGAGCATGTGGGTCTCTGGTTCGATCCCAAGTAATGGGCACTAGCGGCGTTCTACCCACGCCATCACTAAGACCGCCTCTTTCCACCTCCATAACATCGCCCGCCTCCGCCCCTGCCTCAGCTCGTCCGCTGCTGAAACCCTCATCCCTGCCTCTGTCACCTCTGGACTCCGACTATTCCAATGCACTCCTGGCCGGCCTCCCACATTCCACCCTCGTAAACTTGAGGTGATCCAAAACTCTGCTGCCCCGTGTCCTAACTCGCACCGAGTCCCGTTCGCCCATCACCTGTCCTGTGCTCGCTGACCTTCATTGGCTCCCGGTTAAGCAGCGCCTCGATTTAAAAATTCTCCTCCTTGTTTTCAAAATCCCTCCTCGCCCCCTCCCTATCTCGGTAACCTCCTCCAGCCCCATAAACCCCCCCCGAGATATCTGCCCTGCTTTAATTCTGGCCTCGTGAGCATCCCTGATTATAATCACACCACCATTGGCGGCCGTGCCTTCAGCCGCCTGGGCCCTGAACTCTGGAATTCCCTCCCTAAACCTCTCCGTCTCTCCTCCTTTAAGATGCTCCTTCAAACCTCCCTCTTTGACCAAGCTTTTGGTCACCAGTCCTAATTTCTCCTTATGTGGCTCGGTGTGAAATTTTGTCTTGATTTACGCCCCTGTGACGCGCCTTGGGACGTTTAACTACGTTAAGGGTGCTGTATCAATACACGCTGTTATAATTGGGTTGAGCGTGCGGCCTGGGCTGGGGAGCAGGAGAAAGCCTGCCCGGGTTCCTGCCCCATTCCAGGAAACCCCGGGCCTTATTCCCCCACTCCTGCCGCGAGACGTGTTTCGGTGTTGTTCCCTGTGCCGGGCAGCGATGTGGTAAACGAGCGCAATGCTCTTGGGTCCCAGCTGGAAAAACAATTCCAGCGCCAGCAAAATAAACCCTTCATAAATAAAACATGCAGGCCTGCCTCAGCGGCTCAGCAGTCAAGGGTTATTGTGTGTTGCCTGTTTCAGCTGCAGAAGGCAGTAATTTGATTTCAGACTGCAGGCGGTCCATCAGAGGAGCGGCCTTGCCAAATGGCTTGCTTCACTTCTTTTGTACGGGTGGATTTCTTGGCTTCATTTAAAGAATTTCTCCAGCACTGTTCACCACCTCTGAACGTCCCAAAGCGCTTTACATCCAATGATGTACTTTTTTTGAAGTGTAGTCACTGTTATAATGTAGGAAACGCAGCAGTCAATTTGTGGACAGGAAGCTCCCACAGACAGCAATGTGACAAATGACCGGATCATCTGTTTTCATCCACGCCTTTGTTAACCTCTAGACTTCACTCTTCCAGCCTCCCGCGTTCTACCCGCCGTAAACTTCAGCTCGGCTGCCCGCCTCCTAACTCGCACCGAGTCCTGTTCACCCGTGACCCCCCTGTGCTCGCTGACCGACACTGGCTCCCGGTCCGGCAGTGCCTCGGTTTTAAAATTCTCATCCTCCTGTTCAAATCGCTCCATGGCCTCGTCCCTCGCCCTATCTCTCTAACCTCCTCCAGCCCCCTACAGCCCTCCCTATCTCTGTAACCTCCTCCAGCCCCTACAACCCTCACTATCTCTGTAACCTCCTCCAGCCCCGACAACCCTCCCTATCTCTGTAACCTCCTCCAGCCCCCTACAACCCTCCCTATCTCTGTAACCTCCTCCAGCCTCCTACAACCCTCCCTATCTCTAACCTCCTCCAGCCCCCTACAACCCTCACTATCTCTGTAACCTCCTCCAGCCCCTACAACCCTCCCTATCTCTGTAACCTCCTCCAGCCCCTACAACCCTCCCTATCTCTGTAACCTCCTCCAGCCCCCTACAACCCTCCCTATCTCTGTAACCTCCTCCAGCCCCCTACAACCCTCACTATCTCTGTAACCTCCTCCAGCCCCACAACCCTCCCTATCTCTGTAACCTCCTCCAGCCCCTATAACCCTCCCTATCTCTGTAACCTCCTCCAGCCCCTACAACCCTCACTATCTCTGTAACCTCCTCCAGGCCCTACAACCCTCCCTATCTCTGTAGCCTCCTCCAGCCCTACAACCCTCCCTATCTCTGTAACCTCCTCCAGCCCCCTACAACCCTCCCTATCTCTGTAACCTCCTCCAGCCCCCGACAACCCTCCCTATCTCTGTAACCTCCTCCAGCCCCCTACAACACTCCCTATCTCTCTAACCTCCTCCAGCCCCCTACAACCCTCCCTATCTCTGTAACCTCCTCCAGCCCCTACAACCCTCCCTATCTCTGTAACCTCCTCCAGCCCCTACAACCCTCCCTATCTCTGTAACCTCCTCCAGCCCCTACAACCCTCCCTATCTCTGTAACCTCCTCCAGCCCCTACAACCCTCCCTATCTCTGTAACCTCCTCCAGC
Source organism: Somniosus microcephalus (assembly GCF_052327205.1). Taxonomy (NCBI): domain Eukaryota; kingdom Metazoa; phylum Chordata; class Chondrichthyes; order Squaliformes; family Somniosidae; genus Somniosus; species Somniosus microcephalus. The sequence goes on along the minus strand of NC_141019.1, from coordinate 33,903,468 downwards.
CCCTACAACCCTCCCTATCTCTGTAACCTCCTACAACCCTCCCTATCTCTGTAACCCCCTCCAGCCCCTACAACCCTCCCTATCTCTGTAACCTCCTCCAGTCCCTACAACCCTCCCTATCTCTGTAACCTCCTCCAGCCCCCTACAACCCTCCCTATCTCTGTAACCTCCTCCAGCCCCCTACAACCCTCCCTATCTCTGTAACCTCCTCCAGCCCCCTACAACCCTCCCTATCTCTGTAACCTCCTCCAGCCCCCTACAACCCCCCCCTGAGATATCTGCACTCCTGCAATTCTGGCCTCTTGAGCATCCCCCGATTTCAATCGCTGCACCACTGGCGGCCGTGCCTTTAGCCACCTGATCCGGCTGCACTCATGGATATGGGGATGCCGATTGGCTTCCTTCTTCCTGCGTTCTATCCAGCGACTCTTGAATTAACGCACGTGCTGGGACATCAGGTTTGACTGCGAGGGCTTAATCGCTCAAAGGCCAACCATCACGGCCAGCCATTTATACGAGGAAAGACTAGATAGGACATGTTTTAATAAAATGACGACAATTATCTGCTCGATTCTTGGCATCAATGCAGATACCTTTGGTACAGTGGGTTCAATTGTTTTTTAAACAATGTGTCATTTACAGCTGTGCAGAGGGTCTTGGGGGTTGGATTGCTTAGGTTTCCCCGATGCGCTGGAAGCGGAACGGAATGAGCCCAAGTTGGACAGGGCGGAGGGTCACAGAAAAGCCCCTCGACTTGGCTCCCGTGATTAACTGCGATGCCTTTTCCTTCTGTTGCAGACGCCACTGGTCCAGGCTATTTTTAACAGGGATCGGGAGGAAGTTCGGTCACTAATAAACGAAAATGAAGATATCAATGGATTGGTACGTAGGCTGTCATTGGCTGTTGGCGCGGCACTTGGGCGCGGGCGCGGGTTTAACCAGTGCGCTCGCAGACGCATTTTAAAGAGAGGTTTGATTTTTCAGTTTCTGATCGCGCACCGAGACGCACGCCAGTGGAGCTGATGCCAGAGTGAGCTCCCAAATGCAGGAAACTTTTTTTTAAAATCCGGCACCGATGGGACCGGCGTGGTGCCGGTTGATCAAAAAGTCCGGATTACAGAGAGGTATACTTACCAAGGTACGAGAGCCCCGTACACGGCCACAGGTGCAGGAGCCCCGGTTACACGGCACTTGTGCAGGAGTCCCAGTTACACGACACTTCCGATCGCCTGTCATTTTAATTCACCGCTCCATTCCCACTCGGACCTCACCGTCCTCCGCCTCTTGTATTGTTCCATGGAAGCTCAACGTAAACTCGAGGAACAGCACCTCATCTTCCGATTGGGCACTTTGCAGCCTTCCGGACTCAATATCGAGTTCAACAATTTCAGATCATAACCTCGGCCCCTATTACATTTTTTACCTGTAATTTTTCCACTCCTTCCCCCCCCCCGCCTTTCCTTTTGTTTCTCTCTCACACCTGGCAGCTATCTCTTGCCCTGCCAGTACACTTCACACCTAATCTCAGCCTATTACCATCTCGTTTAGCTTCGAACACCTTTTATTGTCTCTTCTACTTCTTTTGCCTCTTTCACTTCTTTTGTCCGATCGCAGCCCTGCCTTCGATCTATTTTCTTTTCTTTCCAGTTTTGAAGAAGGGTTTCGACCCGAAACGTCAACTCAAATTTCTCTCCACGGATGTTGCCTCACCACCTGAGTTTTTCCAGCATTTTCTGTTGTTATTTCGGATTTCCAACACCTGCAGTATTTTGCTATCGTACTTGTGCAGGAACCCCGGTTACACGGCCACAGGTCCAGGAACCCCGGTTACACGGCCACAGGTGCAGGAACCCCGGTTACACGGCCACAGGTCCAGGAACCCCGGTTACACGGCCACAGGTCCAGGAACCCCGGTTACACGGCCACAGGTCCAGGAACCCCGGTTACACGGCCACAGGTCCAGGAACCCCGGTTACACGGCCACAGGTCCAGGAACCCCGGTTACACGGCCACAGGTCCAGGAACCCCGGTTACACGGCCACAGATCCAGGAACCCCGGTTACACGGCCACAGGTCCAGGAACCCCGGTTACACGGCCACAGATCCAGGAACCCCGGTTACACGGCCACAGGTCCAGGAACCCCGGTTACACGGCCACAGGTCCAGGAACCCCGGTTACACGGCCACAGGTCCAGGAACCCCGGTTACACGGCCACAGGTCCAGGAACCCCGGTTACACGGCCACAGGTCCAGGAACCCCGGTTACACGGCCACAGATCCAGGAACCCCGGTTACACGGCCACAGGTCCAGGAACCCCGGTTACACGGCCACAGGTCCAGGAACCCCGGTTACACGGCCACAGGTCCAGGAACCCCGGTTACACGGCCACAGGTCCAGGAACCCCGGTTACACGGCCACAGATCCAGGAACCCCGGTTACACGGCCACAGATCCAGGAACCCCGGTTACACGGCCACAGGTCCAGGAACCCCGGTTACACGGCCACAGGTCCAGGAACCCCGGTTACACGGCCACAGATCCAGGAACCCCGGTTACACGACCACGAATATATAGTAAAACTTACCTGAACCTACTTGTGAATTTTGCCAGTTAAGAGAGTGTTTCCTGCAGATGGTTGTATTCCTGGCCGTCAATGGAGCAATGTAATGAAATCCAGGAATGGCATCCTTTTTGATTATTTTATTAAAAAGGCGATATTTTGATCGTCACAAGGACCAATCTGCCTTCAGAAGGTTAAGTGGGATGCGGGTGAGGATTTGCCACTGCTAGTTGGAGCAGAACTGATTTTTTTTTTTTTTCCTGGCCAGTCTGTGTTTGTGTTTTCTCTGATGAAATCGACCCTTCCTGGCGTTTGGGCCCTGCGAAGCCATTTAATGTGTAATTTACTGCAGTCGCTTCAGATTGGTGGCTTGGGATTCCCCGCTCGATCGTAAAACTGATGCGAGTAAGCGGAGGCCATCTGTCCTGTCGGGAGCTCGTCCATCCAAGACCCTGCAGTCCCCCAATCGCAGCCTCCAGTCGTTGCCCGGCTCCGGGGTTTCTGTAGCTCGGGGGTCCAGTGCGTTGGTTCAGTGGGTCGCGCTCTCTCGCCTCCCAGTCAGAAGGGGGTGCGAGTCCCACTCCAGAGACTTGAGCACAAAAATTGTCGGCTGATACTCCAGTGCTGAAGGATGTAAAAGAGCCCTCGGCCACTATTTCAAAGAAGAGCCCCAGTGCGTTCTCCCCGGTGCCCTGGGCTAATATTTATCCCTCAACCATCATCACGAAAACAGATGATCTGGTCAAAATCTCATTGCTGTTTGAGGGATCTTGCTGTGCACAATGCCCATTGCTTTCCTTTCTTTCCCTTTTCTTTTTCCTTTTCCCCCCCCTCGCCCCGCCCCCCCCCCTCGGGGCTCACCCCGCCCCCTCCCCCCTTTTGTCTTCACCATGCACCTGTGCTCCTGCCGGTGTGTAAATTCTCACCATGTCCTGGCATGACTTTCGGAACTCGGCCACTTGCCTTTTTTTTACCCCCCCCCCCCCCCCAACATTTCAAACCAGTTTATTTTTGGTGGGTTTTGATGGGTCTTTTTTTTTTTTTAAGATTGCACTGGTTCGGTTAGCTTGGTGAGCAGGAGCAGGCCATTCGGCCCCTCGAGCCTGCTCCGTCATTCAATAAGATCATGGCTGAGCTTCGATCTCAACTCCACTTTCCTGCCCGATCTCCCTATCCATCGATTCCCTTAGTGCCCAGAACCCTTGAATATACTCAACGATTCAGCATCCACAGCCCTCTGAGGTAGGGAATTCCAAAGAATCACAACCCTCTGAGTGAAGAAATTTCTCCTCCTCTCAGTCCTCAATGGCCGATTGGTTGGTTCGATGTCAGACATAAGAAATAGGAGCAGGAGTTGGCCATTCGGCCCTTCGAGCCTGCTCCGCCATTCAATGAGATCATGGCTGATCTTTGCCTCAACTCCATTCACCGGCCCTATCGCCATATCCCTTGATGCCTTTACGAGTCAGAAATCTATCGACTTCTGTTTTGAATATACCCAATGACTGAGCCTCCACAGCCCTCTGGGGTAGAGAATTCCAAAGATTCACCACCCTCTGTGTGAAGAAATTCCTCCTCATCTCAGTCCTGAATGGCCGACCCTTTATCCTGAGGCTGTGGCCCCTGGTTCTAGACTCCCCAGCCAAGGGAAACATGCTCCCAGCATCCATCCTATCAAGCCCTGTAATAATTGTGTATGCTTCAATGAGATCCCCTCTCATTCTTCTGAATTCAAGAGAATACAGGCCTAGTTTACTCAATCTCTTCTCATACGACAGTCCCTCCATCCCAGGAATCGATCTCGTGAACCTTCGTTGCACTCCCTCTATGGCAAGTATATTCTTCCTTAGGTAAGGAGACCAAAATTGTACACAGTACTCCAGGTGTGGTCTCACCAAGGCCCGATATAATTGGAGTAAGACTTCTTTACTCCTGTACTCAAATCCTCTTGTAATGAAGGCCAGCATACCATTTGCCTTCCTAATGGCTTGCTGCACATACACATTCACTTTGTGACTCATGTACAAGGACACCCAGGTCCCTTTGAGCATCTGCATTCCCCAATCTTTCACCATTTAGGAAATACTCTGCCTTTCTGTTTTTTCTACCAAAGTGGATAACTTTACATTTATCCACATTATAGTCCATCTGCCATGTTCTCGCCCACTCACTGAGCCTGTCGAGATCCCCTTGAAGCCGCTTCACATCCTCTTCGCAACTGACACTGCCACCTAGCTTTGTATCATCAGCAAATTTGGAAATGTTACATTTAGTCCCCTCATCCAAATCATTGATATAGATTGTGAATAGCTGGGGCCCAAGCACTGATCCTTGCGGTAGCCCACTAGTCACAGCCTGCCATCCTGAAAAAGACCCATTTATCCCTACTCTTTGTTTTCTGTCTGTTAACCAATTCTCAATCCATGCTAGTATATTACCCCCAATTCCATGTGCCCTAATTTTGTTCACCAACCTCTTGTGTGGGACCTTATTGAAGGCCTTCTGAAAATCCAAATGCACCACAACTACCGGTTCCCCTTTGTCTACTCCACTGGACAGGCTGGGGTTGTTTTCCTTCGAGCAGAGAAGGCTGAGGGGGGACCTGATTGAGGTGTACAAAATAATGAGGGGCATAGATAGGGTAGATAGAAAGGAACTTTTCCCCTTAGTAGAGGGGTCAATAACCAGGGGGCATAGTTTCAGGGTAAGGGGCAGGAGGTTTAGAGGGGATTTGAGGAAAAACCTTTTCACCCAGAGGGTGGTTGGAATCTGGAACTCACTGCCTGAAAGGGTGGTCGAGGCAGGAACCCTCACAACATTCAAGAAGCATTTAGATGAGCACTTGAAACGCCATCGCATACAAGGCTACAGACCAAGTGCTGGAAAATAGGATTAGAATAGACAGGGCTTGATGGCCGGCGCGGACACGATGGGCCGAAGGGTGGCTTTCTGTGCTGTATAAATCTATGACTCCAAAGAACCCCAATAGGTTTGTTAAACAGGATTTCCCTTTCATAAGTCACAAAGGAGTAATATAACCAACGAGCACACAGCATTTTATTATCTAGCTATATCCAGATGTGTCGATGGCTCTAGTGAGAGTCTGAAAGAGATTGCTGCAATCCTTTTTCCTTTCTGTTAACAGGACCAAGAGAAGCGCACACCCCTCCATGCAGCTGCTTACCTGGGTGATGTCCAGATCATAGACGTCCTTATTCAGTCAGGCAAGACTCCAGTTATCTAAAGTGGGCAGGCTCAGCCCGTGTCTTGTGTATTGCACGCTTGTCCCCGTCGTGTTGGAACCACCCTCTCCCCAGGTCCCTCTGCCTTGCTGCGTCTTCAGACCTTCAAAACCCTCCTCTGCTTTCCAGCCATTTTCTCCTCTAGTTGGAGGAGGGGGGTCGATGTGTCTGGGTTTATGGGGGGGGGGGTCGAGGGTCGATGTGCCTGGTTTTTTGGGGGGGGTCGAGGGTCGATGTGCCTGGTTTTTTGGCGGGGGGGGCGGTTGAGGGTCGATGTGCCTGGTTTTGGGGGGGGTCGAGGGTCGATGTGCCTGGTTTTGGGGGGGGTCGAGGGTCGATGTGCCTGGTTTTGGGGGGGTCGATGTGCCTGGTTTTTGGGGGGTCGAGGGTCGATGTGCCTGGTTTTTGGGGGGGGTCGAGGGTTGATGTGCCTCGTTTTGGGGGGGTCGAGGGTCGACGTGTCTGGTTTTGGGGGGGTCGAGGGTCGACGTGCCTCGTTTTGGGGGGGGTCGAGGGTCGATGTGCCTCGTTTTGGGGGGTCGAAGGTCGATGTGCCTGGTTTTGGGGGGGTCGAGGGTCGATGTGCCTGGTTTTTTGGGGGGGGGTTCGAGGGTCGATTGCCTTGTTTTGGGAGGGTCGATGTGCCTGGTTTTTTGGGGGGGGGCGAGGGTCGATGTGCCTAGTTTTGGGGGGGGTCGAGGTGGGTGGAGGGGGGGTCGTGCTACATTAAATGTGCTGTCAATATCGCAGTTGCAGAGCACGCACCCTGGCATGTAATGAGCACAAACGTTCACAGGCCTGTTTAAACACCCGGTTAGGAATCTGCCCCTTTCTCCTGCTATCACGGTTAAACTTGGAACTAGTGCTCGGCATTCCGAGCCACCTTTTTAGCTCGAAGAATGAAGCAAGGGAGCCGGGAGTGCCCTGCCTTTGCCTCGCCAAGCCTGTAATGTCTGCCTTTCCCTGTTTCCCACAGGTGCGAATGTTAACGCGAAGGACAATACCTGGCTAACACCTCTGCATCGAGCTGCAGCATCTCGAAATGAAGTAAGTAACTGCTGACCTGTAACTCGCACCGAGGTCCTGCTCACCCATCACCCCCACTGTGCTCGCTGACCTACACTGGCTCCCCGGTCCGGCAACACCTCGTTCTATATTGTTTAAATTCTCATCCTTGTATTCAAATCTGTCCATGGCCTCGACCCCTCCCTATCTCTGTAACCTCCTAGAATCGCCCGAGATCTCTGCGCTTCCTTCAATTCTGGCCTCTTGTGCATCCCCGATTTCCATCGGCCTTCGGCTGCCTGGGCTCTAAGCTCTGGAATTCCCTCCCTAAACCTCTCCGCCTCTACCTCCCCCTTTCCTTTTGAGACGCTCCTTAAAACCTACCTTTTTTTGGTCATCTGCCTGAACATCATCTTACGGGGCTCGGTGTGAAATTTTGTTTGATGGTCGCTCCTGCAAGGGGGCGCTGCACTGTCGGAGGTGCCGTCTTTGGGATGAGATGTTAAACCGAGACTCGGGTGGATGCAGAAGATCCCACTGCACTATATCGAAGAAGAGCAGGGGGGGGGGGGAGTTCCTCCCGGTGTCCTGGGCCAATATTTATCCCTCAATTAGGGGCAAGGTATTGACTTGGATAGAGAACTGGTTGGCAGATAGAAAGCAAAGAGTTGGAATAAACGGGTCTTTTTCCGAGTGGCAGGCAGTGACTAGTGGGGTACTGCAGGGATCGGTCCTCGGACCCCAGCTATTCACAATATATATTAATGATCTGGACAAGGGAACTAGATGTAATATCTCCAGGTTTGCAAACGACACAAAGCTGGGTGGGCGTGTGTGCTGTGAGGAGGATGCAGAGAAACTCCAGTATGATTTGGACAGGTTAGGCGATTGGGCAGATGCATGGCAGATGCAGTATAATGTGGATAAATGCGAGGTTATCCACTTTGGTGTCATAAACAGGAAGGCAGATTATTATCTGAATGGCAATAGATTGGGAGAAGGGGAAGTGCAACGAGACCTGGGTGTCCTTGTGCACCAGTCGCTGAAGGTAAGCATGCAGGTGCAGCAGGCGGTTAAGAAGGCAAATGGTATGTTGGCCTTCATAGCGAGAGGATTCGAGTACAGGAGCAAGGATGTCTTGCTGCAGTTGTACAGGGGCTTGGTGAGACCACACCTTGAGTATTGTGTGCAGTTTTAGTCGCCTTATCTGAGGAAGGATGTTCTTGCCATGGAGGGAGTGCAGCGAAGATTCACCAGACTGATACCTGGGATGGCAGGAATGACGTATGAGGAGAGATTGGGTCGATTAGGCTTATATTCGCTAGAGTTTAGAAGAATGAGAGGGGATCTCATTGAAACTTATAAAATTCTAACAGGACTAGACAGACTAGATGCAGGAAGGATGTTCCCGATGGCGGGGGAGTCCAGAACCAGGGGTCACAGTCTAAAGATAAGGGGTAAGCCATTTAGGACTGAGATGAGGAGGAATTTCTTCACCCAGAGAGTGGTGAACCTGTGGAATTCTCTACCACAGAAGGCAGTTGAGGCCAATTCATTAAATATATTCAAGAAGGAGTTAGATATATTTCTTAAGGCTAAAGGGATCAAGGGGTATGGGGAGAAAGCAGGGTCAGGGTACTGAATTTGGATGATCAGCCATGATCTCATTGAATGGCGCAACAGGCTCGAGGGGCCGAATGGCCTACCCCTGCTCCTATCTTCTATGTTTCTATGAAAGGCGGTATAAATGCAAGTCTATCTTATATTTCCTGATCTGTGTGTTTTAGCCGTGTTTCGCTCTGTTTTGACTTCAGTCATACTCCAGCCAGAACGGAGGGGGCCAAGCTGACGTTCAGAGCGGACGCTCGCGATAGAATTTGTTGGCGAACTTTCCTTTTCTTTTTAAAAAAATAATTCTCCCTCCGCCTACAGAGAGCCGTCAACACCCTGCTGAAACATTCTGCCGACGTCAACGCCCGGGACAAGTACTGGCAGACGCCGCTCCACGTCGCCGCTGCTAACAAGGCCACCAAGTGCACCGAGCTCCTGATCCCACTACTCAGCAGCGTCAATGTCTCCGACCGCACCGGGAGGACGGCGCTCCACCACGCAGCGTACAGCAGTCACGTAGAGGCACGCTACGGGTTTCGCTTGACTCGCTCGCGGTGTCGCGCCTGGCTCTAACTCTCTTGTACCGGAGACTTTGTTGTATCCGGCACCGACGGGACCGAGCTGTTGCCGATCTATCAAAACTGCCGGACACACCAGCGTTAATGTTGAAGCATACGGAGGTTTGCAGCTCTGTATCTGGCAACAAACACTTGCTCAGCAACAGCTTGTAAACAGTCGGCCCGTACCTTGGAAGCGTCTCTGCAGCTTACCAACAGCTTCAGAGAGACTTTCCAGAGCCCGACTGTTGGGGGGGAAAAAAAAGCCACGAGAAGGAAAAAAAAAACTAACAAAACGGCTCCTGATTTCTGCCGGTAGATCGAGGTTTCCGGACATACAACCTCCGGATAAACCAAAGTCTCCTGTAATATAGAATCGTGGAAACAGTGCGGCACTGAAGGAGGGCCACTCGGCCCATCGAGCCGGCTATTCCGAAGAGCGACCCAGCTACTCCCACTCTTTCCGCCCCCACCGCTCTTCCCCCATATCTCTGCAAATTTTTCTGCTTATCCAATTCCCTCTTGAAGGCTACTATTGAATCTGTATCCACCGCCCTTTCAGGCAGTGTGTAAAAATGTTTTCCCGCAAGGATCGGTCCTAGGACCCCAGCTGTTCACAATATATATATTAATGATCTGGACGAGGGAATTGGATGTAATATCTCCAAATTTGCAGACGACACAAAGCTGGGTGGGAGGGTATGCTGTGAGGAGGATGTCATGAAACTCCAGTATGATTTGGACAGGTTGGGTGATTGGGCAGAAACATGGCAAATGCACTATAATGTGGATAAATGTGAGGTTATCCACTTTGGTGGCAAAAACAGGAAGGCAGATTATTATTTGAATGGCAATAAATTGGGAGAAGGGGAAGTGCAAAGAGACCTGGGTGTTCTTGTGCACCAGTCGCTGAAGGTAAGCATGCAGGTGCAGCAGGCAGCTAAGAAGGCAAATGGTATGTTGGCCTTCGTAGCAAGAGGGTTCGAATACAGGAACAAGGATGTCTTGCTGCAGTTGTACAGGGCCTTGGTGAGACCGCACCTTGAGTACTGTGTGCAGTTTTGGTCACCTTACCTGAGGAAGGATGTTCTTGCCATGGAAGGAGTGCAACGAAGATTCACCAGGCTGATACCTGGGATGGCAGGAATGACGTATGAGGAGAGATTGTGTCAATTGGGCTTATACTCGCTGGAGTTTAGAAGATTGAGAGGGGATCTCATCGAAACCTATAAAATTCTGCCAGGCCTGGACAGACTAGATGCAGGAAGGATGTTCCTGATGGTCGGGGAGTCCAGAACCAGGGGTCACAGTCTAAGGATAAGGGGTAAGCCATTTAGGACTGAAATGAGGAGGAATTTCTTCACCCAGAGAGTGGTGAACCTGTGGAATTATCTGCCACAGAGGGCGGTGGAGGCCAGTTCATTAAATATATTCAAGAAAGAGATATATTTCTTAAGGCTAAAGGGATCAAGGGATATGGGGAGAAGGCAGGGACAGGGTACTGAATTTGGATGATCAGCCATGATCTCATTGAATGGCGGAGCAGGCTCGAATGGCCGACTCCTGCTCCTATCTTCTATGTTTCTATCCCCCTCTCTGGTTCTATTGCCAGTCGCCTTAAATCTGTGCCCTCTGGTTATCGACCCGTCAGCCATTGGAAACAGCTTCTCTTCATATACTCTTGACTAAACCGTTCTTGATTTTGGAACACCTCTATCAAATCTCCTCTTAGCCTTACGACAGCAAAATACTGCGGATGCTGGACATCCGAAATAACAACGGAAGACGCTGGAAAAACTCGGCAGGCCAGGGCGACGTCCGTGGAGAGAGAAACAGAGTCGACGTTTCAGGTCGAAGAAGGGTTTCGACCTGAAACGTTGACTCTATTCCTCTCTCCACGGATGTTGCCTGGCCTGCTGAGTTTTTCCAGCGTCTTCTGTTGTTAGCTCCTCTTAGCCTCCTCTGCTCTGAGGAGGCTATGCCCAGCTTCCCCAGCCTCTCCCGGTAACTGTAATCCCTCATCCCCTGGTACCAATCTGGTCAATCTCCTCTGCACCCTCTCCAAAGCCTTCACATCCTTTCTGAGGTGTGGTGCCCAGAATTGAGCACAATACTCCGGCTGGGGCCAAACTCGTGTGTGCTTTTTTTATATATACATACATATTCAAGATTCTTTATTTGCCATATGTAACTAGTACAATGGAATGCTTACTCCCCAATCACTCCCACAATAAAGCTGTGGGAGCTCACCGAGACACGTCAGCTATTTTTACAGCGCCGTGTTCAGAAAGTCAATTCTTTGGCATCCAGTGGCAGTGGGAGCACGATGTCCCTCAGCCGCTCCGTCCTCCTCGCTGTTGCCGGCTCGGCCTGCTTCTCCCACTCACCCTCTGGCCACCATTCCCGGCTCCCCTCCTCCCAGTCGGACTGCGAGTCGTCGAGTCTGCTGCTGCGTCCCGATGCGCTGCGCTGCCTCCGCCCGACTCGCCCAACACATCCTCCGGTCGCCGCGGCCTCCACCTCACCGTCGCCGGCTCCGCGGTCCCGACGGCCCAGGCCTGCTTCTCCCGCTCCTGGTCCAGCCTCTGGCCGCCATGCTCAGCTCCCCTCCTCCCGGTCGGAATCCCTTCCCGCTGAGGAGCGGCCGGCCGACGTGCCCTAGCGGGTCGACGTGGCTGCTGCTGCTTGCCGCGCTGTGCTGCCTCCGCCCGACTCGCCGAACACCTCGCTCCGGTTGTGGGAGTGAGCGGCGAGAGCGGGCCGCCCAAAGCAGGGAGAGCGCGCTAGCACCGGACCGGACCATATATATATGCATTATGTTTTTTTTTTAAATGTTTAATTGACACACCTATGACTTGTGCTGATTGAGCCCTCCTCTGCTGCGCTGTTTAATTTCAGATGGTGCATTTGTTGCTGAACAGAGGTGCCAGTGTCAGTGCCTGCGACAAGAAAGAACGGCAGCCTATTCACTGGGCAGCTTATATCGGTAAGTGGCAGTGTTAATGTCGGCAGTGGAATAGGTCGAGAGGAGAGCAATGACTGGCCACTCCCACCTAAAACCCCTGTCGGGAGGTGAGGCAGGGGGCAGCGGGGTGGTCCCAGTGACTCCAGTTTTGGGCACTGGCTTCCCGTGTGGTGCGGCGATTAAAACTGGACCTGGAGGTCCGGAGGTGAACTGGAGCTGTTGGGAGTTTGGTGCTTGGCAGATGGAGTATAATGTGGGAAAATGTGAGGTTAGGGTTAGGGAAGGAAGAATGAAAAAGCAAATTATTATTGAAATGGAGCGAGACTACAGAATGCTGCGGTACAGAGGGATCTGGGGGTCCGAGTACATGAAACACAGAAAGTTAGCATGCAGGTACAGCAAGTAATTAGGAAGGCTAATGGAATGTTGGCCTTTGTCAAATCAAATCAAATCAACTTTTATTGTCATTGTTCGTGCACAAGTGCAGTACAACGAAATGTAGGCTTGCGGCTCCCGAGAGTGTACATTTAGATTAAGACATTTAAACATTCAACATACATTTGGCTTGTTATACATCATAAACATAACCATAATAAAGTGCATTGGCAGATGTGCAGGCTTTAGAGTTTATTTGTGGAGTTCAGTAGGATGACAGCCCTGGGAAAGAAGCTGTTCCTAAATCTGGTCGTACGGGTGCGAATGCATCTGTAGCGTCTCCCAGATGGCAGGGGGGCGAACAGACTGTGGCTGGGGTGGGTAGGGTCTTTGATGATGGACCGTGACCTCCGTAGACAGTGTTTCTGGTATATGTGCTCTATGGTCGGTAGCCGGGTGCCGGTAATGCGTTGGGCAGTTTTGACTACCCGCTGCAGGGCTTTCCGGTCATAGTAGCTACAGCTGCCATACCATACTGTGATACAGTTCGTCAGGATGCTCTCTATTGTTGCAAGGGGTATGGAGTATAAAAAGTAGGGAAGTTTTGATGCAACTGTACAGGGCGTTGGTGAGACCACACCTGGAGTACTGCGTACAGTTTTGGTCTCCATATTTAAGGAGGGATATACTTGCATTGGAGGCAGTTCAGAGAAGGTTCACTCGGTTGATTCCTGGGATGAAGGGGTTGACGTAGGACGAAAGGTTGAGCAGGTTGGGCCGATACTCATTGGAGTTTAGAAGAATGAGAGGGGATCTTACTGAAACATAGAAGATTCTGAGGGGGATTGACAGGGTGGATGCCGAGAGGATGTTTCCCCCTCATGGGGGAATCTAGAACTCGGGGGCATAGTTTCAGAATAACGGGTCGCCCATTTAAGATGGAGATGAAGAATTTCTTCTCTCCGAGGGTCGTGAATCTTTGGAATTCTCTACCCCAGAGAGCTGCGGAGTCAGTGAATATATTCAAGGCGGAGGTTGACAGGCATTTGAACTACAGGGGCGTCAAGGGGTATGGGGAGAGAGCGGGAAAGTGGTGTTGAGGTCAAGATTGGATCAGCCATGATCTTATTGAATGGCGGAGCAGGCTCGAGGGGCCGAATGGCCGACTCCAGCTCCTGTATCTTATGTATGCTTCAGATGAATGTTGTAAATTGCTTGTATGTGCAAAATGACTGAAAGTGGTGGGGGGGGGAACCTTAAACTAGCATAAGGGGAAGAGGGAAGTGATGGGGCTGGTTATGGTGTGGCTGCTTGCTGGGGAGTGACTAGGAGCGTGGTTGGAGCCGATTCTTTTGCCAATTACTTTAAATCTGTGTCCTCTGGTTACCAACCAGTGAAAACGGTTTCTCCCGATCGACTCGATCAAAACCCCCTCATGGTTTTAAATTATTAAATCACCCCTCGGCCTTCTCTGCTCGAAGGAGAACCATCCCAGGTTGCCGTAGGTTCTTGCCGTCGGAGGGCACCAGCTGGTGGAGCCCAACGGGATCCCAGGTTTCCCTGTTCCCCCTCCCTGAAGCAGGGGGCGTTTGATGATGCTTTCAGTGCCCCTGCTGTGTTGCCAGGGCTGGGAGCCAGCGAACTTGGCAAAGATCGGCGACGAAAGCCAGCACCTTCCCCGGTCCGTGGGGGGTTGCGAGCTGAGCGTTTACTGGTGAGGCTGTAGTGGTCAGAGCCTGTGCGTTTACCCCCCCCCCCCCCCAGCGCTGACCTGATGCTTTCTGCCGCAGGGCACCTGGATGTGGTGAAGCTGCTGTTGTCCCGTGGGGCCGAAGTAACGTGCAAGGACAAGAAGGGTTACACGCCACTGCATGCTGCTGCCTCCAATGGGCAAATCGACGTGGTGAAATACCTTCTGAAGCTCGGAGTGGAGGTGAGTGAGTGAGCGCCACGGTGGGGGGGGGGGGCAACGCAGGAGAAATTTGCAGCCAGATCTTGTTCTTGCCCATCCCCTTCCTCCCCTCCCCTCCAGCCCGGGAATTGCTGGATGTGAAAAAGAGATTTATAAATCAGGTTCGCCTTTCCCCACCTCAGGATGTCCCAAAACGCTTTACAGCCAATGAAGTACTTTTTTTGAAGTGTGGTCACTGTTGTAGTGTAGGAAAGGCGGCAGCCAATTGGCGCACAGCAAGCTCCCACGAACAGCAATGTTGTAATGACCAGATCATCTGTTTTGGTGACGTTGGTTGAGGGATAAATATTGCCCCGGCTTATCTTCAAGATAGTTGCATGGGATCTTCTGGGTCCACCTGAGAGGGCTGACGGGGCCTCGATTTAACGTCTCAGCGCTCCCTCGGCGCCGCCCCTCCGACAGTGCGGCGCTCCCTCGGCGCCGCCCCTCCGACAGTGCGCCGCTCCCTCGGCGCCGCCCCTCCGACAGTGCGCCGCTCCCTCGGCGCCGCCCCTCCGACAGTGCGCCGCTCCCTCGGCGCCGCCCCTCCGACAGTGCGCCGCTCCCTCGGCGCCGCCCCTCCGACAGTGCGCCGCTCCCTCGGCGCCGCCCCTCCGACAGTGCGCCGCTCCCTCGGCGCCGCCCCTCCGACAGTGCGCCGCTCCCTCGGCGCCGCCCCTCCGACAGTGCGCCGCTCCCTCGGCGCCGCCCCTCCGACAGTGCGCCGCTCCCTCGGCGCCGCCCCTCCGACAGTGCGCCGCTCCCTCGGCGCCGCCCCTCCGACAGTGCGCCGCTCCCTCGGCGCCGCCCCTCCGACAGTGCGCCGCTCCCTCGGCGCCGCCCCTCCGACAGTGCGCCGCTCCCTCGGCGCCGCCCCTCCGACAGTGCGCCGCTCCCTCGGCGCCGCCCCTCCGACAGTGCGCCGCTCCCTCGGCGCCGCCCCTCCGACAGTGCGCCGCTCCCTCGGCGCCGCCCCTCCGACAGTGCGCCGCTCCCTCGGCGCCGCCCCTCCGACAGTGCGCCGCTCCCTCGGCGCCGCCCCTCCGACAGTGCGCCGCTCCCTCGGCGCCGCCCCTCCGACAGTGCGCCGCTCCCTCGGCGCCGCCCCTCCGACAGTGCGCCGCTCCCTCGGCGCCGCCCCTCCGACAGTGCGCCGCTCCCTCGGCGCCGCCCCTCCGACAGTGCGCCGCTCCCTCGGCGCCGCCCCTCCGACAGTGCGCCGCTCCCTCAGTACTGCACTGGGAGTGTCGGGCTGGATTATGGGCCTCAAGCCTCTGGAGTGGGTCTTGAACCCACGACCTGCTGAGTCGGAGGCGAGCGTGCTGCCCACTGAGCCACGGCCGACACTGAACCGCTGACCCTGAAATTGACAGTGTGGAAATAACTGTGACGTGCGTGCAATATGGAAAGCTGAGCGGCCGAGTGTTCTGCTTGCCCCTTCCTAGATCGATGAACCAAACGCCTACGGTAACACTGCCCTCCACATTGCCTGTTACACTGGACAAGATGCGGTGGCGAACGAGCTGGTGAACTACGGGGCAAACGTTAACCAGCCCAACGAGAAGGGATTCACGCCGCTGCACTTTGCTGCTGTCTCGACCAACGGTGCGTTGTGCCTGGAGCTCCTGGTCAATAACGGTGCCGATGTGAACGTTCAGGTGAGCCAGCTCGCACGGGTAGAGTGGGGTTGTCTGCACCCCACCCCCCAGTTTATGAAGGGGTTCGATCGGGTAGCCATAGAGAAGATGTTTCCACTTGTGGGGGAGACCAGAACTAGGGGCCATCAATATAAGATAGTCACTAATAAATCCAATGGGGAATTCAGGAGAAACTTCTTTACCCAGAGAGTGGTGAGAATGTGGAACTCGCTACCACAGGGAGTGGTTGAGGCGAATAACACAGATGCATTTAAGGGGAAGCTAGATAAAGACATGAGAGAGAGAGGAGCAGAAGGGAGTGCAGCGAAGATTCACCAGACTGATACCTGGGATGGCAGGAATGACGTATGAGGAGAGATTGGGTCGATTGAGCTTATACTCGCTGGAGTTTAGAAGAATGAGAGGGGATCTCATTGAAACGTATAAAATTCTAACAGGACTAGACAGACTAGATGCAGGAAGGATGTTCCCGATGGCGGGGGAGTCCAGAACCAGGGGGTCACAGTCTAAGGATAAGGGGTAAGCCATTTAGGACTGAGATGAGGAGGAATTTCTTCACCCAGAGAGTGGTGAACCTGTGGAATTCTCTACCACAGAAGGCAGTTGAGGCCAATTTATTAAATATATTCAAGAAGGAGTTAGATATATTAAGGCTAAAGGGATCAAGGGATATGGGGAGAAAGCAGGGACAGGGTACTGAATTTGGATGATCAGCCATGATTGCATTGAATGGCGGAGCAAGCTCGAGGGGCCGAATGGCCGACTCCTGCTCCTTATGTTCTACGTTTCTATGATCTGCTGATGGGGTGAGATGGAGTACGGGTGGGAGGAGGCTCGTGTGGAGCATAAACGCTGGCACGGACCAGTTGAGCCGAATGGCCTGTTTCTGTGCTGTGAATACTAATGTAATGTAAGTCACCCGATCTGTGATAATGTAGTGCAGAGGATGCTCGCTCTGCCACTGCGCACTCCGACTGGCCTCCAGCGGGCCTGGGGCAAACCGCCAGTATAATTGCAAGGGAGGATGCTTGGGAATAAGTTTCCCAGAGCCCGGACTGCACTGAGGCAGCGTTGATGGCGCTGCAGGATGTACAGCGCTGTGTGTCCTAGCACTCCAAGGTGCCAGGGGCACCTGCACACCGCGCCCGCCCCAGTGTAACCTCGTGTCTTTGTAAGATCAGACTGTTAGACTTGCAGATCCTCGACCTGATTTATAAATCTCCTCTTGCTGGTTTCAGAGTAAGGACGGGAAGAGCCCATTGCACATGGCTGCAATCCACGGCAGGTTTACACGATCTCAGATCCTCATTCAGAACGGTATGTGCGTCTTTAAATGCGTTGCTTTAATGTTTGAGCTGGGCTCCCGTGCGCGCGCGCGCCTGCGTCCGAAACGTGCAGCTCAAATCCTCAGAACCTTGGCTGACATCCGAGACGGCTTTGAGATGACGTTCCTTGCACATCTCCGGTGTGTCGTGTGCTTAAGGACAAAGTGGGGAACAGCGACAAAAAGATAATAGACACGTTTGTTCACATCCCTTTGTGGGGGAAAAGATATTGGCAATGCTCCTATGATGCAATCTCTGCTTTTAAACTTTTCTAAGTGCTTTTATACAAGACTAGCTGGGGGGCCCGGCGTTGCCAAGGCTTTTTTGTAAAACGGCAGTTTGAAGGATTAGGCCCCGCCCACCCCTTAGGATTGGTCAACCATCAAGTCAATCAACGCTAATGAGCGGATTCCCCCGTAGGATTGGTCAACCACCCGGTTTTAGAACGTTTTTTGTATACTGTCCGAACAATTTTTGTCTGACCGAAAAGTAAATATGCCTATGACACTCCCCTAATCATAAGCTTTCTTTTGAGATAACATGTGTAGGTACGCTCTAACTTTTGAGTGTACAGCGGACATACACACACACAGACACGCAGACAGACAGATGGACGGATCCTTTATCTTTACATCATTGAAGAGCGGAACTGCTTGATTGTGAGATCTTTGTGCGTTCGATGCCATATTCTGCGCAGGATTCTGCTGACACAACATATGTTAAATATATCTGCGCCCCACCGCCCAGTTTCTGCCTGCTCTCTGCGAGAGCGTGTTGGGGTACAGGTACGTGGGCGGAGATTGCCCTCCAATATCTCGCCCAGGTACCCATGTGTGAGCCCAGACCGTGATGGTTGACGCCCTTACTAGAGTACAGTTCAATGGGTGAAGATACCCCCCCCCCCAGTACCCATTATCAGTGTCTGGGCCCAGTGACGGGCTCTATACTGGGGGACAGTTCAATGGGTGAGGATACCCCCCCCCCCCCCCAGTACCCATTATCAGTGTCTGGGCCCAGTGACGGGGGGCTCTATACTGGGGGACAGTTCAATGGGTGAAGATACCCCCCAAGTACCCATTATCAGTGTCTGGGCCCAGTGACGGGGGCTCTATACTGGGGGACAGTTCAATGGGTGAGGATACCCCCCAGTACCCATTATCTGTGTCTGGGCCCAGTGATGGGGGCTCTATACTGGGGGACAGTTCAATGGGTGAAGATACCCCCCAGTACCCATTATCAGTGTCTGGGCCCAGTGACGGGGGCTCTATACTGGGGGACAGTTCAATGGGTGAAGATACCCCCCAGTACCCATTATCTGTGTCTGGGCCCAGTGACGGGAGGCTCTATACTGGGGGACAGTTCAATGGGTGAAGATACCCCCCAGTACCCATTATCAGTGTCTGGGCCCAGTGACGGGGGGGCTCTATACTGGGGGACAGTTCAATGGGTGAAGATACACCCCCTAGTACCCATTATCAGTGTCTGGGCCCAGTGACGGGCTCTATACTGGGGGACAGTTCAATGGGTGAAGATACCCCCCAGTACCCATTATCAGTGTCTGGGCCCAGTGACAGGGGCTCTATACTGGGGGACAGTTCAGTGGGTGAAGATACCCCCCAGTACCCATTATCAGTGTCTGGGCCCAGTGATGGGGGCTCTATACTGGGGGACAGTTCAATGGGTGAGGATACCCCCCAGTACCCATTATCAGTGTCTGGGCCCAGTGACGGGGGGGCTCTATACTGGGGGACAGTTCAATGGGTGAAGATACCCCCCAGTACCCATTATCAGTGTCTGGGCCCAGTGACAGGAGGCTCTATACTGGGGGACAGTTCAATGGGTGAAGATACACCCCCCAGTACCCATTATCAGTGTCTGGGCCCAGTGACGGAGGCTCTATACTGGGGGACAGTTCAATGGGTGAAGATACACCCCCCAGTACCCATTATCAGTGTCTGGGCCCAGTGATGGGGGCTCTATACTGGGGGACAGTTCAATGGGTGAAGATACCCCCCAGTACCCATTATCAGTGTCTGGGCCCAGTGACGGGGGCTCTATACTGGAGTACAGTTCAATGGGTGAAGATACCCCCCAGTACCCATTATCAGTGTCTGGGCCCAGTGACGGGGGGCTCTCTACTGGAGTACAGTTCAATGGGTGAAGATACCCCCCAGTACCCATTATCAGTGTCTGGGCCCAGTGACGGGCTCTATACTGGGGGACAGTTCAATGGGTGAAGATACCCCCCAGTACCCATTATCAGTGTCTGGGCCCAGTGACAGGGGCTCTATACTGGGGGACAGTTCAATGGGTGAGGATACCCCCCAGTACCCATTATCAGTGTCTGGGCCCAGTGACGGGGGCTCTATACTGGGGGACGTTTCAATGGGTGGCATCGCCCTCAAGTAGTGGGGTGGTAAATAGCGAGGCGGGAAGCTTCAGGCTACAGGACGATATGGATGGGTTGGTCAGATGGGCAGAGCAGTGGCAAATGGAATTTAACCCTGAAAAGTGTGAGGTGATGCATTTTGGACGGACTAACAAGGCAAGGGAATACACAATGAATGGTAGGATCCTAGGGAGGACAGAGGATCAGAGGGACCTTGGTGTGCATGTACATAGATCCCTGAAGGCAGCAGAACAGGTAGATAAGGTGGTTATGGGATACTTGCCTTCATAAGCCGAGGCATAGAATATAAGAGCAGGGAGGTTATGATGGAGCTGTACAAAAGGTTAGTGAGGCCACAGCTGGAGTACTGTGTGCAGTTCTGGTCGCCACACTATAGGAAGGATGTGATTGCTTTGGAGAGGGTGAAGAGGAGATTCACCAGGATGTTACCTGGGCTGGAGCGCTTCAGCTATGAAGGAAGACTGGACAGGCTGGAGTTGTTTTCCTTGGAGCAGAGAAGGCTGAGGGGGGACCTGATTGAGGTGTACAAAATTATGAGGGGCATAGATAGGGTAGATAGAAAGGAACTTTTCCCCTTAGTAGAGGGGTCAATAACCAGGGGGCATAGTTTCAAGGTAAGGGGCAGGAGGTTTAGAGGGGATTTGAGGAAAAACTTTTTCACCCAGAGGGTGGTTGGAATCTGGAACTCACTGCCTGAAAGGGTGGTAGAGGCAGGAACCCTCACAACATTCAAGAAGCATTTGGATGAGCACTTGAAATGCCACAGCATACAAGGCTACGGACCAAATGCTGGAAAATGGGATTAGATTAGGCAGGGCTTGATGGCCGGCGCGGACGTGATGGGCCGAAGGGCCTCTTTCTGTGCTGTATAACTCTGACTCTAAGTACCCCATCTTAGTGCCCATGCATGAACCTGGGCGTTGGTGGGTATAACCAGCTGTGGAGGACATCTCAGCTAGGACTCGATCCTGTCGTCCTCGCATACTCTCTCCAACGGCGCGCTGATCAGGATTGGGAACCCAGGCCAAGTCTTTCCCTTCCCTAATCCCGATGCGCTGAGGGAGCTAACCCAGGCCCGGATAATTGAACCAGGTGCCTTCCTAATCGGGGTGGCTCCGATTACCTCTGAACTATTGAGATTAGTTGGTTAAATGTAACATCTTTACCAAAAGTTCAGGGACCACACTCGCTCATGTGAGAGAGACGTGCATCAAATTTTCCCTGCGCAATGTATCCACATTCGACGAGCCCAGTGTGGCAAATGTTGTAAAGCTTGGTGCTGGAGACCAAGGGCTGAGCAGGAATCTGTGTCCCGGGCTCGGCCCCTTTGCACCTCCAATGCTGGGTAAACCGTGGGAGTGACGTCCCTTTGCCCCAGGCCGCCAGAGCGAGCGTCCCTGTCCCGCAGCTTGCGTGGCAGGCGAGGCAGCGTGTTTTTCAGTACTAATGCGTCATTGTCTGTTTGCAGGTGGAGAGATAGACTGTGCAGATAAGTATGGCAATACTCCTCTGCATGTTGCTGCTAGGTATGGTCATGAACTACTCATTAGTACCTTAATGACAAACGGTGCTGATACAGCACGGTAAGTATCACTGGCACTCCCGCTTCCTGAATGTCTTGTCCCGTGAATTTATCTATGTGTTACCGATTTATCCAGCTTTATCTTGTCTATTATCCATCCGATATCTTTGTCCATCTGTGCCTGTTATCTCTTCAACCATCTGTATCTGTACGTATCTGTTTTCTCTTTATCCATCTGTACCCATGTCCGTGAATTATTTATTGAAGTCCTTCTATTTATTCACATGGAAGATAGGAGCAGGAGTCGGCCATTCGGCCCCTCGAGCCTGCTCCGCCATTCAATGAGATCATGGCTGGTCGTCCAAATTCAGTACCTTGTCCCTGCCTTCTCCCCATATCCCTTTAGCCTTAAGAAATATATCCAACTCCTTCTTGAATATATTTAATGAATTGGCCTCAACTGCCTTGTGTGGTAGAGAATTCCACAGGTTCACCACTCTCTGGGTGAAGAAATTCCTCCTCATCTCAGTCCTAAATGGCTTACCCCTTATCCTTAGACTGTGACCCCTGGTTCTGGACTCCCCTGCCATCGGGAACATCCTTCCTGCATCTAGTCTGTCTAGTCCTGTTAGAATTTTATAAGTTTCAATGAGATCCCCTCTCTTCTGAACTCCAGCGAGTATAAGCCCAATCGACCCAAACTCTCCTCACATGTCATTCCTGCCATCCCAGGTATCAGCCTGGTGAGTCTTCGCTGCACTCCTTCCATGGCAAGAACGTCCTTCCTCAGATAAGGCGACTAAAACTGCACACAATACTCAAGGTGTGGTCTCACCAAGGCCTTGTACAACTGCAGCAAGACACCCTTGTTCCTGTACTCAAACCCTCTCGCTACGAAAGCCAACATACCATTTGCCTTGTTAACCGCCTGCTGCACCTGCATGTTTACCTTCAGCGACTGGCGCACCTATCGATTACCTACGTCTGTCTGTCCATCTATCATCTACCTACCTACCTTTTTTCTTATTCATTCATTGGATGGGCATTTATTGCCCATCCCTAATTGCCCTCGAAGATGGTGGTGAGCCGCAATCTTCAGGGCCATTAAGAGTCAACCACATTGCTGTGGGTCTGGAGTCACATATCGGCCAGACCGGGTAAGGACGGCAGATTTCCTTCCACTAAAGGACATTCGTGAACCAGATTTTTATGACAATCCTTCAGTTTCATGGTCACCATTACTGATGCTAACTTTTTATTCCAGATTTATTTAATTAACTGAATTTAAATTCCCCAGCTGCCGTGGTGGGATTTGAGCTTTTGTCTCTGGATCATTAGTCCAGGCCTCGGGATTACTAGTCCAGTAACATAACTCTCTATCTTTCTCTTGCCTATCTGCATACCCGTCCCTTCATCCCTATCTGCTGCCTGTCTGGCTATCCATTACCTATCTCTCTGTCTCCACCTTTATCTCTTTACTGTATGTATTTGTCTTATCATTGATCTGTTTGCTTTTTGTCTCTCTTTATGTGTGACCTATCTGTGATATTTATCTTTGTATTCAGCATCTTGCCGTTTCTGTAAGGGTGTCGAATTCACGTACAAAAAGTGCGTTTGTTCCCATTAGCACCAACTGTGCGCTTGAGTTGAGTAGGACGCACGCGGAAGAGAGGGGAGGGAGACAGATGGAGGGACAGAGCGAGCACGAATTGGATGTACAAAATCAGGGAAATGCTGAAAGCGATAACTCTGCAGAGAGAGAGAGCGTGCGCACGAGCGGACAAGTCACAGCTTTGGGTCTATGGGCCCATTCTCAAGACTGGGAAACCTCACCAGCCAACATCCGGTCTTGACAAAGGGCCCCACACCCGCAACCTCGACTTCTGTGTCCTCTGCAGGATTCCGCCTGACCCCAGTGTTTCCAACGTTGTTCTGTTGTTTCAGATTTCCATTTGTATTTTGTCGATGCACGGGAGATAGATGTAGCCAGAGGCAACTGAAGTGTCTCCATACCGTACAGTCAGGAACAGAGATGGCTAAGAGTTAGAGACAATTGCAGGAAGCGCGAGAGAGAGAGAGAGAGACGCGCGCAAGTCTTATTTGTGTTTTTTCTTTTGTTGAGTCACTGCCGTGGGAGGTAACCGATACTCCCAGTTTTTCTTCCCTCCCTCCTTCTGCTCTTCCCGATAATTTTTCTTGTCCTGTTTCGGCCAGCTTGCGGATTGAGAGAGCTTGGCGATTTTCCGATGTATCTTCCTGTGTGCTGCTGGGTTTTTTTTCCCCTCGCTGTTTATCCCTCCGAACTGTCGCCCCTTTACTGAGGGATGCCGATAAAGGGACACTCCGCCTCTGTTGAAACCCTCATCCATGCCTTTGTGACCTGTAGACTTGACTATTCCAATCTTCCACCCTCCATCCATAAATATAACTTCAGCTCACCCCAAACTCTGCTGCCTGTGTCCAAGCTCTCACCAAGTCCCGTTCACCCACCACCCCACCCCCCACCGTGCTCGCTAACCTACAATGGCTCCTGGTCCAGCAGTGCATTAATTTTTAAATTCTCATCCTTGTTTTCAAATGCCTCCATGGCCTCGCTCCCCCACCAAACTCGGTAACCTCCTCCAGCCCTACAACCCTCCGAGGTATCTGCGCTCCTCTAATTCTGCCCTCTTGAGCATCCCCCCAATTTCCATCGCTCCACCATTGGTGGCCGTGCCTTTAGCTGCCAAGGCCCTGAGCTCTGGAATTCCCTCCCTAAACCTCTCCGCCTCTCTCTCTCCTCCTTTAAGACGCTCCTTAAAACCTCCCTCTTTGACCAAGCTTTTGGTCACCTGTCCTAATACCTCCTTATGTGGCTCGGTGTCAGATTGTGTTTATCGCACTCCTGTGAAGCGCCTTGGGGCCTTTTACTGTGTTAAAGGCCCTGTATATTTACAAGTTGTTATCCTTCACTTAACCCCAGGAGGGCTGAAGCTGGGAGGTTGAAGGCGCAAATTAACGGCTGCGTTTGTCAAACACAACAGCAGTCCGGCCGAATGGCCGCCTCCTGCGCTGTATCATAACACAAGAAATAGGAGCAGGAGTCGGCCATTCGGCCCCTCGAGCCTGCTCCGCCATTCAATAAGATCATGGCTGATCATCGACCTCAACCCCACTTTCCCGCCCGATCCCCATATCCCTCGATTCCCCTAGAGTCCAAAAATCTATCGATCTCGGCCTTGAATATACTCAACGACTGAGCCCCCACAGCCCTCTGGGGTAGAGAATTCCAAAGATTCACCGCCCTCTGAGTGAAGAAATTCCTCCTCATCTCAGTCCTAAATGGCCGACCCCTTATCCTGAGACTGTGACCCCTGGTTCTAGACTCTCCAGCCAGGGGGGGAAACAGCCTCTCAGCATCTACCCTGTCAATCCCCCTCAGAATCTTGTATGTTTCAATGAGATCACCTCTCATTCTTCTAAACTCAGAGAGTATCGGCTCAATCTCTCCTCATAGGACAGCCCTCTCATCCCAGGAATCAGTCTAGTGAACCTTTGTTGCACTGCCTCCAAGGCAAGTGTATCCTTCCTCAGATAAGGAGACCAGAACTGTGCACCGTACTCCAGGTGTGGTCTCACCAAGGCCCTGTGCAATTGTAGCAAGACTTCTTCACTCTTATACGCCAACCCCCCTTGCAATAAAGGCCAACATGTCATTTGCCTTCCTTATTGCTCGCTGTGCCTGCGCGCGAGCTTTCTGTGTTTCTTGCACGAGGACACCCAAATCTCTCTCGACACCCAACATTTGAAAGTTTCTCACCGTTGAAAAAATATTCTGTGTTTCTATCGTTCCGACCAAAGTGAACAACCTCACATTTCCCTGCGTTACACTCCATCTGCCACCTTACTGCCCGCTCACTCGGGACGCTAGGGATATAGATAGACTAGGATTCAGTCGCTGCAGTGCCGAGCAGAAACGGCGCGCGGCCGGATCGGAAATGTTTTGCGGGACAGGACAGGACACGGCGGCGTGTAAATGCGAGTCTTTCTCTTCTGTTTGCAGACGTGGAATCCACGGAATGTTTCCACTGCACCTCGCTGTGCTTTACGGGTTTTCGGACTGTTGCCGCAAGTTACTCTCATCAGGCAAGTCGCATGGTTTATACGTTCTCGTCCTCCGCTTCGGTTCCTCCCTCGTTCCTACAGCCCTTCCCCCCCCCCCCCTCCTCTGTGGTCTGAATTCAGTGAAACCTGTACAAGTGGTAGCCGTGGCTCAGTCGGTAGCACCCTCGCCTCTGAGACAGGAGGCTGCGGGTTCAAATCCCACCCCAGAGACTTGAGCACAGAAATCAGTGCAGCGCTGAGGGAGTGCCGCACTGTCGCTGGGTCAGTGCTGAGGGAGCACCGCTCTGTCGGAGGGGCAGTGCTGAGGGAGCACCGCACTGTCGGAGGGGCGGTACTGAGGGAGCACCGCACTGTCGGAGGGGCAGTACTGAGGGAGCGCCACACTGTCGGAGGGTCAGTGCTGAGGGAGCGCCGTACTGTCGGAGGGGCAGTGCTGAGGGAGCGCCGCACTGTCGCTAGGGCAGTGCTGAGGGAGCGCCGCACTGTCGCTGGGGCAGTGCTGAGGGAGCGCCGCACTGTCGCTAGGGCAGTGCTGAGGGAGCGCCGCACTGTCGCTGGGGCAGTGCTGAGGGAGCGCCGCACTGTCGGAGGGGCAGTACTGAGGGAGCGCCGCACTGTCGGAGGGGCAGTGCTGAGGGAGCGCCGCACTGTCGGAGGGGCAGTACTGAGGGAGCGGCTCACTGTCGGAGGGGCAGTACTGAGGGAGTGCTGCACTGTCGGAGGCGCGAGATGGCAGCGGGGGGCTTTTGTGAAAGGTCGCGCCTTTTGTGAAATGGTGAGCTCGTCACTTAACGAGTGCCGTGGCAGTGAAACCGCCCCTTTCTCTGGGATCGATAAAGACCTGCATCGTCTTCGGCGACCACCGGACGTCCCAAAGCGCTTCACAGCCAATCAAGTACTTTTTTTGAAGTGTAGTAGTGTAGGAAACGCGCAGCCAATTTGTGCACAGCCAGCCTCCACAAACAGCAACGCGATGATGACCAGATCGCCAGTTTTTGTGGTGTTAATTGAGGGATAATGGGGTTTCTCTGCCGGTATGGATGCCAGGGAAAGAGCTCCCAGTTGTACTGGAAATTTTTTTTTATAGTACATGCGATGACCATTTTGAAAATAGGGACGCCTGCAAAGAAAGTCTCTAACTTACAGGTGTCGCCGTGTTTTAAAGCGACTTGCCGTTTCTTTCTGCTGTGCCGATTTGCGTTGTTCTGGATGTTGCGCCTAATTCCGCCTCGGCCTTGTGAATCTTCCAGGTCAAATGTACAGCATTGTGTCGTCGTTCAGCAAT